>NC_079298.1:12045860-12412467 GCF_023638135.1 Falco biarmicus | reverse complement strand
GCCCTGGAGCTGCAGGCCGTAGTTGTAGCCGTAGGGTCCGTAGGCGAAGCCGGGCAGGAAGGCGGCGGGGTCGGTGGCCCCGGCCCGCAGCAGCAGCTCGGGGTGCGGCGGGTGGCAGCTGCTGCTGCCGCTTGAAGCGCCTTCCTCCGGCGCAGGAAGCTCCCGTTGTCGAACATGTCGGCGGACTCGGGGTCAGCGTCCAGTAGTTGCCCCTTGCCCGGGTTGCCGGGCTCCCGGGGATCTGACGAAGCAGTCGTTGAGGAGAGGTTGTGGCGGATGCTGTTCTGCCAGGCGGGGAACTTCTCCCGGTAGTAGGGGAAGCGCCCGCTGATGAACTCGCAGATCTCGCTCAGCGTCAGCCGCTTCTTGGGGCTCTGTAGGATGGCCATGGTGATGAGGGCGATGTAGGAGTAGGGCGGCTTCACCAGCGGGTTCTTCCCCCCCGCGCCGCCGCCGCCGCCGCCGCCCGCGGGCGCCTTCTCCCCCGGGCGCGGCGCGCGGCGCACGCCGGCTCCGAGCCGCCGGCGGGGGAGAGCCGCTCCGGGGACCCCCCCATGCGCGCCTTGGCGGCCCCCGCTCCGCCGCAGGGCGAGCCCCAACGGATCGCCGCCCGTCCTCCTCGTCCCTCCTCGTCGTCGTCCTCCTCCTCCTCGTCCTCGCTGTACTTGCCCCCCATCCTGGGGCGGGCCCACCACGTCGATATCCGCGTCCTCCACCTCGGAGAGCGGCTCTTCCTCCGGGGAGCGCTCGGACATGATCCCGCAGCCGCCGCCGCCGCTGCTGCCCAAAGTCATTGTTGTGCGGCCGGGCGGCCGGGGCCGGGCTCCCCCCCCCCCACCTAGCGGCGGCTCCCGGGATGGGCCCGGGGCCGTGCGGAGGGGCTGCGGCCGCCGCTGGGACTCCGCGCCCCGGCGCCGCCGCTCCGCGCCCCGCTCGCCGCCGCCGCTGACTGGCGGTGGCCGCCGGCGGGACTGCGGGGGTGGTGGCTGCGGGGGGAGGGGCGGGGGGGGGGGGAGTTAAGAAAGGAACAGTCTTAGGGTCGGAAATGTTTCCTTTGAGAGGTGCGGGTTTTCCGCCGGGGTCCTCCAAATCGCCTTGGGAAGTGACCAGGGGAGCTGCAGCCCCCCCGGTCGCAGCGAGCCCTTTTGCGTCCCTGCAAATCTCTCTCCCGGGCGCTTTTACCATGTGTGTCTGTCTCTCCCTTGCTCTCAAAGAAAATGTTTTAACGGTTCGATCTTATTTTTAGTTTCTTTGAAGCTTCGGGTTTGGTTTTAAAAGGCACTGTTTAGGGTTTCTTTATTTTGAAGAAGAAGAAAAGTCGGTGAAACTCAGGACTGCGGTTTATTTTTTTTCCTTTTTCTTTTTTTCTTTTCTTTTTTTTTTTTTTTTTCAATGAGACATTCAAATGCACGTTTAAAAGAAAATTCGATCCGCCAGGAACTTTGGAGAATTCCCTTACTATTTTTTTTTTTATCCCCGTTTTCCCACCCCCTCCGTGCGTGGGTTTTTTGGTGTATTGGTAATTATTTGTATATAGATTATTCGGGAGCTAATGAGCGGAGTCCAGTTAACTCTTCACTGGTTGTGCATCCGTCATATCTATTTTATTGAGAGAATCTGTGAATAATTTGATGTGGAAAAGGCAACAGAATTTTGTCCACCGTTGGTGTAAATTAATAAATGTTGTGACCTGGTTAAAAAAAAAATCATAATAATCCAAATCGTTCTTTGCGATGTCCTTTGTCACGCTGAGAGCCGTGAGCCCCGCTCGGGCCTCGGGAAGCGAGTGGCTGCCACCCACCACGGGGCTGGCGGCGCTCGGCCGGCCGCGGAGCTTCGCCGCCCGGGGCCCACGGGGCTGCGCCCTCCCCTCCGCGGCCGGGCGCGCAGCCTGCGCGGGGCTGCTCCGCGCCGCCCCCCCGCCGGCGGCGGCTGGCAAACCGGCCGAGCGAGGGGGGGGGGCCCGCTTTGGGTCCACGGGCCGGCAAGGGAAAGGACCCCCCCGGAATTACTATTTTTTTTGTTAATATTTTTAAATTATTATTATTATTCTTTGTTTGCTTTTTGGTGTGCGGCCCCCCAAAAAACCCTCTGCCTGTTTCCAGGGAGAGGGAGGTGGGGCCGGGGAGAAAGATTCTCCCTTCTCTTCCCCCCACTCCACCCCTCCGCCTTCTTTTATTTTGTTTGGAAAAGTTGACACATGAGAAATAAGTTGGAGGGTTCCCCCCCCCCCCCCCCCGCCACACACGTCCCCCTCAGTGGGCCTGCAGCATTTGAATGACCGAATGAAACTTGATCTCCCGAAATTTTGCAACAACTTACAAAGTAAATAAACATCTTTAAGCGCTCCCTTCTCCTCCAAACTCCCCCCCTCCCCCCAAATTTATTTCAGGGACCAAACGTGGCTCTTTGGTTTGTTTGTTGGCAGGGTCCCTGATCTAAAGAATCGAGGCCTTTCTGCCCCTGCAGCCGGCTGGAGGAGAAGGAGAAAAAGAAAAAAGCTGAGACGTACGAGGCAGGGAGCCGGGGACGGAGCCGGTCCCCGGGCGAGCGGGGGCTTTGTGCGGGGCCCGCCGGGGCTGGGGCAGGAGCCGGGCGGTGTGCGCCGGGGGAGGGGTGTGTGTGTCGGCCTTTCTTTTCTCTCCCCCCGCCCCCCCTTTTTTTTTATTCCCCCCTCCTCTGCCCCTGTCTGTGCCACCTCGAACCTCCGCGCAGTTTGTTGATGTTGTTCCTGAACGTGCCGCCTCCCCGCAGCGAGCGGTCTCACATCTCGCCTTCACACACATTTGCTTTTGAAAAGCGATCTTCGTGTCCGGCACTTGGTTGTCTCCCTTTCATGTCCAGCTCCTACAAAAGGGGCTACAAGACTCGACATGGGAGAAAAGAGGAGGCCAATGAATCTATTTTCCAGATTGCCAAGCACATGGTTGGAAATTGAAGGGGCTTTTGTAGCATTTCCCCTTCTTCCCTCCCTCCCCGCTCCTTTTCTTTTGCTTGTGTGCAAATTGTTCAATTGCTCTGGCAGGGGTGTTCCTGACAAGCTCATTACTAGAAGGTGCCAGACCCCTCCTCTCCCTCTCCCCCGAAGTCTTTGATGAAGTTAAAATGCGCTGATAGCTGCTCTCGGGGCTATCTTTGTTCAGCCTCCTTTAATAACCGAGCCTGCTTTGAGGAGACGGGATCCGAAGGAAGAAAGCGATGTGCAGCCAGGCTGGGTGGTGGTTGTGTGTCTGGAGGGGGGGGGACGGGACGGACAGGACGAGTTATTTTCTTATAAAGTAGCGATTTAAAATATTGGGGGGGTGGGGTGGGGTGGTGTTTGTTTGCGAAGTGTGGGGGAGAAATCAGCCAGGGGTGCCGGGAGCGGGTAGCAGCAGCCGGGGCCGTGGGGATGAGGGAGCGCGTCTCACCCCTGCAGCCCCCGCTGGGGGCAGGGGGTTCTCCAAGTTGGTGGTCTCCGGGTTTGGAGGGATGGAGGGGGGTCCTCTCCGCAGGGAAGCGGTGTTTTCCCGGAGAGACCCCTTCCCCCACACGCTCAGGGGAGGGGGCTAGGGGGTTTCTGGGGCTGAGTCACCTTTCCTCGGCTCCGTTCCCTTTCTTTTGCCTTGCGGAGTCATTGCGGGTTTTTTAAGCCGCGGTCGCCGGCCGGGATTGAAGCTGAGGTGACTTGGGAGCGGGGGGATTGCCCCCCATTACCCGGGAGCCGCGGTACACCCCGCGGGAAGGGCCGCCCGCTGCCGGCCGGGCTGGGCTCGGCTCCCCCGGGCCTGCGGGGGGCTGCGGGCGCCGGCGCCGCTGGGTTCCTTTTTTTTTTTTTTTTTTTTTTTTTTTGAGGGGTGTGTGTACGGGGGAAATCCCCAAGCGTCTCTAACTTTAGGTTTTTCCCATCCCCTAAATTCCCCTCAAGCACCCGAGCTCTTTCCGTGCCCCGGTCAAACTCACGCCACCCGCAAATATCTGCTTCGCTTGGCGTGGGTGGTGGTGTGTGTGGGGTGTCGGCGGAGACCCCCCCGGGAACCGGCTCCGGGGGACGGCGGGGAAGGGCTCGGGGGCTCTTCTGGGGCAGGAGCCTCTGGCCGGGCTCGGCTCGGGGGGTTAACGTGGAATCTCGCCTCTGCGAGGCAGGACGGATAATGGCTCCTAATTACGGGGCTGGCTGGCTCCACAGCCCCGATCTTCACGGGACATTATTTTTAAGCGTTCAGCGAGGATCATTTTTCACGCCTCGCTGCCTAAAGGAGGGTTTTATTTATTTATTGGGGGGGGAGGCGGGGAGGACACCAGCAATAACCGAGCACTGAAAGGAAAATAATTAGCTGTTGCAGTCGCTGCTTGGGAGTCCCTGGCCAAAAAAGGCGACCCGGCATTTCCCTTCCCTCTCGTCCGCAGGCGAACCCTCCCGGTTCTCGGGGCTGCTTTCGGTGGTTCTTCTGCCAGTGTTAAACCTCGGGCAAAGCGGCCGGCGGCGACCCAGCTCCCCCGCGGGGCCCGATCCTGTGTCGCAATTTTGGGTTTTTTCCCTTCTCCCTCTCGCACCGAGGCTCGGCTCGGCGGCTGCTTCCTAGCGGGGCCGAAGGGATGCGGGTTTCCCCTCCTTTGGCTTTGGTCACGCACCTGTGAAGCTGATTTTTTTTTTTTTTTCCTAATGTGCCCGCACTCTTTTCTATATGTCAGATGAAGGGGCTGTAACAAAACCGCGATGCTCTCTGCGTATTCCCTTCGCGGCGGTTTTCCTTGTGTGCGCAGCCCGGGCGAGGGGGAAAACGGGGGTTTCTCCTCGGATGTATCGGGGCGGGATAAAACGATCCCGTCCCGGAATATCCCCGTCGGGACCGCAACGGGAGAGAACACCGATAATTTCTTCCTCTGCTTTCGCTTAACTAAGCCCATGTTAAGCAGAGCGTGTCCCGAGGAAGGGAGCGAGTGGCCCTTCCCTTGGCGGCTGGTCTCGACCTGCCGGTGCGGGCTGCGGGACCCCGGCCCGGCCGGCCCCCGCTCCCGCCTCCTCCCCTGGCACCTTCTGCTTTCCATTACTGCCGATTTGGAGAATTAGGAAAGGTCAAGATCTTATTCCTTTCTCCGGTAGCTTTTTGGTTTTCTCTTTCTAGTTCCTCGCAGCCCCGAACAAAAATAAATCAACCTGGATTATGGAAACCGCCTTTAGACATCAAGAGCATCTTTTCCAATAGCTCGGCCCTTCCTCCGGGACTGCCTTGGCCCTTCCCTGTGGCTGCGCAGAAACTCCCGTTTTCACGGTGGATTTAGGATTTAATAATAACGCCCAGTCTCCCTGTGCCCCAGTGCCCGACCTGAAAACTTTTTCCTGCCTCGTAACTTTGGAAAATAGCTGCCCTCCAGCATTTTCTTTCCCTCCTCATCTCCCTTTCGTTTATTTCCATTGCCGGCACAGAAAGTAGAGACACGAGGTGGTTTTTTTTTTTTTTTTAATTAAAAAAAAAATATCCCATTTTCCGATCTGGGGAGGGCGGGAGAAGCTGTTGCAGCCGACTCAGCCGCAGGAAAATTGCTTTGGAAATTAAATTGGTGCTTTTGAAATCCTCCTGGAGATGTTCGCGGTAGGTCAGGGCCCTGCACTCGTCCCTGCGTCCATCTGTCGGGCGGGGAAGGGGCCGGGGCTCCGCGTTCTCCCCTCGCCTCTCGAGCTACGGCTCGTCTGGCCTTCCTCCTTCTCTTCCTGGCTTTTTCTTTCTCATTCTCTCTTTTTTTCATTTTTTTTTTTCCTTTCTGAGTCCCTTCCTCTTCTTTCTTTCTACATTTATTTTTTCTCTTTCTTAATCTCGTTCTCTTTCTTTCTTTCTCTGTTCTATTTACCTGTTTCTTTTCCCCTTTCTCCCTCATTCTCTCTTTATTTTTATCTCTTTCCCCTCTCCCCTCCCCTCTTTACAGCTCTATTTTGCTTTTTCTTTCGCGCTCTTTCCCTTTCTTTTCTCTTTTTGTTTTTCTTGCTTTCTCTCTTTTCTCTCTTTTTATATATTTTTCTTTCTCTTCTCTTCTCTCTTATATATCTTCTTTCTCTCCTTCTTTTCCTTTGCCTTGTCCTCTCTTGCCTTTTCTCCCTTTCTCCCTGTTTTGGTCTCTCCGTCTCTTTCTTGCTCTTTTTCTCTTTCTCCCTCTTTCCCTTTCTTCTTCCCTCCCTCTTTCTCTCCCTGTCGGTCTCTCCAGTCTCACCCGCTTCGGCTCGGGTCCATGGGGGGCCGCTTTCCCGCGCTCTCCAGGAGGTTTCCAGCTCCGTCCACTCCCGGGAATCTGGCCCGGCCGCCGCGGGCGGGGGCCTCCCCTCCTTTGAACTAGGGGAGCCTCCGGCCCCCCACCCGCCCCCCACCCCGGGGCTCAGCGGTTCCCCTGCCTGTGCCCGGGGGGCTGCGGGGCAGCTCAGGGCGCGTTTCCACGAGCCCAGCACGACGGCCCCGGGAGCACCCCCCCGTCCTCCCCCCCTCACCGGCCTGCCGGTGCGCTCACCGGGGGGGCCGTGCGGGGGCGAACCTGTGCCGGTTCCTGCTCCCCCCGGGTTCGGACGGAGCCCGGTGCCCGTGCGGGATCGGTTCGCATTTTATTATTTAATTAAATAAAATGCAACTCGGCGCCTTAAGCCCGTGGCAGCAACAGGTGACGCCGCGATCCCGGCCGGGAGGAAAAACACTCGCTACAGGGTTTCACGCGAGTTTCCAACCCTTCCTGGTCAGTCAGGTGCTGATGATCTTCTCGGGTCGACGGTACCGGGATGCGCCGCCCGCCGCCCGGGAAGGGCTCTCCCGCCCGCCGCCGGTACGGCGCATCCCGGAGCCCGGCGGCCTTTCCCAGCGGCGGGCAGGCGGGCTGCCTCGCTTCCTAACCGCCCTGCCTGCCCGCACCCTCCCCTGGGGCCCGGGTAAATGATACGGATGGATATGGAGTGAATTATAATTATTCGTCCCTTCGTGTACCAAAGCAGGTCTGGTAAACCTGAATGAAAACGGGCAAGGGAGATGATGTCCCCGCTGAGAGGTCGGCCGGGAGCCCGGAGGGGTGTCATGAGTTTCTGTGTCCGTTCCTACAGGGGGGATTCGTGTCGGTGCCTCGGGATCTTTCTAGCTACCGAACTGGTGGTGTTTTTCCAGCCCCCCCCCCCGCCTCCCCGCTCCTTTCTGGGTGTCGAGCGTCGGGGTCCACGCCGCAGGGTGGCAGGGAGGCGCTTTTCGGGGCTGTTCTTATCCCTTTCGATCAGATTTCGATTTCCCCGCTTTAACTCGCCTTTTAAGTGAAATTACGTTCCTCTTTCGTTAGTACGGGCGGTTTGAAACGCGTTGAACCAACACCGGCGATTCCTTTCAGTCTCGCAAAAATTCCCAGATACTCCCCTTTTCCCCGCAGGCGGAGGCGAGCGTGGAGGTCTCGGCAAGTCCGTGTCACCTGAATGAGCCCCCGCTGCCCCCCGGGTCACTCCTCAGCAGCAGAGCCGTCTGCGGGGCCCACGGGAGCCCTTGGTTCCAGCGGGACTCCCTGCAAAACCCGTGGGAATCCTCCCCCGACTCGGGCGGGATTACCTGGGGTGCTCCCCATGCTGGGAAGAGGGGGCGGGGGGGGGGGGGAGGCACAGGGCAAGACCCTGGGTGTAGGAAAGGTGCCGTGCTAGGGGCACCCGCGGCCGCAGCTCAGCGCACCCACGGGAGGCCGGGGACGGAGGAGCCGCCGCTGTCGCTTTAAATTTGAACAAAGTAAGTAGAGAAGGAAAAACTTCCTCCGTCTGGGGACGGGGCCAAAAAGTGCCAGGGTCCAGCCAGCCGGACCCCCCTGCCCTCGGACCGCGACTCCGCTCCGTGGCAGGACCCGGCAGGGTGCGTGGGGGCGAGGAGAGGGGGATGCCAGGCGGCTGGCAGGGCGCTGCTGGCCCCCCTCCCGCCTCCAGCGCTCTTGTGATCTCCTCTTCCCGGGAGAGAGACGTGGCCGCAAAATAGAGGCAACAAAAGGAGCGGGCAGGGCTCGGCCGGGAGCGGGGAGCCGGGGCAAGGCGGGCCGGCGCCCCCCGAGCCGGTGCGGGGTGCAGCGCCGAGCACCCACCGCCGGCCGGGAGGTGCGGGGGACAACCCCTTCCCCAGGCGTGCAGGGTCTCCCTAGCGATGCTCTCCTGGCTCTGTGTCCCCCAAACACACCTTCCCACTGCTAACCCCGAGATTTTACTGGGGTTATTTCTGAAACCCCCCCCCCCCTTTTTTAAATTTTATTTTATTTTTCCTTCCCTATTTAATTACTTCTCTTGCAAAATGCAAGGCCGCTGCCACCTAACGCGGATCCCGGCACTGAAATCCACGTCTCCTCTGTGACTTACAACCCAAATCCCAGTCCCATGACCTTTCTCTTCCCCCCCCCCCCCCCCTCTCCCCGTTCCGGGTCTCCCACCCTCGGTCATGTGGGACACGAGTAAATTTATCCACCCTAGTGGAAAGGCCTCCCTTCTGCATTGCTGAAGAGAAGCTCACACACGTTTCCCAAGGAGGATAATTTCGTTTTCCCACCTTTCTTTCACTCTTTCTTTCTACTTTTTGATTTGCTTTTAATTTCGTTTTCTCCCCCGCCCCACAAGGTTCCCATCTCCTCTTGGACACGCTCCTGCTCTGTGTCTCCCTTTCGATAAGCCCTTGCCAAGAGGATCACTTCAGAAGGACGTTTCTGACGGCTCTTGAGCTCAGAAGACCGTCGAGAAAGGGCATTTCTGGTCTCCCGGGAACTGCGGCGAGCGGAGCCGCGGCTGCGCCCCCGGCAGCCTCCCCCCGCCCCGGGGGTCCCCTCCCGCCGCACCGCGGAGGGTGCCTCATCCCCGGCGCTCTGCCCCGTGGAGCCAGAGTTGTGGCTGGGGGCCGAGACCCCCCGTTAGCCCTGCGGGAGGGGACACCCACCCGCGGCCACCTCTCCGTCTCTCCCGCGGCTCCGGCTGGTCCTTCCCCACATTCCGGCCGCTCTTCCCCGCCCCAGCTCCTGGGGGAGACCGCACCCCCGGCTCCCCTCGGGGAACCGCGGCTGGCGATGCCGCCCACCCCGGCTGTGTGTGACCCCACCAACCCAAATGCGTTTCTCATCTGCAGACGGAGGTGGGGAACATGTGGCCAGGCTGAGGGAGTCCCCTCGTGTCCCTCCCCCCCATGTCTGCTCAGAGGTGGGTGGCATTAGGAATAGGGTGCCCCCCGCTGCCGGGGGCAGCACGGCAGCGCAGAGGTTGTATGCGAGGGAGGCAGCTCCGGAGGGTCGTGCAGCCCCTCAGGAGGCCGGGGCCAAGCCGTGCCCCCCAGACCCCGGAGCCCCGACCCCCGCCGTCGCTGTCGCAGAGCGCCTCGGCTCCTTCCCCACCCGCGACGGGCGCTCCGAGGGGGGACCCCGGAGTTTCCCCCCAGTCTGGCCCCGGGCACTTTGCAGCTGCTCGGCGCGGACGGTCCGGTGCGGGCGCAGGAGCCGGTCCCGCCAGCTCTGCCGTCGAGGCCGGCTGCAGGAAGCCGATCCGCCGCCGCAAACGGCGTGTGAACGGGCTGCGGATCGGATCCGGGTCGGGTTGCGCCGAATCTCCCTTTTTTTTTTGGCGCTGCTAGCCTTGGGCACGCTGCGGGCTCTGACCCGGGTGGAGATTTACCCCAACTGCAGACAGGTGTCGGGCACATTTTGGTGGAGGAAATGGAACCACGGCTGTGAGAGGAGCTGTCTGGTCTTTCCCCTCCGTCCTTGCCAGGTAAACTCCTGCTCCCGTGGTGAAAAGAAAAAAAAAAAGAAAAAAAAAAAAGGCAAGAAATTGATAGAAAAGACTCATTTCCCGGTCCCGCTCAGAGATCGGGAAAGATATTCGAGAAAGCGTCGCTGAAATCCCGGAGAGCTCGATTTCAGGCGCTGCCTATCGGCTGCCGGTGACGAAAGATAGGCAATACATTCTCCCGTATGGAAAACGCACATATTGGAGCCCCCCGCCAGATCCATCTGATATTATAATCGATATTCCCAGAATTTTCCTTTTGCACAGTATTCCTTGGCCGCCCTTCTTTATGTGCCCGGGACAAAACAGATGGGAAATATTCATCGAGAGGGAAATGTGTCTTGTGATAATAGGAAACACGAGTCCTTTTTTTAAACATTTTTTTTCCTCGCCCCAAATTTCGAGGGGAAAAATAAAAAAGAGGGAAAGCGCCGATAACACATAACAAAAGCAAATCAATCGGAAACGAACTTTTCCCCCAAAACCAAGTGGCGAAAAGTGGATTTCCAGCGCGGGTCCGGGCCGAGGGAGAGGGTCTCACTGCCCAACCCGCAGGTGCCTC
This sequence comes from Falco biarmicus, assembly GCF_023638135.1. Classification (NCBI taxonomy): domain Eukaryota; kingdom Metazoa; phylum Chordata; class Aves; order Falconiformes; family Falconidae; genus Falco; species Falco biarmicus. The sequence continues at coordinate 12,402,172 of NC_079298.1, read as the reverse complement.
GGCGGGGGCTTTGTAACCTCCAGGTTTGTACCGTTTGCCCCGCTCCCGGTGGGCGCCCGGGGCAGGGATGGGCTCTGGCTCCTTCCCGCTCCCAGCCGCCCGCACCCCCCGGCCCAGAACCGGTGAATTCTCCGTTCCGCGGGCGCGGGGGGCAGCTGCCGCCGCGCTGCAGTTGTTTGCCCCCGGGAAGGTTTAAATAACTATCCCCCCCCCCCCCCCTTGTTTGCATCTGGATACGGGTGTTATTTCCCGGGCTGCCCCGGCGGGAAAGGTGCGGGGTTTTGCCGGGCTGTTGCCTGTTTTTAAGGAGGGAGGGAGGGCTGTGCCCGGGGGGGGGGGGGGGGGGGGGCGCGGCTGCCGTCTCTATTTTAATGTCATTATAGTTGCCGTGGCAACCCATTGGATCACTCCTCCTGGAATGAACCTTGTGACAATGGTTGGTTTGAGAGAAATCGGTAAATGTGCAACAGAGGGACACAGCTACATTACCGCGAACAACAGCGAGGATTTAACATGTGACCCCTCCAATTATACTGATGATACCTCGGAGCAGCTGCCTCCGCCGCGCTGCGGAGATGTGGCTGTTTGGGGGGGGTTGAGGAGGGGTCCTGGGGCTGTTTCGGGGCACAGCCTGGTGGGGATGGGGCCGCAGCCCCGCATGCCTCTGCCCTCCCGGGGAGCCCTAAGAGGGGAACAGCATCTCTGCACCAGGATAGCGAGTGTGGTCCTAACCTTTCTCTCAAAAAAAATAACCCAACAACCAAAACCAGAAGAACGGAAGAAAAAGCTTCTCCGAGGGAACGTGGAGGCAGCTGAACATGTGGAGGGGCTGTGGCTGCGGGGCTGAGGAATAAGGACCTGCCCGGGGGGCGGGCAGGGGCCCCCGGCCCGGCCCGCCGCCCCCGGAGCACACAGCACCGGCGGCACATCTGTGGCACGGCTGCAGGGAGGAACGAACAAAATCCGCTCCCTACCCGCAACAGAAAAAAAAAAAAAAGAAAAAGAAAAAGAAAAAGTTTGAAGCCTTAAAATATGGTTCAGAGAATTACAAGTAATCAGAGCTGCGGGGGTCAGCAGTGCAAACTTTTTAAGACTAATGTTTATTTAGAAAAGTGAGTGGTGTCTGCGTTGCTTTTCTAGTGCCCCAGCACAAAAGTCCTAATGGCTTTTGCAGACTTTCCATCACAAACTCTTGCACAGGGCGCGGGGACCACCGCCGAAAGCAGCCCCCAGCCGCCCCCTTTCAAAGGGAGCATCGCCACAGGGTTTTCAACTACCCCCGCCCCCGTCTTTCCATGAATCAGTGACATATATTTTCTGCACCCCGACCCCAAACTTGCTCCGCTTTCGCGTTTGTCTGGTGTAACCCGAACCGTCGATAATCCTGGGAAGGGAAATCGGGGGATGGGGACGGCGGTTTTGGCCCCCCCGGTCCCCAGCCCCGCTCAGCTCCGGCCGGCTGCGGTCCTGAAAGCAACGCAGGGGTTCAGCCGAGCTGGAAACCTCGTTAGGAGGAACCCGGGGGCAGAGGCAGGAGCCGGCGCGGGGCGGGCTGGCCGGTGTCCCTCGGGGGGGCATCGCTGGCAAACCCATTGCCCCGTCCCACCCCTCCAACCGAGCTCCCGGGAGCCCGCCCACACCACCGGTCCCCGTGCGGTTCTGGGGATCTCTGCTGAGCCCACCTCAAAATTCACCCCGGGGGATCAAACGTGATCGCCAGGTGGGATTTGACTGCCCTTGCAGGGACTCAAGCCTCCATCTCCGGATTCCCCTTTTGTTCCTAGGACTGGAGAAATAAAACCAGCAAACCCCAACACCTCACACTCCTTTTGGGGTGGGCCCCCCTCGATTTTAAATAGGAGGTGGATCCAGGGGAAACCCAGACCTGGGATCCCACTGGTAACTGGTGGCACCAGCCCCAGGTGCCTTGCATCAGGGCTGCGAGAACTCAGCTGTGCTTAGCTCCTTCCCACATCACCCTGTTGCCCTTGACTGGTGGCAGGAGCTGGGCTGAGCAGGGCAGGGGGCTCAGTTCCCCTTCTAGCAATGCCCCGCAATTGCCGCCTGGATATGGACTGCAACCAGCAGCAAACCCACCTCCTTCCCTGGGATCCCCAAGGGGAGGGCAGAGGTGTTAGTGCTGCTCAGGAAAACACCTGTGCTCACCCCTTCTTCTCAGCCTGTGTGCCAAACAGTCCTAGGACCTTTCTGTTTACTCTTTTTTTAAACACAGATCCTTTTACTAGCAGTGAGCCCAGCCAGCAGAAGACGGTGTGCTGCTAAAGTCCTCCTGTTCCTGGCAAAGGTGAGACTAGATCTAACACATCCCTCAGTCTGTGGGGGCTCACTGACTACCCTGGAACACCCTAGTCCCTTTTCCCATCCTCTGCAGGTCTTGGCAGGTTTGAGTCCCTCAGGTCTGAGGGACGGGGTTATGCTGGGTGAGCAGGTCTGGGGGGTTACATCTCCCCATGTGTCCCCCAGGGAATCCCACTCAGCAGAGCATCACCTGGGAAAGGGCTGGGTGGTGGAGCCATGGGGAGCAGAGACCTGGAGAGAGTCTCATCTCTGGACTGGGAGGGTATGGGGCTGGTGACCCCACCTCTGTGTGTTGAGTCCCCAGTATGGATGCCCTGCGAAGCCCCTAAACGTGTCTGGGATCAGTCCTGGTCTGACACCGTGATCCCCTCTCCCATCATTAGGGTTCACAGCTCATCGTTGGGGTGCCTGGGGAGGCTCTGCAGCAGGACAGCGCTTTTAGCAGTGGGATGTGCAGGAGAGAATCAGGAATGGTGGAAAGGAGAAAGAAAGGGCTGGATCCTGCTCCCTTTCCAGCCAAGTGACTGCCTTGTCCTGCCCCCGGAAAGGTGAGCTCTGTTCAACCCCTTCTTTGGTCTGCGTAGGGAAAAATCCCTAGCTCAAACCCAAGAAGGCTGAACCAAGCAATGGCAGCTGAAGGTGCCTCTGGAAAAACACCCACCCACCCCCTGAGGCCTGATCCTGCTTTCCCCATGCCAAGTCACGCTCAGGTGCTCAGCTGCATCAGGACCAGGTCCAGGGCTGCAGATGCAGCCGGTTCTGCAAGGCCAAGCGTGGCAGAGGGAGGACAGTGGTATTTATAAACTGCTGAAACATGCCTGACACTTGAGGGAAGATCCTCTCCGCTCCCTCAAGGGCTTTTGTTTGAAGGGCTTGACTCTGTCTTCCAAAAAGTTGATAAGACCTTCTGGCTCCCATTATCTCTCTGAGGGCCCTGCCTTGCCCTCCTCACAGCGCGCTGAAGCACCCAGATCACATCACTCTAATTAATTGCCTGAGGAATGGAGGGCCCTGAGCAGGACCTGGCACCTCTCTTCAGGGTTTAGCCTCCTGGTGCAAATCCAGGCTGTGGGAAGGGGCTGGGTGGCACCAGTCCCTTGCTGTTCTACATCCCTCCACCCCCCTTACAAAGCACAAAAGCTGGGAATGCTGTTCAGCCCCAAATTGGGAACATTTGGGCTGAAATCTTTTGTATGCATTTGAAAAGCGGAGGGAGGGTGGGGAGAAGGACGTGGGAAGGGGAAAGAGCTACAGCCTTGCTGGCATGAAGTTGATTTGTCTGGGTCCTGTCCCTTTAGGGCAGTCATCTGTCACTGTAACCGGGAGATGCTGCAAACCATGTGCAGATGAGGCTCAGCCACGAGAGAAGCATTCCCACATCAGGTATCATGACACTGCACCCACCTCACCTTGCCCCCCGCAATTTTAATCAAAGTTGTACTTCTCACTGGCAGGGGAAGGGTGGGAATTTTAATCAGCTCCTCCTGCATCTGTACCCTGCTCCACAGGACCTTTTGGGGCAGAAAGGTGCATGTGACAGCATGGGTGATGGTGGGTGACAGTGCAGGTGCCGATGGGTAGCCCAGGGAGGCCAGGGATCGGTGCAGCAAAGCACCTCCATCCTCTGGGGGCTGTGGCCAGCCTGATGCTCCAGCAAAGTTTTTCATCTGCCTCTGCTGTGTCAGCAGAGCACAAAGGCAGGGGAGAGGTGAACCCCTCTGTTAATACATGTGTTTTAAATAACTGGTATTTTTATTTCTTCCTTTCGGTGTGGTGGGCTTGGCACTCATCTTTGTTTGCACAATTGTCCTGCCTATATGTTCTGTTGCCCAAGTAAGGAGAAAAAGATCCTGTGCATGATCTGGAGGTGTGCTTTGCTGGTTCTGACATGTAAATATTAACCAAGAAGCAACACTGAAGAGACAAAACCCCCTCCTATCCTCAAACCACTTCAGATCCCTTTATTGTCCTGGCAGTTGTTGCACTTGGACTGGCTTTTCACTTTCTCCTCTCAGAGTGGCTGGCTCCTGCAACGGTCCCCAGATTCCTCAGCTATGTCCTACTGAGGCAAAACATTTATTGAAGTTTTCAGATTATTAGGGAAATACATATTTCTGCTTCTTTTCCAAACTCCACTGCCTTCTTTTCTAAGCCATCCCCGCATGTCAGCATGGGGGCAGGAGAGGCATCCTCTTGCTCTCCTCTTGCAGCTGATGCCTCCTGCATGAACTTTGAGTACCCAGAAACACCACGAAGGGGGATTCCTACCACCACCATGTGCTTCGTTAGTGGGCAATAGTGGTGAATATGTGTGTAGTTTATTTTCCTCTATAAAAAGCTATATATCCTCTATATATTATTATTATATATATATAATATATTTATTATTATATATATATATTTCCTCTATATAAAGCTGCACTTCAGCTCACTCACACCTCAGAAGAAACAGAGGTTATGGACACATGCCTCCAGCTCCTCAGACAACCTTTGCCAAGGCAGCATCACAGCCTTGGTGCTGTGTGGGAGGAAGCAGAGGAGTGGGGGCTATTGAAAGCGAAGAGGTCAGAGGAGAAAAGGTCTGGCATAAAGCTGCCCTCGCTTTGTTGGCACACGCACACCTGTGACTGAACTGCGGGTGTGCACGTGGGGTTGGGCCATGTCCTTGACAGGGTCCCCACGATCAGGACCCACTGCCTGGCATTGCTGTGAGTAGTGCACGTGCCCATCACTCACCTCCTGCATCCCAGCACTCCGAAGCAGGGCCAGGGTGCCCAGCACCCCCAGAGAAGCACCCTTACCAGCACAGAGTGTGGTGTTCTAAAGCAGCAGCAGGTTGCTTGCGGCAGCTGCTGCTACTGCAGGCTCTGCTCTCCGTGTGCATGCGTGTGCAGGTGCATGTGTGTGCCGGTGTGTATGTGCGTGTGTGTGCAGGTGTGTGTATGTGCATGTGTGCATGCAGGGAGGTCTCCCTTGGCAGCACAACGGAAAAGTAAAGTGTAAAAACGCTCCCATTCTGGCTTGGTGGATAAATTGTCTACAAAGGGCTCTTCAACGTGAATGCACGCCGCAAAGGCGCATGGCACTTCTCCGGGCGAACAATGGCGGGGCTGAGTCACAGTGCTGCCGAGAAGCATCCTGATGCTGCCTGTCAAGGGAAGGGAGCTTGTGTTTTACCCCCGAGACAGCTTTTATTAGTGAATTCCTGAGATCACCGTGAGATCAGGAGCACAGGAAAGAAGAGGAAAGGGAGAATAGGGAGGAAACACTTGGGCTCCTTGTCTGTGGATCGGATGCAATGCCCACAGCAATAAGCAGATCTACCAGTGATGCCGGTCCCCTTCCAGTTTCCACCCCAAGAGCTGGGGCTGGGACCAGTGGGAGAGGGCATAGTGAGGTGCCTGGTGAAAGGACCGGGCAGCCTGTTTCCCATGAAGAAGAGGAAATTCCTTTCCCCAGGGTACCTTGTAAAACTCACTCTGCTGTAGCTTTCACTCCGCTTGCAGCTTCTCAGATGGTAACTCCTAAGCACTCGAGTCTGGATGTGGCCTTTAGCTTCAGATGTCCTTGAAGATTCAGCTGCCAGAGGTTGGCAGGGTGCAGCAGGGAGAGGATCGTTCTGTGCTCACTGTTTCTGATATTTTCTTTCTAAGCGTGTATCCCCAGCCACTGCTGCAGAGGGGATGCTGGAACTTTGGATGCAATCCCACAAATTTTCATGGAAGCAGAACGGCAGGAAGGCAAACAGGAAAGAAGAGGAGTAATATACTATTCTCGGGGGCACTTGTTGCATTTCTCTGTTTGCTTTGCTGTGTTGTTTCCTTTTCCTCCAGCCACATACTAGAGGATTATGGCAAATGAATTAAGGGATTAAATCATAAGGGAGAATTAGGATCCTGCTTATTTAGAAGCAGAAGCCCAGATGGACTTACTGAACTCCAGATGATGCAAGAGCATCTTGGGTAGTGCTGTGGATGTAGGTCACAGGATAATTTAAGCTGGAAAGAACCTCTGAAGGTCTCTGGTCCAGCAGCCCTCAAAGCAGAGCCAACTTGGATCAGGTTGCCCAGGACTTTGTCCAGCCAAGTTTTGAATGTCTCCAAGGATGGACGTTCCCCCACCTCTCTGGTCCCCTGTGTTTAACCACCCCCAGGGTGAATTTTCTCCCTAATATCTAACCAAAGCTTTCCCTTTTGCAACTTACATTCATCATTTCTCTTCCTGTCACTCTGCACCTCAGGTAGATGTCCAGGTGCATCAGGGACCTATTCAGGTCCTTTGTACCTGCCTCGAAAGACAGATTGTCGGGCACAAGATTCAGAGTGAGTCCCAGCTTAGACAGCAGGTTCTGGGCCTCCCAGGCTCCTTGGACTCTCCCCTTGGGAGCAGGCCTGGATGGGACATCTCATCTCTCCATGATGCATCAGTACTGCTGTGGAATTGGTCTCACCTGTATAATGGCAGGGTGAGGATTTGCTATTGCTGTGGCTGGAGACACCCCAAATAGCACCCAAAGATTGCTCCCACAGCTTATTTCCAGGGTCATCCAGGAGACGGTGTGTCTGGGGAAAAAGTACATACAGTGGCCTTTGGTCTGCTGCATTCACCAGGGGAAGCAAAGGCATGGATAAAAAAGATCATCTGCCCATCTTCATTGCTGGTGACTGAGTCAAGCAATTCCTTCTTCCCAGTGGCCTGAGCACTCCTCTGCACTGCCTGGGGTCACGCAGCATGAGGCCACAGCCAGCCACAGCTTTTGGTGACTGGCTCACGGGTGGGCGGACCTCTTCCACTACGTTTTGACAGCTAGGAATCATCTCCGTGAAAGACGGAGCTGTGACATGTTTGGCTGTGCCTTGGAAAAGAGAAGAGAAGAAAATAGAAGGAAAAAGAAAAGAAGGAAAAGAAGCTGTCTATAACATCCTGGCCTGTCTCTGCCACTGGGAATGGATGTGAGGGCTTGTTCAGGGACGAGGTAGCCTGGTCCTGTGCAGTGAGGAAGGGAGAGGCAAAAGTCATGAAACAGGGCTCTGTTTGGATCCAGATTTGATTTGCCTGGTTAAAACTTGTTGATCCCATACAAGGTTTTCCTGGCTGGGAGCTGAACTTGGTTCCACAGCCAAGGTTTTTTCTTTTCCAGAGTGTTTAGCATAAATCAGACTTTCACAGCCGCCTTTGAGTGGAAGGAGCAAGAAATCACGTTTTGTCTCCTATCCAGGAGCTCTGGGAGAAAGGAGCTGTCAGGAACCAGCCCAGATGCTCTGACATGTGCTCTCTGCATCCTCGCTGCCTGGCTTTGCCTTCTCCCATCTGGTGTCACGGCTCCATCAGCTCCTGTGCGCTGCTTTCCCCAGCTGAGATCCCAGCCAGGCTGCTGACATTCAAGTTGAGCTGTGCCCCAAGCAAAGGACACCATAACACCTTTTGGGCTGGGGTATGCCCTCCCCTGCCTCTCACCCAAGCCGTTAAGTGGGTTTTAACACAGATCCAGATCTGGCGTGCTGCCCAGCCGAGACCACTAGCACTCCCCTGGTGTCATATCAACCCAGAGAAGTCACCTTGCCATGTGCTTTTCTAATTCTCTTGTCGCTAGGCTCACTGGGAATTATTTTTCTAATATTTAGGTAGAATTTCCCTTGCTGTGCTTTGTGTCCATTGCCTCCCATGCAGCTTCAGGAAGAGTGCTGTCTCCGCTTTCTCTATAACCACCCATCAGCCTTCTCCTCTGACTGGGCAAGCCCAGCTCCCTCCACATCTTTCAATCTGGCAAAGTACTGCTAATTTTTCATGTACTGCTTCATAAGCATTTGAGGGAGAGCGGTGAGTTCCCATAAACACTACACGGGACACCTACACCCGAGCATCTCCTGGCAGCTAGGGAAGGCTTTGGTGGGGGTGGCTGCAGAAATCCCACCAGCACTTGCAGTGGAGCTGAGCAAGGGACCGAAAGCTCCATTGTTGGTCCTGTTGAAACAGGAGGTTAAACCTCTCTGCTGGAGCCATTCCCTGCTAGTGAGATCCATACAGTCCATTAAAATTAGGGATCTTATTATGGGCTACATAAAAAAACGTAAAGAGGAAATGAGACCCTTATGAAGGGTTTCTTATGTGTGCAGATGGTAAGGGCATCTGAGGCCAAGAAAGCTTCTCTAACAGGCTTTTTCCAAACAAACTACTCACTTTGCAGGCTTTCCCCTCTTTCAAAAAGAGATAAATAGACGCAGAACTATTTTTTCTGCACAGCTCACCTCTGCTGACCAGCCACACTGTGCTTGGGGTAGAGGAAGAGTCTCTAAACATGTTCCATGCTCTTGGGAGCATGGTCTCCTCTCCTCCTAGCACCAAATTCAGCCTTCAAATGCCCTTTCAGGTCATATTCAGGTTGTTCCTGAACCCAAAGGAGCTGACTGTGTTGTGGCCTCCACAGCCTAGCTGAGGACCGGTGAGATATCCTCTGTCCGTCAGCACAGAGGAGCTATTTGAGTGAATGGAGTAGCATTAGAAGCACTGAGAGCCAGCCAAAACTGGGAATTCAGCCTTCCAGCGCTGGCACCAGGCCACTGCTGTGCCTCCGTTTCAAGACAGCAGAAACCAGGGACCTCAAATATGGGATGGACTTTAGGTCTGTAGCAGAACCAGAGTTCCTAGGAATCAGGGCATCCATTGCTTGCTATGGCCACCTGCCGTGACATTTTTTCCTTTCTCCTCCTGTCCCTGCCCACTACACGTGGCTGCTGTGATGTGGCAGTGCCAAAGTGGGAGAAGGTCCCAGAGCTGCTCTCCAAAGTAACTGGTAGATCCTGTGGGATCCCTTAGGCTTCCCATTGGGTCCTGCTGGGGCACCGGAAGGACTGCAGAGGCTGGAAGTGTCCCTGGAGCATGATTCTTATTTATACAGAAGTACAATCTCTCTATAGAGCTGTGATAGAGTGATTTTTGTCCCCTTGTGCAGGCTAAGAGCTGAAGCACAGTGAAGCCAAGTGATGTTGTACAGGTTGTACAGACGACCTGTGGCAGAGCAAGAAGAGCAGCCCAGCTGTGTCGTGAGCCCTCATCAACACTGCTCAGTGGCAGAGCTGTGGCCACCTCACCTCCCTGGCCACCCAGCCAGCCAGCTCTCTCCTTTCTCCTTCAGATTCTTAAAATAAGACTTGCAAAGGCTCAAGCGTCGTTTCGATTTCATTAATAAATCCCTGCTTGCACTTGAAGCTGTTGTGCCTTTTAAAACATTATCCATGGCTCTGATTACACTGCTGATGAAAGCAGGCATGGCCCTATTAGTTTTCACGGCAAACAGCCCTGCCACGTCCTGCTAGCCTTTACGTGCTCAGTGTAACCCAAGTTTCGCAGGAAAGGGATGGGGGCAAAAAAAGCATCTTGTAAAGGCAGAGTCTGCCTGCACCTTCACTTAAGACAGAGGACATCGCATGCTTGAAACCCCCTCCCGCAAACAGCTTTGTTTAGTCTATACAATTTTTATTTTTTTTAAATTAGTTTTTTAATTGCTACCAACAATTAACTTCTGCTCTGCAACTCCAACCCGATGCCGCTGCCCCTTCTGCCCCTGCAAGAGGCCACACCAAGGGACAGTAACGGGCACGGGGTGGGGAAAGGGGAAACAGGGCTTAAGCAGTGATGGGCGATAGCTGCTCTGTAGTGTCTCTTCTTCGTGTTTCAGAGAGGATGTGGATTTTTGGGGAGCAGAGTTAAGTGCCCATAGCTAATCAGTGTGAAAAAACCCCACCCCAAGGCAACAGGTTTGCTCGGCATCGTTAATCCAGATGTGCAGATGGGTAAACTGAGGCACACAGGGGTTAAGGCTTTCTAGTGGGAGAGGATGGGGGGAGAAGGGGAACTCTGTTCCAAATCTCCTGAGGTGAGCTTTCCAAACTCCTTCAGCTTTGTTCTGTCCTTTAGGCAATGCTTGGAGAGCTTTTTGGAAATGGGTTTGCAGTGAAAGCAGAGAGACTGTGCTCAAACAGGTCTGCAGGCACTGAGCACAGAGGCATGGGACTGTGGCAGCAGGGAAAGGAAAGGAAACAGAAACAGGGAAATAGACAAATAGGGAAAGGGAAGGGAAAGGGAAGGGGAGGGGAGGAGAGAAGAGGAGCAGAAAGGAAAGGAAAGGAAAGGAAAGGAAAGGAAAGGAAAGGAAAGGAAAGGAAAGGAAAGGAAAGGAAAGGAAAGGAAAGGAAAGGAAAGGGAGAGAGACAAAAGAGAGACAGGAGAAAGATAGTATGAAAAAGAGAAAGATAAAAAGGGGGAAAATGTGAGAATAAGGAGTGAGGGAAACGGGTGAGGAGGCCCCTCTGCATCTCCTGGGGCGGCTGCATGTCGGAGGGCCGTGCTCCCCTCTCCCGCGTTGGATCGCGCAGCACCACCCGTGTCCGAGCACATCTCCTGCCCTGCAGAAGGGCTGGCTGCCCTGCCTGCCCAAACCCAGCCCGGCAGCTGTCGGAGGGGCTGGGCAGCCCAGCCGCCGTGCCACCGGGGCAGCACCAGCTTGGCTCGGCTCTGCCCGCCCAGAGCAGCCGGGAGAGGGTGGCAGGTGAGCGAGGCACAGTCATTACTACAACAGATGGGAGAGGAATGACATTACATGGCAGGGCTATTATTTACTGAGCGCTCGTGTTTGTCATGACTGAAGATGACATCTTATTAAGGAGTCATGACACTGGGGGATTTTTTTAAGCCTGGGGGCCAAGAAGGCTAATGAACAAGGATAGCTCTAGGAATAGATAGGGGGTAGTGCCTTTTCAGGTTGCAGGCAGAGCTGACTAATGTTTCACCAACTCAATTTCTGGGTGATTTCCAGGCTGTGGCACATCTCCCTCCTGCTGTTTAGGGATGGATGCTCTTTGCCGTGGCCTGATGGTGCTGGTTCAGGTGGAAGTGGCTGTCTTGAGAGACCCCGCTGCAAGGGAGCAAAGCCTGAGCTGTGTTACCAAAAATCTCCTACCTGTACCTAATACACATGGACAGCCAGATACCAGTACTCTTGCAAACTAGGGCATGTGACAGGGAGCGGGTCTGGGACAGGTTTCCCCAATTCCCACCTTGCAGGGGCTTTGAAGGAAGGCTCTCAGGCAGCACATGCAGTAGCTGGGGGAGTGCATGAAGTGAGACCCCGCTGTCAACGTGGCACTGTCACACACCTGTGTGATGCTTGTCAGGGGAGCTAGGCTAAAAGTGGGGCTGCCTGGCCCATTTTGTCCCCCCTCAGCCTGCCTCAGCACTCTCTGCCGTCCTTGCCCTCCTCCACCTGAAACAAGAGCCATCTCCCTGCAGCTCCCATGCGCCAGCTCCTTATCGCTGACCCGCTCTGTCAGTGCGGATGCTTGACTAATGTTCCCTTGTAAAATGTTGTGTTAAGCACATTCCAGCCCCTGACATTAAATACTTGGGCCAGGGCAGCACTCACCCTCCGGCGGACTGGACGGACAGAGCGCTGAGCCAGCCCCAGCCACACGCCCGATGATGCTGCGGCCAAAACATTTGCTCTTTCTGCCCCATCTCTGCCGCTCCCCTGCCCTCCCTCTGCACAGGCAGCACGGGCAGGGGGGAAGGAGGCAGCGGGCAGGATCACGGCTATCTGGCAGATGAAATAATAATTACCGCAACCGCCTCCCGGCCTCCCTTGCATTCCTCTGTGCTAACAGCTCGGCTTATTTTGTTTTCGTGCACAAATATTGACTCGCTGGGTTCTTTTCACCTCGTGCCTATTAAAAAGGCATTGCTCATGGTATTGTTATTGAATTTGTTCTGCAGCTGTGAGAAGCATCCAGCGGCTTCAAGGAATTTGCCCGCACCTAGCACAGGCCCTGAGGGCTGTGTGCCCTCAATACCCTCCAGAACTGCTTTGCCTGCTGCTGTTCAAGGGACAGGGCCCTGGGCTGCTCAGCAGGAGTGCTGCCCGGCCTTTCCACCCAGGGAGAGACCGGGGTGGTGCCGGGGGTGAGGCTGCAGACATGTGGTCAGCTCCTGGGGGATGCTGCTTTGCTGCTCTGTGCCTCAGTTTCCCTGTCCAGGCTTGTGATTCCTGAGCACTTTTGTAATGCACTGTGTGTGTTCATGAAAGGACGTGTGATTTAACAGTCTGACCTTTTGCTGCTGCAACTCGTCCTGTTATATTCAGTTCAGTTTGAGAATGTGGGAGTTGTTTCCAGATGCTTTAACCTGGCTGGGGTAATAACCAGAAAAATTAACCCCTTCACTTTACGCTGAGCTGAATTATCTGGATAATTAATGAGCATGACAGCAATGCTTACACAGCCCTGAGAGTTTGGGATCACAGTTGCGTTGGGGGGTTGATGCTTCTCCCCTGTGCCGGGGGGGCTGGGGTGCAGGAGCGGGATATGCAGTGTCTCCCTGCTCTCCCCGCAGCGTTCCGCCCAGGGCAGGGGCAGTGGGATAGCAGCCTGCTCGTGAGGAAACCCCCTGTTTCAGCAGCTGTGTTCAGCTTTGGCATTTCTCCCAGAATAAAATTGACTGGCACTGCATTCCCAGGGACTCCCCTCTGTCCCCAGCCATCCCTCCAGGGGAAATCCCAGGGATGCCGGCACTCTGTCAGCAGATTTGACCTTATTCCCAAATCCTGAGAAGGGGTGGGAATAGGGAATTGGGACAGGTGAGAAATGCTGTAGCATCAGCCGTCACCCGAGGGTGGGTGTCCTCATCAAAACCTCTCCCTGTCCCCTGTGAAGTGTCCCAGTGACCCCTTCTCCACCAGAGGTCTGACGGATGCCCCTTCCCACGGGTGGGCTGGGTGTGGGCTGGGGTGTGGGTGGCCTTGGGATCCCCTGTGTGCACATCTCCTACAGCCTCTGGGGGAGGGAAGAAGCCAGGGCGGCAGCTGGCCAGGGTGAGCTCTGCACACAACAACCAGTGACAGGGCTGCCTCTCCACCACCCAGCTGGTCTTGGGACAACTGAGTAGAAAATCTGCAGAAAAGGACTTTCCATGCTGATATGATGGACTGACCCTTCCCCTAGCAGGACCCTTAGCTCAACTTCTTCACCCCTCTAATCTCCCTCCAGATGCCTTTTTAACCTCCCCTAGTATGAAAAGAGCCAGCAGGTGAAATCCCAGCTCGCTGCCCCCGCCTACACCCCAGTGATAGCCACCAGCCAACCGTGGGGACTGCTGCTGTCACCAGCATCATGCAGAACTGTGACCCCCTTGGTGGAGGGACGTTCTTTTGGGGGGAGCGGTGGGCTGTGTGTAGGTGGCTGAGGGGTGCCTGCCTGATGGGGCCATACCTGCTGCTGCTGTGCCCCACTCATCCTCCCACCTGTGGTGCTACTGCCCTGGGGATCCCGGCATGGGGACAGCAGTGTGGCATGAGATGTTTAACCTTGCAGAGACAATCAGGAGCATTGCCAAGGCTTGGAATATGGTGGTGGGCTCAGCAGGGGAAGAGATCCGTGTGGAGGTGGTCAGCTGGGGTGCAAGTCACCGGGCAGATGCAATCCCAAGCTCCCTGTGTTGAGCAGGTTGTCTCCTACCTCGTGACCAGCCTGCAAAAAATAACACAGCCGCCTCCTTCTCCCAGCGCCTGTTTGTGGGAAGCAAATGTCAGTGTTGCCATGCCCGAGTGTTTATTTTGGCAACGGCTGGGGGGCCTGGCCAGCAGGCACGTGAGCCGTGGTAAGGAGGGTTAGCTGCCTGGCAGCAATTCCTACCATGCCCCACCAAGGATGCAGCGTGGCCGGCGGACACCTTTCTCCTGGCTTCAGGCTGCACCACACCAGGTCTGTTGTAAATAGTAAATACTGACCGATCACATGGGGGGCATCACACCAGGCCCCACTGGCAGCCGGAACCCGGAGGAGAACAAGGACCTGCCTGTGGGTACCACTGAACCCCAGGGTGACCCATCAAGGCTAATGTCCAGGGTCATTCCAGGCATAGCAACCCCATGTCCCTGCCGTGGGGGCGGGAAGAAAATCATCACTGAGTGTCCTGTTCTCCTGACCTTTGCTCTCCAAATATTTAGGATCCCACAGCGCACAGTCACAGGCCTTGTTCGGCTTCAGCGTGATGCCATTTGCCTCCTGTCTCAGCTGTCCCCAGTAATTCATCTCTGGCTTGCTGAGCTGGGGATGGGGAAGACGCGCTCATGCCACTGTGCTTCCCCGGGGTGACTGCAGGCACCAGAGCACCATCCCAAGCCCAGTCTGTCCCTGGTTCCCTGCTCCCCCTGCCTTGTCACAGGCCCTGGTCACCAGGGATGGAGGGGAGCATCCATGGGAGGGCAAGTCCCCTGTCCCTGACAGGGCTCACTCTTTGCTCCCTGGTCTTTATCTGTCACCACCCCAGTGGTGATGAGGGAGAGCCCAAGCATGGCCAGTGACCAAACCCTGGCAAAGGGTTGGACTTTGCATTGGGGAAGGTGTTGGGAGACTGTTTGGGGATGGTTGGTGTAATAATCAAGGGGAGAAAACTGGGGTGTACGTGAGCCACTAGTAAGCCTGAGAAGCAACCCCAGATCCCAGTATAGCCTACTGTCTTTTGGTCAAGGGCCTGGGCTGGTGGCCATATGACCTTGTACTGGACATGCTGTAATTCCCAATCTGCACACGTGGCCTTGGGCAGCATCTGAGGGGTCTGAGCTTACTGTTGGGAGGTGGTATAGCTTAAGAAGGATGCTATTATCTCCTGGAGTGGCTGTGGATGTACAACTGCTGCTTCATGAGTTCCTAGAGGTGTCTCTGTCCTGTGGCTTCTTGTAAGAGATGCCTGGCTGGAGAGGTATGGGTGGAGGCTGAGACCTTCAGAAGAAGCCCCAGGAGAAAGAACCTCAGTTGGGCAAGATCATCCCCTTGGTGAAGGGGTGAGAGTGCTCAGGTGGCAAGTTTGTGGGGAAATGGCACTGACTGTCACTGAGCATTACCGATCTGAGGGTGAAAAGGAGGAAGAGCCCAGGAGGAGGATGATGAAAGCAGGCGTGGAGTTTTGCAAGGGGCAGTAGTTGCTGTTGGTTTATCTCTGCTCTGACCGTAGGTACAGCTTATTACATATGCTAAAATCCCATGGCTGCCCATGCTTTTGCTCATTTTGGTTGAACATCCACTGCTTCCACAGAGGACTTACCTATTCATACCTGACACAGTGAAAGAAAAATAAGGATTACTTTAATGAAGGCACCACATAAGAGGCAATGTTTCAAATAAGACAGAGACATGGGGGATGGGAGCATCCGAGACCGCTGAGCCAGGAGCCCTGGCTGAACCCTGCCCTTCAGTGGTTCCTTTGCTGCTGGTTGCCAAAGGCTGAGGATGGCAAAACCCCCCAAACTGCAGCATGTGTGGTTTTATGATGAGCTAAAAGTTTATGGTGTTTCACTGGCAAAATCCAATTTTTTTAAGCTCTTTTAAAATGAAACTTTAAGAAACCGTATTAGCATGAATTACATTTTCATCTTTTTAAATGAAATTAGATTTGATTTTTCACTATGCTTTTTGAAATCCTGATGATAATTATTTTATTGGCCAGACACTGAATTTTCTTACCAAAAGCCGTATGTCTGATGGTTTCAAAAAATAACAAGACTTTCAACAAAAGTACTGATGAAAAAAGGTGCCAGTTACAAAGCATATGAAATGGGAAAAAATTTGAACTTTTTTATTTTTTTCATGGATTTATTTCAATTCCCAACCCACTTTTGATCATGCAATAATGATGCTTTCTTGAGAGAAAAGAAACCCGAAGTGACCATGGCAAAATGGCTTAGATTTTCAGTTGCTGTGAGTCAGCCCGTCTCTACAGGGGCTGGCACCGTGCTGCACGGAGCGAAGATTTAGCTCTGTGTGTTCATGTGGTGTCTTCACACCCCTCCCTTTGCTGCTGAGACCAGTAGCAGCACTCCCACCTGGACCAACAGGGTTGCGGCTGAATGGGGTAGAGCAAAAAACCCTATGGAGATAAAGAAAAAATCATAAGCAAATGAAAAATGGAAGTTGAAAGGTGAGGTTTGAGGAGAGGAAGTGACTCATGGGTTGGGAATGAGGGATGGGGTCTTGGGGAGGCTTGGCAGCTCGAGCTTCAGTGACCCCCGACTGTGAGGAGTCATGGGGAGGACAGAGGAGAGGCCAAGCATGGAGCAATGAAACGAACGGTTGAGCCCAGGGAGAGCTATGAAACCCTGGAAGACAAGCCCATGGCGGTCATGCAGAAAGGGAGGAATATCTAGTGTTTCCAGACTGTCTGTGCTGTTTATCCTTCCCTTGGCTTTGATCAGGGGCTGTGTGAGACACAATGCGGTAGAGACCTGGGGGAAACCAGTAAAGCTGATGCATCTACAGCAATGGTTCAAAGCTGCATTCAAGCTCTTGACTCCACATCTGTTATACTGTGTAGGGAAAGGGCAGCAGTATTTCCTAAGCCTCTGTAGCGTGAAGGAATAGTATGTTTTAAATATTTTGGATATCCTTGAATGAACCCTCTGACATCCTCCTGCAAAAGCCACCAGAACCCAGCTGATCCATCATGTGTCCACAGCCAGGGCTGGTTGAGTTGGGGAAGGACATACGGATGCTGCAGCAGCACACGTACCACACTAAGCAATGCAAATGTGGGGGTGAGTCAGGGATGCTGTCCTCTCCCCACCACCCTCCAGTAAATCTGCGTCCATATGTAGCAAGGCTGGGTGTATTTGCATCTGGTTGTAAAAAAAGCTATTTGGATGCCAGCTGTGCTTGAAATAACATGAAGAAGACCTCACGGCTGTAAAACAGGGTGTCTCATGAGTGAGAGAGCTTCTTGCAGAGGTGCTGCAGTGGCAGCTGGAGATCAAGCCCTGAGCTCACCCACTGGTGTTATCTGCCTGCCCCAATCCTTTTCCCCTGATGTCTGCACCCTCCTCTCTTGCTCCACACAGGTCTTGGCTCCCACAGCATCTTCACAGCTCTGACATCATGCAGAGGGCAAATGCCAACAGGCATCCTTGCTCTCCCCTGACTCTGGCAACACTGAGCTGTTCTTGGCTTCATTAGAACCTGATTTGCATAGAAGGGAAATAATTGGCTTTAATTGACTTAGTCTGGACATGGTCTTTAGAGGGACACAATGCTCACAGGGGAGTTGTGGAGCAAAGTGGCTTTTTCCACTATTCTGCCATATGTTGTCCCAGGGAAGAGACAACATATATACATACACACACACACACACACACACGTGTGTGTGTATATATATATATATAAATATTAGATATCTTCTTTTGCGGGTAGATAAAGCTTTTTATTTCACCTCATTGTAATGAAAACAGATTTTAGCTTTGGCTATAGCACCACTTGGCATTTAATTTCTGAACATCCATTCATGCATGGTTTGGCTGGAGTATTTCTAGGGGTAAAGCAGGCTGGGGGTGCTGATTTCTCAGGAGAATGCAGCAGTTGTCTGGAAATCCTGTTAGTGCCTGAGCTGCCATGTGCCAGGACACCAAAAAGATTTAGTTCAGGGTCTGTTTCCCCAGGGTTATACAGGACAGCCTCAAGGAGGTGGAGCTGGAGGAGACCCTTTTGATATCTTGGTCCTTCTATCTTTATACCTGATCATTGCTTCTGGGGACAGAGGAGACAGAACCCTGTTATTTGGAACATGAAATTATTAGGTGAGCTATTGCAGCATTGAGACGCTATATTTCCCAGTTCCTAGTGCACATGCTGAAAAGCACAGCTTTTAATGATCCCTTCTGGTTGGAAAGCCCTAGAAATACCACACAGAGCCTACCAAAGCCTGGCTGGGCTTCAGCTGCCATGGAGCAGTTTCCATGCTTACATCCAGAAGGCTTGTGGCCAACCTAGTTTAAACTCAGCGTGTGGCAGAGCTCAGCGTGGAGGGGAGAGTGGGTCAAGGTATGCTTAACGCTTCCCATCTCTTCTGATAAATCTGCAGCACTCATGAACTACAACTCAGCTTTTGCAGACTGTAACAGGGGAATTTTTCTCCTGCTTTCCTAGGCCAGCACTTGGATGAGGCTCAGCAGAAGTTTTAGTGTGGGTTCTACTGGATGTAAGACTGGAGACTTTAATCGTTGTAGGAACTGGCTTAGAGTCCTCGATTTCTTGAATGCTGTGGAGACAAACAGCCCAGCCAAGGGTTTAGCCCAAGCACCCCCTAACTGGGAGGCGGTAACTTGGGACCAGTATTGCTGGGAAGAACTGAGCAGCCTGGCTTTGCCTTTAGGGCAGTGGGCAGCAGGTGCCATCAGTTTGGACCAGGTGCTTAAAGAAGGTTGTTAAAGCAGCAGAGCTCAGGAGCCAGGGCAGTGATGCTCCTCGTGCTGTCCATCACAGCCCGTTGGCCACTCTCTGTGTGTGTTAGCCCCATTTCACAACAGTAGCTGCCCCATCACAATAGGCCCCCCCCACCCCTGGCATGACAACCCCCACCTACAGGCACCTCTCCTATAGATAACCCTCTATTTGCAGCACCTTGTGCTCTGCAGCTTGAGGTGCTGAGTGTGGGGAGAGGATGGAGGTGTGTGCCCTGCTCGGAGGGGAAAAATAGCAAATTTTGATTGCTGGCAAAGTCTGCACGAGTTTTTCTTCTGCTTGTCCTCCAATTAGGCAAGCAATCTCGCTCTGCTACTTCGGAAATAATTTCTGTGATATCCACCAGTGGTGGATTTGTTGATTATAAAATTAAAGCAGGCTTTGGGATTAGGGATCCTGACCTCGGATCTAGCTCTTCTGAGGCTGTGAATGCAGGTTGGTGTTTTAGCTGGAAAGCAGAATTTTTTGAGTTCGCAAGTAACAATAAACGAGCTAAATGTTGATTTGTTATGCCTCTGTTAGAAGGATTTTGAATGTGGAGTCCTAATTGTAGAGAGAGTCAGGTTAATACTGAATACTGAGTAAGCGAATCTGGTTGGATTTTTTTTTAATTTTTTTTTTTGAAAACTTGAGTGTTTTGTGGGAAGAAAAAATGTTTTACTTGCTTTCTGAAGCTATTTTTAATGGAATTAAAAAAACCCAAAAACATGAACTGAACTTTTTGTGTATAACTGGTATTTCCTCTTTTCCCATACTAAAATGGTAACGGAAAGATAAAGGAGCTGGGAGAGAAGAAAAAAAGGTGTTATAAAAAGATTAGCCCTTCTCCCCTTGGCTTTTTGATAAAAGTATTTATAAAACAGTTTTTAGAGAATAAGCATTATTCCTACTTGAAGTATATGGGATGGAAACAGTTGTATTGTGGAATGAGCCTTTTACTTTTTAAAACCAACTTTGGCAAAATATTTGCAGTTTAGCCCGAGGGTCTTAAATTGCATTCGTCTTGTATGCTCAGAAGTCATTCCATTACCTTCTGAAAACTCTGACATCTGTCTTTTTTTCTGATGATCCTCCAAACCTGCCCATGCTATAAGTCACTGATGAAATAATTGTGGTCTGGATAAAGCTTTTAGTGCTGAGCATGAAAAAATAAGCAATGAGAATGGGGCTGCTTTGCCTGTCCCCTTGGAGAAGGAAGGCTCTTGTGGCCCAGTTGCCATAGTGTTAGCCAAAACTGATTTGCAAATGAAGGGTCTGCAGCTCTAGCATATGAGCCTATTGCTGCTCCAAGAGCTCATTCCATAATTTTCTCTGTGCTTTTGTCTGCTTTATTGTGCAGGGGTATGGCCAGGTGCCAGCAATATGACAGTAATGAGTGAGCACCAACAGCAGATCCATTTTGGGCTTAGTTACGAGACTCTCAGGTGAAAAGTGTTAGCTAATAAAATCAGCCTGAGTGTTGACCTCCATCTTGAGGAGGAGGCTCCACATGGGGTGTCATTTGAGAAAGGGGAGAACCTGTTCTAGGTTCTTCTACTCATTTGCAAGGAGATGCTGGCTGCAGCTTTTAAGCCTCGATTACCAGGGCAGTCCATGTTCCATGTACCCACCAGGACTTGCTTTTAAAAAGGTGTTAGTGACTGGCAGAACTGGATGGTTGGGGTCTGAGGGAGAGGAACATCTTGGGCAGCATGTGAAGGGTTTTTGCTTTGTTTTTTGCCCAGGCTCCCTGGGATGCCAGCAGCTGGGATCAGTAGTCAAACAGAACAGCAGTGCCTGGCTGTAAACTGGATTGCAAGGTAAGGACACAGGGGCACATTTTATTCCAAAAGAAGAGAGAAAGCTCCACCAGCTATGCCAGACAGCCAACCTGTACCACGGGCTCACAGGTAAGAAATATTTAGTATTCTTGAAAAGCAGAGTCTGAAGATGAAGCCGATTATGTTTATCGTTATTGCTTTGTTGTACCCATGTGGAGCTTATATGAATGGGGTAAATGTTGTGATCTGTTCCTGGTTCTCCAATCGTGTTTCAAAAATTCATTCTGGCTAAGTTCTTTGTGGTGCTGCTTAGGGCAGCTTTGTCCCTGCCTGATGAACAGGGCTTCTCTTCTAGGTTTGAGGACTGAGATGTGATGTGGATGGCAGTTACTTTTATATTGTCAAAGGGAAGGTTAAAAAGTTGTTTTGATTTGTTACTCAAAATCTTATTGTAATATATATTTTTTTTAGCTGTAAAGAAGCACTATTTTGTTTAGCTGCATTGTGTGGACCTTTAAAAACAGTGGTTGGAAGCCTTCTGAAGTTAAGGGTCTGGATGTATTTGTGTTGTCTGCTGAATTGTCCCACGTAGTAATGCACGTTGATGGGACAGGAGAAAGCCACCTGCAGAACCTGAGGTTTTCATGGCGAACAAACCTATTGAGCAATGTATGCGGGGCTGTAATTTGCTTGCAATGGTCCAGGGTGGCAGAAGTAGCATTTCATAGTTTCTGAAACTGCTTTTGAAGCTCGATTTTTTTCTGTTTTTCTTATCTAGCTAGGTTGGTTTAGGACAGGTGGGGTGACTTGCTACAGGTGTTTCTTGGAGGTGGTGAATGAGTGGTGAATGAGATCAGGTGTAACTGGGAGTGTAATCAGACACTGATTCAACAAACAAGTTTTTTGGCTCTCTGAAACATATTGAAAATATTTCTATTTCTCTTGGGGAAGGCTGTATTTTCAGCATCTGGGATTTCTGGGAATTCCCCCTCTGGATGGGCTTAACCACAAGTAGAGCAGAAGCTGTGCTCATCTAATGTGCCTGTCGATGCAGCTCCAGCTGGAGGCTTCACCAGTTGATCCTCACATCTGGCACAAAGTCCTGGGGCTGAGCAGTGCCGAATGGGACAGAAAGAAAATAAATTGCAAACTGAAGCTGCTAAATGTTGGGGAATGCAACTGCTTGTCTTGTTAACTTCATGATTTGCTGAGGTTTCCTAGCATATTCTCACTTGATTGTTTGTCCAGGTCTCGGGATGAGGCACTGGGCATTTTATTTGATAAGGAATGGAGGTATGTCAGTTGGACTCGAGCAGGCCTGGAGGGAATTTGCGGTTGACTGTTTTTCATGGTATTATTTTTTTGTTTTCCCTGGGTGATTTTCCTACTTGACTAACTGTGGGGGTCAAGATGACAGTCTGTTCAGCTTTAGGTCCAATTTTTGGATGGTTTTAGATATTATTTAAGCCTGTGTAATATTTTATACTGTTTATAAAAATAGGCATTTTTTTGTTTGTGTGTAAATACTTTTATATCAGTACAGAGACAAAAATCCTAAGAAATCCCTTTCCTTTAGTTAGCAATTAAAATACAAATTAACGTCCTCACTGATTCGGTGAAAAACTTTCTGCAGTATTTCTTGACCCTGTTCTATGTCCTGGTGCCTCTTACGCATCTTTGGCACAATCTAAGGGCTTCACTATAACAGCTGAAACCACATTCTCTAAAATGTTGAGTGGTATGTTTGACCTGGTGTTAATTATATGTGTCAGTGATATTTAAGTGGTAGAGAGAGTGGAGATGTGTCAAAGACTGAGTTTTGCTGGGCCAAGGTTCAGTAGCAAAACAGGACATGGTTTTCACAAGAAGAATCCATCTCTGGCAATGTCAGCTCCACGTGCTGGAGCCCAGAGCCCACAGAAATGGGCGCTACTGAAGTTGGCTTTGCTTTGATGAAGGCAGGCAGCATTAGATCAGGTATTGTGGGGGCTGAAGTGTGGAGGGGGGGGGGGGCTGAGCACCCATCTGATGCACCTGGCTTTAGAGCAGAGAGCTGAGATAATGCCTTGTACTTAGGCAGGTTGCCTTCTGCTGGGAATGAGACCGGCTGCTTCACAATTTCTTGACCAGCTCTGATGTATGAGCTCCTGATTGAACCCTGGAAATATGTAGCTTAAATGGCAAGGCTGTTTGTTTCTAACCCATTCCCCTAACTGTAAGACAATTTTGTTTTAACAAAGGAAAATAAGGCTTTCCTGAGCAATGAATCCAGTGGAATCGCTGTTGCAACCTTTGTTTCTCATGTGTTCTTGTCCAAAATGGTGTCTTATTTCTGTGATGATCTAAGGATTGTCTGGCCAGAAGCATGCACAGGATGCATCTGGTTCTGGGCTCTCTGGTGTTTAGCCGGTCATGTTTCTGCATTTGTGGGACAGTTTAACTGCCCTTGTTTTCTTTGTCTTGAGGGACATAAACTAGGTTTACTTTCTTTTTCTCCTTTGTTTCCACCCCCTCCCCACCCAGTTCACAGCAGCTTTATTTTTTGCATTCAGTAAAGACTGATCAAGGTGTAGAAAAAAGTGGTAGAATGGGTTCAATGTTTTTGGGGAGAATGGAGAAATCAACAGAATCATTGCATCAGTGTCTTTAGAATTAGCTCACAAGATTAAGAGAATGAAGTTAATATTTTAATCTCAGAAAAATGAAATTTGTATGATTTTTTGTTAGTATGTGGACTGCTATCACCAGGAGAAAAATCTACAAATTAATTTCCTCGGGGTGTGAGTGCATGTGTGCAGAAAAACAGCATTGGGATGCCAGACCTAGATTCAAAGTAGAACTGGAGCATATTCCTCTCGTGTTTGTTTTTTTTTTTTTTAATAATAATAAAAAATAGCGAGGAGCAAGCTGCAGAGAGAAATCATGGAATCTTCATCTTTGCTTTTAAAATCAGTATGAATGTTCTCTTGGATATTCTGCCCAGTTGGAATTTACTGAGCTCAATGCAGGAGTAACTGGGTTAAGCTCTGTTCTAGGTGTTACTTTGGAAGGTCTTGCCTGTCCCTTCATCTCTCTGAAATGCAACTCGCAAACCAGAACACTTCACAGTAACATGTCGTGGGGGGCAAGTTCCTGTAGTGGCTGGTCTAATAATCTGCAGGTGTTAGCAACCCAAAACCAGACATCAGGGAATAACGGGGCCTCATTCAAGGCTCTACCTGTCTAGAAAAAGTGAATTTGCAGTTGCTGGGACTGATGCCAATCTATGTATGAGGGTCTCTCCCTGCTGGAGTGACAGTAGAGCTGAAACTAAGCTGGTTTAGAAGTTGGCTGCAGTGGGAGTAGAGTTTGCTTGGGCTTCTTGGGGTTCCTTTTAGATTCCTTGTCCAAAGTTTTTTCTTAATTATGTAGGCTCTTCACATCTTATTTTGCAAGTCAATAATGAAGCTTGAAAGAAAAGGTGTATTAGGAGATGGAATGTGCTGTACAAGCCTGGTTCTTGCATTATTTCAGATACTTCTGTGGTCCTGTGGCAACTGTTGGCCAACAGATAGACTTTGTAGCTGCTCCAGTGTCAAAGCTGGCTTACAGCATGAGCTGACCTTTTGTTTGGCTTGCCTTTGGTTTCAGTGGGGTAGATGTTTAGCTGTGTTTGCCTTGTACCCTATGTATAGCTTAAAGTTCTCCTAGATGCCTTGTGACCACAAGTTTCTCCTGAAAAATAGAACAGGACACCTTTTTGGCTGCTTTTATACCATGGAAATTTTGCTGAGATTTTCTGTGAAAGGGGAACAATACAACCTCAACAGAGAAGTTAATTATAGCAATGGAAATATTTCTTAAAGACTTTCTGACGTGAGGCTGGTATTGCTTTTCAGCAGGGTAGAAGTCTCTGAAATGCCACTTTTAATGAAAAATGTTTTAATGGCAAATACTTTCCACAGTGTAATGGTTATTCTTGGGTTTCTCTGAAGCCTATTGAACCTCTGTATTTCTTTGTGGAGTTAAATGTAACATGGTTTGGCTCTGCCTTTTCGCTCTTGCTCAAGTGCAGCCCTGGTCTAGGTGCACTGCCTGCCAGGGAAGTCATGGGAACGGCGTATCATAATTGTGCAACTATTTTTTTTTTTTTAATGTTGTCCTTAGCAGTTCAATACAAATCAGTCTGTACAAAGTAAGACGGTTCTGAATCTTGAACTAATGGATATTTGTTTCTGCTACCCTGGCTCCTCTAAAATCATAGGCCCTAGTCTCATCTCAGTCTTAAACTCCATCCGGATTGAGTTGTTCCTGATTTATCTGGGTTTAAATAGCGGAGAATTTTGCTCAAAATTGATCCTGTAGGCTGATTGTTGGGGAAGGATTGCCTTGGACATCAGCAACAGGTATCATCTCACGCAGACATAATCCTAAAGCAGGGTTCTGGCAACTGAAAAGAATTTCTTTCTGTAATGTTGACTTTGAGGGGAAGGCAGAAGTTTTTTATATAGTAGAGATACCCTGTCTGCTCTTATCCTGTTCCATCTCTGGACTGTGCTTTATTTTCCGAGTTTGCGGCGCCAGACTTGCTGGGTTCTCCTTCTCCTTTAGAAATCTCTGCAGCTGTGAGCAAGGACAGCTTATGCTAGCTGGGAAGGTGTGAAGCAAGTGGCCAGGGTATGTCATGGTATCAGATTGCCACTGGCACTAATAAAAGAAAAGGTCTGATAATGTAGTCATGTTTGGGAATACTGAGGCAACTTCTATAGCCTTAACATGGAGAGGAGGAGGGGAAGGGACTGACCGCAAATAAATTCACCTGTGAAGTAAAAACCAAGAGCTTTGTAGGTCACTATGATCTCTTTTGGATCTCATGGAGTGGATACAGTCAGAATTTAGATACTGTGGCCAGAGCTGACACAAGTCCTGCAACACCTGGGTGTGCCCTGGCAGGCACCTGCCTGTGCTACCACCAGGGGTAATAAAGTGGTGGGGCTCTGATGCCATGATGCCCCTAAGTGGGATGAAAGAGGATTAGATACAGTCACGAACGACAAACTCATCTGTGGCTGTTGATTGTAGAAATACTTACCTCTTAGGAAATCGTTCAGAAAAAGGTTCTGCACTTGGATGGACCATAGCTCTTAAGTGCTGGGGCACCCAAAGTCTGGGTCCTGAGGCAGCCCCTTTTTGGCAAAGCTGAGACCTCATCCCGTGGGTGGGTTTTGGCTTGGAGCTAAGTTTCTCACATCTGCATCTCCTGCAGATCCAGTAGGTGTGCTTCAGGTGTGCCTAAGATCACTCTAATAGCACAGAGTATGGCCTCTCAAGGGTGTTGAGAGCTGTCCTCTTCCTTCTGAGCATGCTAATGGCTAAATATCTGTGTGAGAGACCTGGGGTTTTGGTGGCTAACGCCTTCTACTTCCAATGCTGCTTTTCCATGTTAGTTGTGCTTGGATCCAAAATAAACCTCTAGCCCTAGAACCAGAGTTCAGCACTTCTCAGATCACAGGAAAAAACCCTGATCCCTGCTTGCTTTTCTCCTTTGGGCCCTGTAAGTCTGGTGTGGTAACATGGTCTGAGGGAGCCCTTCATCTCCAGAGGGTGTGGATGGAGAGTACGGGCAGCAATCCCTCCCGGGCATGTGCTGTTCCCCAAGTGAGGGTGCTTGTCACCAGGTCTCTGGGAGGACTCCCTCCCTGCTGAGCTTTGGAAGAAAGGAGATGGGTATCTGTGGCCAAAGAATTGAGTTAAGTTTCTGCTACAGGAGCAAACGTAGGATGAGTCCCAGTTTCTGAAGCACTAGTGGAGGCCAGTTGTGGCAGAGGCCTCTGTTTACTGCCTAAATAGTAATATACTCAGCACCATGAGTTATGGAGCCTTCTCTAGCACCCATAAATTCTGAAGGAGAATCAGAGTCCTCAACCATGTACCCACCCAGGCTAATACCATTTCTTGCAGCTGGAATTAATCATGGCATTAAGCAAACAACAGGGGTTCATTAAGACCAAAGGTGACTTTAATTTAATTGAAATATAACTTGGCAAGTAAAGAGGTGATCCAGTTCACAACACCTAATGGGAGGTCTGGGTTATATATGGAAAAGTTAATGGCCGTAAAAATATCCAAACAACATATTTGTGCACGTGTTCCAGTAAAACTTTGAGCCAACTACTTTTTAATGGTTTGGGTTTTCAAATGTATATATTAATGTTCTTAAAATAAGAATAAGACTATATGAGCACACATAGCATAGAAATATGAGGTGGGTGGGGGTGTGAAGGAGGGGAGGCTCATGGTCAGGACAGCAGTGATGTAAGCCACGTTCCTTCTTGTGTTGGAGGAGGCTACTAAACCTCTTCGTACCCCGGAGTGTGTGTATCTGTGTCATGGACATTGCAGCCTTGCCCTCAGAGGTTGAGGAATAAAGGTTCTTACCTGCTTCTTGTGGTATTTTGGGTAAAGGTGCTGTACAAGTGTATCTGAAAAGGATGTGTTGGGTTTTTGGCAGTTTCACGTATTTAGATTTCATACAATTACATGAGCCTGTGAAATAAATGAAAAGCCTTCAAATGATGATATTGGCATTCCCTTGTGAATGACCACACACAGCCCCCAGAATAATCATAGTCAAATACCAATTAAATCAGGCAGCCTGTAAATTGGTGCAGCAATACAGCACTTTTAACCTCTCCTTTCTCCTGTAGAACAGGCCCTCCCGTTTCTGCATAAACACTGCCTTGTAAATGGACTCCTACATAAAATATTATTTATATTTTAGTAGGTAAACATATGACAGTATGCACACATCGGTGGGCTGTGACATCATAGGACCAGCCTGCAGAGTATGTAGCTTTATACCCATTTCATTCCCTGAGCTGTTTTTCATAGAGAAGGGGCCATCTACGTTTTCACGGGCACGCAATCTGCATATCCAGTGGTGAATGTGAATCTGTACTTTAAAACAGACCATTGGGAATAAACCTAGAACCCACAGATATTTTTTTTTTTTTTTCTTTCCCACTGGTGTTTGTTCTTTGTCTAATTTTCTTGTGCATCTTGTTGAAAGGGCTCATCTGACAGGCCGTGATGGAACATGGATTGCATGGAGAATTGGCCAGTGCTGATGGTGTGATGCCAACAGTGTGAAAGCCTGTGAGGTGCTTGATTCTTTGGTGCTTAGATTGGGAAGAGTAGGTGAAAGCAAGGGGTCTTAGATGACGAAGAGTTAGGAGTGCATAATGGAAGCATGTGTATGCATGGAAAAT
Organism: Falco biarmicus; assembly: GCF_023638135.1. Classification (NCBI taxonomy): domain Eukaryota; kingdom Metazoa; phylum Chordata; class Aves; order Falconiformes; family Falconidae; genus Falco; species Falco biarmicus. Next base: position 12,374,572 of record NC_079298.1, on the reverse strand, counting down.
AAAGAAGTGGAGGGGGGAAAGAAGCAGCAAAGTAGAGGACAGGGAAAGAGAAGGGTCATGTAGGAGACTCAGAAGGTCTTAGCTGAACGGGTTGCTTGGTGTTATCACCTTGGGCAGGTCGCTTGGGATGCTTCTGTGCTGAAAGAGGGGCTGCTATGAGGCGCTTGGAGAGCATGCTAGCAGGCGCCGGGTAGGAATACATCTCTTGATGGCTCAGCCGAGATTGCCATATGGTTTTGCTTAGACGGTGCCTCTTGGGGCTTGCTCTGTCTTTCGGTGGCCTGTGTGCCTGTTTCTTGTTTCAGCAGTTTCTCTGATGGTTTTATCTCCATGTCCTTTGGGTTTTGGACTACTGGGGGAGAAGATAGTCTTTTCACCAGCTGACTTGAGCCTTCAGCAGGGCTCACCTTGTAGTCAAGCTGGCTTTAAGCATTTCCTTTCCAGTAAAGCAGCTGCCTCGGAAGCTTTGTGAAACTTATAGTTTGGGAGGAGGAAAAGAAAAATGAGATAAAGTGGCAAATGAAAAACTGCTGCCGCAGACAGGAGGTGGTGGACTTCCAAGCCCTAAGGGGAGGAGTGTGATTGAATGTTAATAGTGAACCCCTTTCATTAGCTCCACAGCAGATGAGAGATAAGAACAGAAATGACTGCCAATCTCTGGTTTTAGTGCTGAAACGTGTCTGCCAGACACCACCTCCCTGTGCTGGAGCTGTCTCCAAAGGGATCTTGCCCAAAAGGGGGAGCTTTTAGCCCACCATACAGCGTGTCCCCCACTGCCTGGCCCCTTTCTCTGTGGTGGAGACCCTGTTGGACAGAAAGCGTGTTCCGCACCTTGCGGTTATCCCTGACACTCAGCCATCCTCTCTGCTATGGGGGAGATGAGATGTGAAAGTCGCCATGCTTCACTGAGAAAGCCATGGCTTGAGTTGCTTCTTATCAGTGCCGTGCCACCCCCTGAGACATAGGAGATTTCCCCCCACCACCTCCCTCTGAGGAGGTTCGCTTGCCTTCTGTAATTGCAGGGAAAGAGCAGCTCAGGGAGGTGAAATATTTTTTGAGGTCCCTGTAGGGGCTGGCAGCAGATCCCACACTGACAGCTCTTCCCACTCCTCCTGACATCTGCTAATATCCCTGTCTGTCTGGTGCCTCAAAAGGCCAAAATGTGAGAAGATGCGTGTTTGTTTTTAACTGGTGATGGCATATTTGACCTGCCCTAGCACTTTTGGCACCTGGTGCCTTGACTAGCTTTGCATGTGTGACCCTGCATCTGTGAAGCAACCCTAAAGGACCTGGCTTTAGATAGTCATTGATCTGAGGCATGGGAGCATGATACTGTCACCTTTACTGGCCTGGCATTGTCCTTGCCAGCTCTGGCCCTTGTACCCTCTCCTGGCTGATGCCCAGTACAGCCCACCTTTGCAGCTTGCTGACCTCATGCTCCCTCCGTGCTTGTTGTATGGCAAAGGGGTGCAAGCAGAATAGCCAACCGGCACAAAACCTCTGCGGTGGGTGCATTCAGCACCAAGGTGGCCTGATGTTGGCTTGATGCCTTTCAGCTTGGCCAGGAAGCCAGGCAGAATGAAAGGGAGCCAGCTGATCCTCTTTAGAAATTTCCTTGGAAGAAATGTAGGTTGGGCTCAGCCCTGCTCCCCTCCACCAGAACTCCTTGGTGTCTCACATGGAAAGCATGGCTCTCTTTCCTACCGCCGCTCCGACCCACTGTAGCCTTCTGGGCTAAACTGCTGTAGCTTGTGCTGCTCCATTGGGCACAGGAGGCAGAGAGATGTACAGCAACCACAGGCAGGGATGGGATGGGCAAGATGCTGGGATGACAAATGCACCACAGCTGCTCCATCGCTTCACCCTCAGCTTTCTCGCAAGGCTGGATGTGATCATTGTTGCAAGCTTGGTTCTGCCCAAACCTGGGTGCTTTCTGCGGGTGCTTAGGGGTGTTGAACTCGAGCCCAAGCTCTTGCTCAGTCCTGGGGGCTGACTGTGTTTCTCCTAACCCCTCTCTCGCTCCACAGCCTGGACTTGCTGGTCACTGTACAAAGCCAGTGGTGTGGGCAAAACCCAAGGAGTTGATGGGGCTCAAGTTGCTCTTGTGGGCTTCTGTGCAAAGGAGCATTTGTCAGAAGCCAAATGAGGTAAACTAGCTCCTAATTAGCCTGCACAAAGGGTCTAATGCTATAAATGTGGAGTGAGCCCTATAAATCCAGCCCGTAGCTCACTGCATGGTAATTTCCCCACATAGACAAGCCTCAAGTCACAATTCATTATGGCTCTGCTTCGTAGACCCTCCGACGTTGTGCTTCCCCTTTGCTGAGGGCAGATTGTCAAGCTGTGACCCTGCCTTAGTTAATTAACCTTCAAATAGGATTTATTTTCCCTTAGTTACTTGTGCGTGCACACATTTGGTAATAATGACTGTCTGCTTCTCTTGCATTTGCTAAAAGGGGAATAAGTCATTTGCTACAGTGCTTTACCAGGGGTAAAAAAAAATAAAAAAAAAATCCAGGCCTCAACTTTCATGGAAAATTGATAGCTTTATGCCAGAAAGAGACGGTTCCATCACAGCCACTTCTTCAGCTGTCTGCAAATATTTGAAACCCTGAGATATTTAATGTTTTTCAGATGGCGATAAATCTGCAATAGCACGGGCTTGCTTGAGCTTAGTGAGAGATGAAGTGAGATAGGAGAAAACGCATGAGCCGGCGCGGGAGAGGTATTGCTGGTCACACTTCTGCCGATGTCAGGACAGGTTTTCAGGACCTTGTACATACCAGCTGGCTTCTCTTCGCCAGGGAGAAATATACACAAATGCGAGCTTCCAGTTCATTTCCCATCCAGTTGTGAGCTAAAAATTTGCTTTTTTTTGCCTTCTCCCCCCCTTTTTATTATTTTTGCAATCTGACATTAAAAATATGAACCTACAGCTGGGGAAGAAGCAATGTCACTGGCTGAAAGCTTTTTTTGCATCTGGCAAGCCTGAGACATGGCTCGGGGTTTGTTTGTTTAACCTTTTGTTTGCTGCGCTGAACCTCCGTGGCAAGTTGCAGAATGTGGTTTAGTTGCAGATGTGTTGGTGTTTTGCTGCTTTTTTTTTTTTTTTTAAGGAGGAAAAACATAGTCACAGCATCTCCATGTGCTTTGCTAGCGGCATTGCCTCTGCCTGGGGTAAGCTTTGGATATCTGTTACTCTGATGTACTTGATGTGCCCTGGGGTTGGTCCATAGGGAGATGCATGATCTGGGGGACAAGGCTGTGGGATCAGCAGGAGCCTTATGGGCAGGTGTATTGAGCAGGAATGAAGTCTCTCCTGCAGCACATATATCACCCAGACAGGGATGAGTGCTGAGAAGGGGCAGGAGGGATTTCTTGATGGCTTTCAAGGTGGTGGGGCTGTGGATGTCTCGCCAGCAGAGCAGCAAGGTGACCAGCTGGGGAAACATGGCCCGGGGAGGTGCAGGGGCTTAAATGAGTAAATTGGCATCATCCTGCTGAAACAGGGATGGCAAGCTGCAGTGGAGCCCTGTAGCACTGGAACAGGTGGGGACCAGAATGTTTTCTGATTTGTTTTCCTATAGAAGTAAGGAGTAAAATAGTTATTGAAGAAAATGCTGTTTTATTTGTTGGGAGGAATCAAAGAGAAGTCTGGTCCTCCAGGCAGCAGCACCTTTCCCACCAAATGAAGGAGCTGTGGGTGATGCTGGTGGGGTTGTGTGAGGCTGTGAGCCCCTGCCTGGGATGGCAGAGGGATGGGGCTGTATCTCAGCTTGGGTTTCTCGTTTTCAGCCTGCCATGGCTAAATCAAATCCCCCCACCACAGCTGCGATTCACTGGTGGTTTTTCTCCAAGTGTCTGTTTATGAAGTTTTAAAGAGACAGAAACACCTCAGCAATTTGATTTTGGCAAACAGCTGTGAGCCAAGTGTGGAACAACAACAACAAAAAAATCCCTGTAAAAATCAGGGAAAATGCCTGTGAATTTCCACACATTTCACAGAGGCAGTGTGGTCTTGGAGGCAGCAGGGTGGTCTGGATGTTTTAGCACTGGCGTAGAAAACAGGCGCTCCTGTGCGTGAATGCCAGCTCCGCCACTGATGTACCATTTGGCCTTGGCAAAGACACTTGACCTTTCCATGTCTTGGTTCCTCCTCTCTTCCCTTTCCCCCTTTTTACTTAAAAATGAGAATTGGTGGCCCCAAATCTGGGTGGTGGCCAGCCTGAGCTTGGCACGGCCCAGGAAGGTGGGGCAAAAGGTGGCTATGTTCCCAGGTTTCAAGGGCGGCCAGGGACTGGAGATATTCCAGGAATAAAGAGAGTCTTTGACCTTGATGGAGGCCTCGATCCCGTAGCACAAGCTGTTAACGCTTAGCTGCCTCCCACCTCCTCGCTCTGCTCAAGTATCCTAGAGAAGTGAAGAGGTTTTTCCAGGAGTTTGGGATGTCAAATGGGACATTATTAGCACCCGGGCAGTCTGGTTTTGGCAAAGCCTGTGCAGTCTCCACACCCTGCTTTTACATATTCACGCCTATCCAACATGTTCCCTTCTGGGCTGGACTTTCCCAGGCTTCATCTGTGGTCTCTGAGCTTGTGGATTGGGGGGAGGGAAACCCTTTTGAACAGGGTGAGGTTTGGGCAGAGCTGAAGCAGGTAAAATGGCCAAATGATGCCCTCAAAGATGGAGTGAAGGGGGAAAAAATTGCAGGGAGGTGCATGGCCTTGTTGGGCTGTGAGTGTGGGGACAGGGACAGAAAAGCAACCCGGGTATCCCGACTGGCCGGTCCCCTGGGCAGCTGCCCTCCCCTCTTGCTGACCATCCTGATTCTTCTGCTGTTGAATGAATCGAAAGGCTCCAATAGGATTTGATTCAGGCCCTAAATTCTGAGTGCTCTGAGGACATCCAGAGCCCGCTGCCCAGTTCAGTGGAGCTTTGTAAAATGCGCAGTTGCGTTACCGTCACTTCTTTATCTTCTGGCATTTCAAGAACAGGATTAGGAATGTAGGTGAAACAGGGAGAAATAGGAGTAACTGGTAGATCAGGTGTGCCAAAGCTGAGGATATTCCCCAGCTGACACTTGCTGTGATAAGCTGAATATTTGTTTCTCCTGTTCGTTGTCTGGCTGGTGCCTGTGGCACACCACCTGCACTCTGCTAGCTGAGTGGGACCTTCTCTGCTTGCCCTGTTTCTGCCTGTGAGCATCCCTGAGCGGCTGCTGGCAGAGCTGCTGGTCCTCTCCACCTGCTCTTTCCTAGAGCTGTCCTGGCCCTGCTCACCGGGGTGTATATGCGCTCTTAACCCCTGTGCAACTTTCCAGGTCCTTCCTTTCACCTCTGCAGGTTTTCCTCTGAGGATGGTGCCTAAGCATCCCTGTCAGAGGCAGTTGTAAATCAGAGCCCCTCCAGGGCAGCTCAGCCTTGCATCCAGATCTGTCTGGGTGACACCAAATGATGCAATGCACTCTCTATCCCTCCTCTCCTGGGCTTACGCTCGTTAACAATTACTGCAGGTCAAACAGGACACTTGATGTGGTTGAATCAACATTGCTGTTTTGACTGGGACCATCTGAAGTAGACGCACCAACATCATTTAAGGCTTCTGCCTATTTTTTTTTTTCTTGTATTGGTTTTATTCCGGACCTCATTTTCTTTCCTCCTATTATTCAGTTTAACAGGGACTTAGCCACAAGTCAGGCTGCCTTACTTCAGTGCTAGCTTCTGCCAGCTCTCTGCTAAAAAGTGAATAACTGGAGAGCTACCTAGCAGAACAGTCAATGACCGCTCCATGTAGGGTGTTTGGAAACAAATATTATTTGCTTTTCTAGATCCACCCAAATATTATTGTTTGTTCTGCATAATTGGCTTGAAATGAATTAACTGTGTGTCGTCTTAATATTATGAAAATGTTCTCTGACTATGGAAAGTTCTTGCCTGTTAGATTCGGAGTAAAACCTGCATGACTTGAATTTCAATCATCTCTGCTCACAAAAGTGCCTTTCTCTGAGGAATCCAACAACTCCTTATATTCCAATTAATGCACTTAACTTCCTGGCAATTCATGTTTTCTTGTAGCTAGCTGTTCTAGGGTAGTTAAGCAGAAAGCAGTGGCGAAGCATTTCTTTGTAAGATGACGTTATTCACAGGCTATAGTACAATACTTTTACTGACGTCTTATGATATATTATCAAAAGCAATGGGAACTGAAATACTTTTGCCAAGGATTGAAATTATTCTAATATGTTTTGTAGTGTGTTGTCTGTACTTTATATCCTTTCTCCAATTTCTTTGCATCCAGATCCAACAAAGCACTTAAAGCACTACGAGAAAATTCTTTGACAACCCATTTCCCCCTCTGCTGTTCCCCTAACCCCTATTTGGAAATAGCATTTGTCAGGAGTTAAATCTTTAAAGCCAACTTCCCATGTTCCCTGTAATTTCTGTGCCAGTCTCCTCCTGGCAGCCCTTTAGTTAAGAGGTGAAAATGGGTGGTGGCTCTGGATTTTTTTCCACTGCTGGGGAAGTTGTAGGTTTTGGGTAAAGGCATCCCACACCCCCTAGGTGCGGAGTGGGCAGGAGGTTATCCAGTAGATAGGAGTGGGGGTTCTAGCTCTCTTGTAAGTCTTCATTTGGGATGTTCAGGTTTGGTTGGTTTTGGTTTGGTTTTTTTTTTTTTTTTTTTTAAGAGTTCAAGATCAGGTTGAGTGAGGCTGTAATGCTAAGTCCTTCTGCCCTGTACAGAGTCTAAAAGGTAATGCTCCTGGTGTGCTTTGATGAGCACAGAGCTGTGGTGCTGCCTTGGTTCCTTCAGCAATGGTCCTGGGACTCTCCACCACAGCATGCTTCACAGTGTCCATAGCCCAGTGGCTGAGGCTGCCACGGGGCCAAGATCTGCTTGTTGACCCCCTTGCAGAGCAGGTAAGGGCTGGCAGGTGTCTCCTTCTGTAGCCTTGGCTACTTTTCCCTGTTTATTGCAGGAGGAAATTTCAAAAAGATAAAAAAATATTCTTGAGGTGGGAGAAAGAGAAGTTCAGCTCTTCTCTGTAAGCACATGCTTAGTTTTCAGTCACGGGAGTGCTGCCTCTGAGACCCGCTGCTTTGATGTCTGATTCATTCAACCCTTCATAGCAGCCTTTAGTTCTACCAGTAGGTGTTTGCACCTCATCTTTGCCATGCTTGAAATTGCTCAGTAGCAAATATATTAAATACATGTAGCATCTAATTTCCCTTGGGTATAGGGGAAACCCAACTATCTATCAAGCTTTATAGTCTCTCTGCCTGGTTTTGCCTGACAGTGAGTTCTTCTAGCTCCTTTGAGATACACAGGCTTCCTTTCTGGAGAGGGGCACCAAGTGCCAATGCTGTTTAAGATGGGAAATACACATTATTTTTTGATTCAGGCATTTAAATGAGCGACTGAGCTTGGTAGCACTGCTGAAGGACCAGGAACCTTGTGCTGGAGAGGCAAAGACACAGCTTCCATCTGAAAGCCTGTCCCACTGTACGGGACAACCACTTTGCTGTCTCACGGAGCTGCAGCACTCTGGTGACATTTCCCTTGTGTTAAATGAGCTGCTTGTGTGTGTCCAAGTAAAGCACAGGCAGGGCCATATATATATTTTGACAACTTCTAATTAACATAACATAACTTCTTAAGTGTTATGACAATGTTCTGTGATCACAGGACCCAAGAGAGATTTTTTTAATGCTTTGGAACAAACCAGTCTCTGGCCTAAAGTGTCCCAGGTTAGCTGGAGTTGCACCATTGATGGATTTGGTCCCATGAGTGCAGCGGCTCCGGCAGACTGTTTGCAAGAGTCAAACTCTGGCAAATGATCGACTCTGAGCTCAGTTGGAAAAGCTTGTGAAATGAAATCAGTGTTTTGCCCATTAGGCTTGGGATGAAAAGCAAGCTTAGAGCTGCCAGTGGTTCATATTTCATGCACAGAGATTTACTTGTATTAGTTAAGATTGTGATGAGTTTGAGAAATAAAGAGGGAGACAATTTGTAAGCCAATGCAGGAATAATACTTCCCTATAGTAAGTGTATAATGAGAACTGTTGCTTTTATTGGATTGAGTAAGTTTAGATCGTTAAGATACACAGGTTTTGAATTGTGAACTGTATCACTGGTGATTGAGCTCCTATGTTATTTTTACATCCCTTCTTGTTTCTTGACATCCTGAGTTTGCTTCTGAGACTTTCATTCCTATTCTGCTGCTCTTTTCCATTCACACCTCTTCCCTTAATCTTTCCTGCTCTGGCTTTGGAAGGCTCTTTGAATTTGATGGACATGTAATATTTGTCGTGCACAGCATACGCTTTGCACAAAGCAGGTCTCTAGATATGATTGCAGCACATGTAAGCAACTCTGAGCTGGTTTTAATCAGAAAGCAATGTAACCACAGCATCAAAGGGCCTTAAAGAGCTTTGCTCATGCTGTGGTTTGTGGCACCTACGTGGGTCACTTTAGAAGTATCCTTCATTGCCTTGGGCTTTCTATGGTAGCTCAGGTCTTCCGGCAATTACATCTTGATGAAAGAGCAGATTCATCTGCTACGCCGAGTCTGGCACAAAGACCCCGCCACAGTTGCATGCCACAGCCCTGCCTGGTTACTGACAGATTTCCCTGGAACTTCAAGGTCTCTGCTTTTGGATCCAATGGTTGAGGTCAAGAATTTAACTAAACTTCAGACCAAAGTAGGCTGCCCATCTTCTGGGTCCCTTCCAGAGTGAGTGAGCTGTCACAGTAAGCAGCGGAGGGCATTTCAGCTGATTTCATGTTCCTTGGCTTTGGATGTTGCTTCCTCTTTGTTTTGGGATTTTATTTTTTCAATGCTCTGCATTTGGTGACTTCCAGAGCAAGTTGCAGATCCTGCCAGTTTCTTTGGGAAACTGTAAATGTGTCTCAAAGCAGTAAGCCAGCCGCTGGGCTTGGGAAGGTGATTTGAAGTCCATTGTCTGAAAAAAATAAATATCAGGGGTTGGGTGCCTGATCTTTTGGACTTTGAGGAGCCTGATTTTCTGAGTGGGCTGAGGAGTTATCTGCCTTCTGAACACCTTCTATCATTCCCCACAGAGCACCCTTCAGTATCATTTACTCTTAATAACCAGGGGGAATTGGCTTACTACTTACCTGTGCTTCCACTGGACTCAGGAGCAGATGCGGGAGAATAGTCCATGAGCAGGAGAAGCCCAACCAACAGCTCAACCCTGTTGTAAGACACTTCCAGTCTAGTTCTAATCTGTATTCCCCAACATATGTAAGCAGAAATTGCCAGGCAATGATGGAGACCATAAACAAATGTGGTGGTTACACAGAATTTTAGAATGAGACAGATGCATTACTGTGTATATATATAAAAAGTATTGTTTCTGGAATTTCACTGGTGTTTGTGTCCTGTGTGAAAGTGTTCTTCCATGTCTGTAGTGGATGTACTGTTGGTATACACATACGTGGAGCATTAAGAGACCAGAAAGCATCTCAAATATCATTTACAGCAGGACTAGACACCAAACTCGTTTTAAAAGAGGCTATATTGAAACTGTTGAAAATCTGTTGGAGACCACCTGACAGAAAATTGGGATTTCAACCAAAAGGATTTGGTTCTGCTGGGTGATTTCTGCTTTTCATCAGACTCTGATCATATAGTCTAGCTGTCCACATACCTCCATTGTTCATTAAAACCGGTCGAGCATGGAATATTTTTGTCCTGATACCTTTTGCCAGAATGTCTGTTTATATATATAAAAAAGGAAAGCTGATTGTTATTTTTACCAGCTCTCTCTCTTCTCCATTTGTGTGCACAAAGCCTCTATAACATCTTGTCCAGCTAGGATGTCTCAAGGTGGTTTGTTCCTGTACTGAATAACCATGGCAAGTGCGAGGAGCACAGCAGTGTCCCTCTTGTAGTGTAACTCTGGGCCCCTCCGAGGCTTTTGAGAATGGTTAAGGAACAAGTGGCTGTAGGAGAAGGCGGCCAGGAGAAGTGAGAATAGTGGAAATGGTGTTTGGTTTTAAATAGTGGCTGGAGCAGCAAAGCCATGTGCGGTCAGACCTGGTTGGGATGCCCTGCTTGTGCCTGCTGTCGGTGTGCGCACCTGTGCAGTGTGTACCACGATGCTGTACAGGGACAAGGCATCAGGTTTGTGCTACTGGTCTTCAACATAGCCGAAGCTGGGGGAGTCCAGCTGATAGAAGGCAGCGTGGTACCAGGCTTGCTTTCAGCACTGCAGGTTTGCGGGGTGGCAGCAGTGAAGACTGTGCTGCTGACTGCTGGTACCCTGGGAGAGCAGGGACAAGGAGGGCTGCCCGCCAGCGAGCTGCTGGTGGGTGAAGACAAAGTGGAATGAAACTCCTTGTGGGGAGTGGAGCTGCTGTCCCCAGGCATGAGGGACCAGGGTGTCACAAGGCAAAGGCTGTGATCACTTGCATTTGGGTTGGGGTGGCTCCTGAGCAGCTCACATCCTATTGCTTGAGTTACAGGTGCTTCCTGGCATGGGGCGGGGGTATCCTCTTCTCAGTCTGAATCTGGAGGCAGGATGGGTCTGTGAGAACATCCCTGGGTTTTTTTAGGTTTAGCGCTCCTCACTAGGGGTCTTCCACACACATCTACTGCAGGCTGTTTTCAGATAAAGATCCTGCCAGGAGTTTGCGGTTCAGGTCGCTCCAAACCTGGTGCTGTTGCCCTTGCCCCTTGCTTTGCAAATGTTGTTCTCATTTGTTCCATCATGACTTTTGAACTGCCCCTGTTTTAAGACTAAAATGAGAGAGATAAAATGTTCTTAATTTTAATTAAAACAAAGTTTATTTTGGTATTTCATTAGCTAGCAGTGTTATTTCAGGGCTTGACAGTAAAGTTATATGTTACCCTGTGGGTACTTCTAATTGTGTTACAGGGTTTCTTGTTCGCTCTGTCCAGAACAGTTTGACTCCTGTGCTGAGCTCCATCCTCCTGCAGCCTGGAACCAGCACAGCTAATGAAAAACACTCCAGTAATAACAGGGGGCTCTCAAGGGCTCCAGATAATTGGGGAAAGGTACTATTAACTTTATTGGAAGGCAAGCCAGCTGAGCTTTAAAAGCCTACTGCTAAAGATACCAAGAAATAGGGCCTGATCATTTTGGAGGTAAAAGAAGAATGTGGAAGCTGGTCAAAGTAAACTAAGAGATGTATGGAAAATGCTCTCTGTCAGTAAATGCCAACGTAGGGACGTGTCAGACTGAGGCAGCCCTGTGTCTAGCAAATTCCTGAGAGCGAGGCAGGAGGTGAGGTCCTCTCCTGCCACGCTGTCGGGAGAGATGCTTTCCCAGTGGTGCCGCTTGTAAGAGACCAGTGGGAAAATGTCATGTTCCAGGTGGAAACCTGGGACTGTTAAGGATTTTTTTTTTTTTTTTTTTTTTTCCTGGATGCAGGAATAGTTCCTGCTCTATTCTGGGACTATGTGGGCCAGTTCCGGATACCTGGTCCATCTGCTGCCTCTGGCAGTATCAGCACAATACACTTTGAAAAGCGAGATAGGAAACCACGAGGAGGCTGCTGGGGGTCACGCTCCCTGCACACAAAGTCTTTTCCCACTCACTAGGAGTTACAGATTTGCTTAAATCCCAATCGTAAATCCTGGTATCTTGTGCAGCCTGAACTCAGGGTGGCTGTAAAACACTCTTGCAGGGGAACCTGAATAGAGAATTACACAGATTTAGAGGTGTTTTATCTGCTGTCCCCAGTATAACTGCAATTGCTGCTGCTGAAGTTTTGGTGCCTGGAATTTATTTGCTCCAGCAGAGGAGGTGCAAAGGGAGAGGTGTGACAGTTTAATTCTTCTCCTGTGTTCCTTACACAGTTTTAATGTTTTCAAGAAAATATTTAATAGGCATTCAAGGCAAAATGAATCATGAGTGGAATGGAAGGGTGTTTTGAGGATAGTGGTAAAGCAGGATGGAGAAGACTTAGATCCAACTCCCTACTTCGACCCAGGGATCAGGCCTATGGAGAGTAGATAGGTACCTAATTTCCAGTGATCCAGCCAATTACCTCTGACTTAATGGGTTGAATCTCTCTATGCCTTTTTTCCCCCCATCTCTCCTATTTGGTGGTGCGTGGGGAGGTGTTGTCCCAAGCTTGGGTAGTACATAAGCGGTTTTGTTAATTTTCCACCCTGTTTCTCTTGTTGGTTGGCATTATGGGCTTACATCATTTTGTAAAAATATGAACTTTTGTTTGATCTGTTGCTTGGATTTCCAACAGGATTGCACTGTACTTAACCTTCAGTATGTTATTGTTTTAGTAGTTTTGTCCAATATGAATAACACCTTATACCATAACATCCTCGGTGGATGTAGAAAGACGTTCCAGAAAGAACTGAAAAGGGTTCCAGGAAAGTCAAGCTGTATGGCTTATTTGATTTTTCTGTTTAGCCTCTTAAAGTAGCCAGAGAAGGGGGAATAAAAACATTACAAAGGATATGTTGCTGGATAAAAGATATTCCGTTACAAACCCTGTCAACATTAATAACTCGCATCTCTTCAACAGTGCTCTGAGCTGTCAATAAGAAACAGGAATGAACCAAGACAAAACCGATCTGTTGGAAAGCAGATTGTATCGGAAAGATAACAGAATCAAACTAATTTATGGTGAGGAGATGTCACAACAGACAACGAAGCAATACGGAAAACCATGGTCCAATGTAATCCCTTTGAAGAAATGTTGTACTTATTACAGATGTGATGATTACGAATGTTTGGCTTAAAAGGCTGTGTTGCAGTCTGGAGGAGAAAAACCCAGGCTATTTATGGTCTCCAGTTTTTAAAGATGGGAGCTAAAGAAAATAAGCCTGTAGACATATGAGCTGAGGCTTAGTATTTCCATCTTCATTTAAGAAGGGTGGTTAGAAAATAGATCTGCCAGCCTGAAGGAAATTTGAATGTGTCAACATTTTGTTGGGCTCTTAAATTTTTTTTGTCCCCAGTTCAGATGAAACAGTCAAAACAACCTGTTTCCACTGAATAAGAAGTTCTGATAATTCAATAGTGCCAAAAAGTTTAACTCTGTCTTTCTCCTCTTAAGGTTAAACTGTCTCAAAACAAATTATTCCATTTGCAATGTCCATTTTGTCTTGGAAAAGCATGGTTTTAAACTTGGTTTGGTCTGGAATACTTGAAACCGGAAAGTGAAACCTTGCATTTGGAAAAGATGCATTTGGTTTCCTGGAGTAGCTAGACTTTCCTAGAATTTGACATTTTCTCTTGTTTAGGGAATGGAAGGAGGAAGAAACTACCTGGATTAAACAGTAGTTTCTGGTGGAGGGGAGGAAAGAAAACTTTTCATAATTCAAAATTTGGTCTATACCTGTACTCTTTGTTTAATTTTCTTATTAGCTAACGTACGTGAAGCTGTGACTCTCTCATGGGTTAAGATCTCTCCTCGTTACTCCCTGTGATCCTAGTCCTCCTTTCCCAGTCCATGACCCTGGATAGGGCACACAGCTCTGCTCCTTTTTGGGTGGGAGCCAGACAGTGTTGTCCAGTCTGACCTGGGGGGGGTCTATGCCTCTCCCTTCTGTTAGTCCTGGCCTTGCCTCCATAAACCTGACCTGAGAAGGGTCTGTATTGTATGGCTTGCAGAGCAAACTGGGTATAGGCCATTTTTCCCTGAAGAAAAGCAAGTGAGGAGCAACCAAAGCAGTCTGGATGTGCCCTGCCTCTTTGTGTTTGGAGGAGGGCAAGTATCCCCTCTGCTGTATCGGAGTGGGGCCACAGAGTTCTCCAACAGCATGATACTGGCTTTGAAGCTTGAGACACCAGCACTGCACGCTCCCAAAGGGGAAGGGGCTGGGTGCTGTTGAAAGTGGTGGCCAGGGCTGTTGCCACCTCTGTGTTCCTGGAGGCAGAAAGAAGCAGGTGGAGGGGGGGTGAAGGCAGGCAGCAGGCTGCGGGGGTGTTGCTTTTGCTTTGGCTGGTACCATGCTCCCAGGGAGCCCAAACCCATGGTTTAGGAGCAGGAGGATGGAGGCCTGGAGCTGCGGTTCCCATGCCAGGGACTGAGTGTGCGTGGCTGTCTGAAGCCCTGCTGGCTGTTTTGGGGTGGGTGCTCTGTGTGGGGGAAGCGTTCCTCCTTCCCCTTCTTCTTTCATCACCCCCAAAGGGACCTGTGCTCCAGCAGAACTGAACTCCCTCCAGTGGCTCCAGATGTTTGAGTTTTCTGTCCCTGTCTTTTCACCACCCCATCCCCTTTTTGCTGGAAGTTTCTACCCTTGGTGTGTTGCTGGATGTGGAACTCTGGCTGCAATCAAACTTGAGGGGGTGGGAATATCCCAGCAGAGAAATCAGAAGGGATAAAGGTCCCCACCATCTGTCTCCCCTCTTGGCGGTCTCCTGTTGCTTACAAATCAAAATAAACAACCTGAATCTAAATGATGTGTTTTTAAAGGGATGAATCCCTTGATTCCTTCTTGCTGTCAGGGCTGCCCGTGCCTGCCAGCCCTGTGTGTGGGCATCGTCCGCAGCACACTTAGCACTGACTCCCCCCGGCTTAATGACAAGTTCTCACTTTGTTTGTTGTTGTTTGTTTTGTTTTGTTTTTTCCCCTTCCAGTCAAGCTGACATTTAATTCTGCCTCGGCCAGTTAAATATAACCTCGAAACCTGTGGGTGAGAAAATGTGGCTCTCTGTCACGCTCATTTCAGAGGAGCCAATTAGCAATGGTGATCCTTGGGACTTGGCAGCCTCTTCCCGGGCACCCAGAAGCCCTGGCCCTGCCTGTCATTCTTGGGATAACGTGCTAGGAAATGGTCTTGTGGTTTACTAAGAAAAGCAAAACAAACTCCCTCTCCCCCGCCTTTGCAACCCAACAACCTGTGGGCATAATTGATTTGCAAGATTTGCAGCCAGGATGTGGCTTTGTTGCAGATGAAATTGGTGAGGAGCCTGCTCCTCTCTGGCTCTTTGCCCGGTTTCCCCTGGGCCGGCAACTTTCCACATCCAAAGGCATCCAGTGTGGAGGCACTGATGGGACATAGATCCCTCTTCTACCTCACCCCTTCTTTTACCACCTCAGTTCCCCTTCCCTATTTCCCTGCTGTGGTGCTGGTACCACTCCTATTCCCGCTTCCAGGCTGGGTTTCTCATCTGGGAGTGGGAGGCTGGTTGACCAGGCTGTGGGCTTGCTGGGGTGTCTTCTGTGCTGGAAACCTCTTTGCCAGGGACTGCTCTCCTCCCAGGTGCAGATGTACCATGCGCTGTGCCGGGTCAGTCCACAGTGTGTCTAACCCTGTGCCGTGCCTGCGGCTGGGTCTGCTGATAACTGGGAAAAATGACGCCAGAGTAATTCTTGCCCTGGCATCCTCCGCGTTGGAAGTTCAGCAATGAACGTGGTGGGTGGAGGCTCTATTCTGTTTGAGTCAGTGATGAGTCTGTTGTTGAATTTGTCTTGTCTTTTTTTTTTTTTTTAAACTCAGCCACTTGGCCTCCACAATGCCCTGCTAAAGGCTTCTGCTGTTAATGTCTGCTTGAAATCTGCTGCCTGATCTCTTCAGCAGCGACACCTTTTTTTGCAGTGGTGCAAGAAATGGTGGTTAACTTTAATCCCTTTGTCCTCTCTTTGCATTGAAAACAAGAGAAGCTGTGTCAGTGCAAAGGTACCTTTCAGAGTTTGCAGGTGATGTGCTCCAAAAAACCAGCAACCCCAGGACAGTTTAAGCCATTTAAGGCTGGTCTATGCAGATCCCTCCTGTCTCTGAGCCAGGGCTCCCACTCCTTTCCAGAAGTGTTCCTCCTGGTCCACCTTGTACTTTTAGGACCCGCATTTTCACTTGTCATGAGGTTCCTCATTCTGGTTTGACTCCTGGCCCCCTCTCCCCCTTGTGCAAGGTGAACCTCTGGGGTGAGGGACACCTGTGTTGTCCATCAGATATTGGTGAACGGGGCCAGCTGGGGCTGTCATCAGCCTTCTGACCTGTATGCAGTTAGCTTCTGGTGGGAGTAAGTCCTGGTGATCCTAGAGCAGGCAACACAACGGCAATCCAGCAAACAGACGGACATATGATGCTCATAAAAGAACAGAGGTGATTCTCTATCTGCTGCAGCAGGAATTTGGGATTAACTCCATGCCGGTCTCTGGGATTTAGTTGCTGTCTGTTATCACTTCTTATCTGGCAGTCCCATGTGCTGCCGTGTAATGTCTGGTCCTGTGTGCTACAGAATGGCGCTACCTGGAATCACCTGTGGGCAGGAGAGACGGAGGTGCTGCCCAAAGCCCCCTGGTCCACATGCCGCCTGGTGCCTGTGGGCACGTATTGGCTTGGGGACGAAGTGATGGTTTTGTGAGGGCTCTGCGAATCCATCTGCAGCTATTAACTTGCATCTGGTGAATGGCCCAGCTTTGATTTGCTGACTTAAACTCAGGCATGATAGATGCCTGTGCATGGTGCTCAGACGTCGTCATCACTTCTGTATTTTACATCTGGCCATAGCTTATCTTCCAAATATTTGTAGCGAAATAGCTCCTCAAAACAATATTTCCTCTTAGTGTTGAGACTTATTTTCCTTGTGCTCCTTTGATTTTTGTCTTCTCCGCGTTTTCTATACATTGCCCTAACAAGTCATAGAGGCTGGGCAGTGTCCATATCACATCAATACTAAATTTCATTATATACAAACATCAATCTGGCTCTGGGCTGCCTTTTTAAACTGTCATCCAACCTGGTGGTGTTCAGTTTCTGTTTAGGTCTGACCGTGAAAAAGCATTGGTTCAAAGCTTGTTCCCCATAATGTTCAGATCAAAACAGTTCCTCTGTGTGTTTATAATAAAAATATATTTTCACCAGCTCTTGGGAGCATTGACATTTTCATCAAGGCAATTTTCTATGGCCCCAATCCATCACAACACACGAGCTGTTCCATTGGTTCCAGTATGACTACTCATTGCTTAAAGTAAATTGTTTGCTTAAAAGCTTGTTGGATCAGGGCCTGTAAGCGAGAAAAGATTGCTGATTAGAAAGCACATTTGTTCCTGTTGTGGGATTTGATGGCAAATTAAGGACATTAGGAGGGTTCCAAGATTAATGCCTCTATATTTTGGGAAAGAAATATTTTAATGCTTTCACATTATCAAGAGGCCCTATAATAAACAGAGCTTATGCAAATGGGACACTAAAGACCAAATCCCAGACATTAATGGGGTTCGATGAGAGTAAACTGAAGGCAGAATTAATCTCCAAGAGAACTAAATGGCTATTTTCATGCTTATGATCTTAACATACTTTCAACTCCACCTTAATGAAAGACACACTCAGTTCACTGTTAAAAGAGGCACTTAAAAGGTATTAGAGGTATAAGTCCAGCTGTTACAAACTCCAATAAATTTGGATTAGGTCTCCACTGTTTGAGTTGTGTGTGTGGGTGCCTGACCTCAAAGCAAGCTGTTGGTTTTTTTAACTTATTGATATATAGCATTACATCAGGTTAATTACATGTCGCTGTATTTCATGTCGCCTCTGCACAAACCCGCATGCATCACGGCGTGGCGTTGGAGAGTGGGATGTCGGGAGCCCTCGGAGGACTGGGGCAGGTTGCCCGCCTGCCACCCAGCCCTCCCCTGAGATGGATGCTTGGAGCAGGGGTGGCTATTCAGTTTTACAGTACACAACTGGCTCCCTGCCCTCCCCTCCTCTCTCTATTCCATCCCATCCCATCCCATTTTTTCATTCCCTGGGGTAAACTCTCCATCCTTCACCTCCCTTGATAACAAAGAATAGTTTTAGACTTTTTATTTTGGTGTGTTGGAGCAAAATGCCCAATGCTGTAGGGCAGAATTAACAGCCTGAATCGAAGGTGCTTTGATGTGAATTTTGTCTTACTGGCTCTGGTCAAGTATTTGGTCCCTGTGCTGTCCTGCCATGAATTCCTGGCCACCCGTGGAAAGAATTCTGCATGGGCAGAGCATGTTCAGCTTTACAGCTGCATCTGTGTAGATGGGTCTAGATAACAGCAAATCTTTTGCTCTGAAGGCACTGCAGCCGATACGACAAAAGAGATGGCTTAAAATTGCATTTCCATTTAAAGTAACACCAAGTGCCGTGGCCAGCCCAGCCATGTGAGGGAAATATAAAGCTCTGTGATAGGGAGCAAAGCAGGAGAGGGGAAAAAAATCTGGGTAGCAAGTAACTAAAATAGATGAAGTGGAACAGTTGGAAATCTCAACTTGAGTGACAAGGGAGAAAGAAGAGATCCAAAGTCAGCAGCAGATGACTCCGGTCTCACGTCCCATCCTTCTCCCCCCCCTACTCCCCAAGGCTGCTGCTGCTTTCCCAGCAAAAGCAAGAAAAAACCAGAGCGTCTTTTCCAGATTGGGGGCTGAGCAGCCTCACATGTTGACACAGCAGTAATTTTTAATGAGAAATTTTTAGTATTTGTGTGGGAGAAGTTAGCGTTGTGTACACAGATGCCTCTCCGGCCACCGCGCCGTGGTCTGGGCTCGGCCGCGTCCCCCTCCGGCATGGCCCGCAGGGTCCCAAGGCAGATTCCTTTCAGGCAAAGGGAAACATTTAGGCTTGCTCACCTTTGAACTGCATGCGATGGTGTTTACCTTGGCAAGACAAAGTGGCAGTTTTACAGATATTAAAAACAGTCCTGAGGGGAATCTGGAGGCCTTCCTATATTTTAATCACCCAATTTAGCCAGCCTGAGGAGTCGGCTGGAGGGAAAACGTGTGGCAAAGCATGGTTGGTTTTTTTTTTTCTTCCCTTTTAAAAAAGGGGGTTTTAACAGAAAATAGCTCAGTGCTAAAACAAGAAGGGAGAAAAAGAATGTGTGTTTTTATTTTTGATGCTTTCCCCTCTGGGAAAAAAAAAAAGTGGGAATTCTCATATTAATCCATAGCACCTCCACGCTCCATATGGTTTCTTTTTTGGCATTTCCTGCTGGGCTGTGCTCTACCTCAGCTAACCCTGCTCCCCTCTCCCTCCATGGGCGCGTTCCTTTTCTAATTTGATTTCTACCTGTCAGAAAAGATGGGTGCAAAAGGGTTTTGCCCACATCTTGAGGCAAGACCTCCCCTCCCTGCCAGTACTCCCTCTGGTGTGCACAATTAAAAAGAAAATTAAATTTTTGTGGGGGAAGAGATTCAAAGGAGTTGTGAGTGATGCCTGAAGTTATGCTGAGGTCAGGACCTTGCTTATTGATTTTCTAACACAGCAGAACCATATACAAAAGGAAGAGACCTTCTCGCCTCCCCTGATCCAAGATACTCCTCCAGCTTGTGTGTTAAAAAAAAAAAAAAAAAAAAAAAGTCTGGCTGCAAGCAGTCAGGCTTCAACCAGCCTGTCAGACGGCTCTCTGCAGGAACACAATCCATGTTGATTTTACAGAGAAGGTTGTTATCCACATTTCACCACTGATTTATTGTTTTTTAACCAGCTCCTTATGCTAGACTTTTTTTTTTTTTTTTTTTTTTTTTTTAAAAAAAAGAGGTCCTTTTGCACTTTGCAAGCAGGGTGACTTGCTGGAGGTGCCCTGCTCCTGCCGGGCTGGGGAGGAGTGGGGGTGATGCTGCCACCCTTCAGCCCCTGCTGCTAGCCACCTGTAACGCTTTCCTTAATATTTGCCAGAATTTATGAAGGCCGTGGCTAATGCCCAATAACATGCTTATGCATCCGCTCTGCCCATGGGCTGCAGTAGGGCAGCCCGGCTTTGAGAGCACCAAAACCTCCTCAGTCTCTTAAAGGCCAAGATGGGTATGTTGGAGGCAGGTTTGATGAAGCCCCGCAGAATTAAAATGGCCAAACGCGTCCCGTCGCCTACATCTGCAGAATTCATTAGGCGAGCTTGATTGGCCTTTGTTAAACAAAGATGGGATAAGGTTTCATACTTTTTCTGTGGGAGTCGAGCTAAAGTTTCAGGCTGATGATTTAGTCAGGTGTAAGCATGAAGTTTCCAATTTAGAGAAATAAATCTAAAGTGATTTTATTATCCTCTGCTTTACCCTGACACCCTGCTTCACCCCGACTCCCTGTCAGAGCACGCATGATGTGTTTATACAGGCTGCACCATAATCGACTGGCAGGGAATATAACATGAGACACAAAATGCATCTTCCACCTAACACTGGCTTTGGTAACTTCAATATTTCATCATCTTCCCGCTCCTCCATCGGCAACTCTTCCTTTCTCCGAATCCCTTGTATTTTGCTCAGTGAGAAGCGTGTGTCCTGGCTTGGTGGAAAGAGCCGTTGGTGTGCCCAGACACAGCGTTTCGGCTCTCCTCGTGCGCTGCAGCTTTGTTTTTCTTCATTCCATGCATCTTCCAGGGAGATCCTTGGATCAGACTGGGTGTCCTTTGGCTGGAATCATTTTAACAAATGTGCGTGCCTAAAACATCCACAAAACTTCTTTATTTTGTGGGAATTGATAAAATTTCAAATGTTTTAAATAGAAAAAATTCTTTTTTATTTCTTAGCTTCTGCTCCAGAAGCAAATACTGTATGAAAACTGTATGTTAAGATTTTGACAACATACTCAGAGAAAAATTAAGTGATTAAATTGGCTGAAAATACCTGTTTTCAAAGTTGCTTAAAGAGAAAGCAATATGAAAGTACAGATAGTGACACTGGGGGAAAGAAAGCAAGCCACTTTGGCCAGGTTTTCAGATTCTGTTGATTAAAAGCCTGTGCAATTTAGTTATTAGTTAGAACATAAGGGCACAAAATGCAATAGGTCAAATTCATTTCTTCATCTCAGATATATCCCTGTTGACTTCAGTGAAGTTCCTTTTAATGATGAATTTGTCCCGCTGGCTCAAAGATAAAAAGAGAAGTTATTTTTGTTTAATATTTCAACAAGGGGAAGAGGTTAGCAAGGGAATTCAGTTTGCACAAGTTGTGTTTTTCCATGAAGTTTAGCAAGGGCAGCCACCACCTAGCCAGCTCTGGTGTATATTTGTCTTTTTGAGGGCTGAGCGCCTTCTCTATGGACTCTCCCAAACCCTTGCAAGGTAATTTTTGCCAGATGCAACCTGCAAAGGGCACTTGCAGCCATGGTTTGTTGGTGTTCCTGTGAGCAGTGATGGGAACTGCTCTCGTTCACGTGCCTGCTGATTTGATTTTGTTTGGGGGTAGGCTTTGGGAGGTGGTAGAGCTGTGTGCTGTATCTTTGTCATCCCTGGCACCACAGCATCTGAGTGCCACCTGGTGCTCTCAGCCACATGCCTAACCCTGGTCACATTGTGGATGTGCTTTTCCTGGGTGAGTCTCTGGCTGCTGAGCCCATGTTTGCCTGAATGCACATTTTTGCCCAGTGTGATGTTCTGTGCTTTCCCGTGCTTTTCTCTTGCGTGTTAGCAGGGCTGAGTTCAGGCTTTCTTCTGCCTCCATCAGGCCCTTCTGCCTGAAGGCAGAGCAGTGAGAGAGGCCAGGATCCCACATAACCTGGGGATACCTTTGGAGACTTTGCCTTTGAGGCAAAAATCAGGTCCAGCTGGGATGTTTCCTCCTGTATCTAGACTGTGTGGAAGAGCAGGTTTCCACGTTCCTGGTTTGAGCCAGATCACAAGTTAGCTCATATGAACTGCAGATGGATGAGTAGTCTTGGTTTTCCTGTGGAATCAAGCTCGGGGTGAACTGGCGATGTGTGAATCATCCCCACATGAGCTCCCTGGAGCAGATAACTTGTGCTGTAGTGTCTGACCACTGTGAAGTGTCTGCATGGCTGTTCAGCGTGGGTCAGGTTTACGGCTGCTAGGCAGGTGTGCATGGAGAGCTGTTCCACCACCATGTTCTTGCTCCAGAGAAAATGACCTCTTGCCCAGGCAAGAAGTTGAAAGTTTCACTGGTTACTCTCCATCCTGGAGTTCAAGGCATCTGGCAGGTTTTTGTAAGCTTTGGCTAAAAACAGCCTTTCTGTTGCAAACAGTATTACTTTTGAACCTGGGTGCAAAATGTTTTGATGGAAGAGGAGGAAACCTTTCCCATGCTTTTCTCATCCTTGTATCCCTGGGTGCTTTCCAGAGTCAATCAAAACTATTGCAACTGGACAAATGGAGGCACCGAGAAGTGCGGTGTGGGGTTTGGCAAACCTCTCTTTATCTAGGGTAACTTTTAGGGATAACCTAGCCTTCTCCAAGGAAGAGCAGCCTTAAAATAGTAGCTTTTCTGGAAAAGAACTGCCATATTTTGAGATGTTAAACTGACTGTGGTTATTGACACGGCAATGTGGCTTTGTTTCCCTTTTGGCTTGCTGTCCCCAGTGCTGGCTATCAAAACATATAGCCCATGGCTACCTGTGAGAAGGCCCTCATTGGTGGGGGAACTGGGAGAAACTGGAAGAAAGTGTTTATCAGCTTCATAGGAGAACAGCCCTTGGCTGTGTTTGTACTTACCCACAATGAATGCTGCTGTTTATCCCTTGGTTTGCATGCTCTGTGGAAACCTGGAGCTAGGATGAGGGTCCCCAAACATGGGGCTGGGATGTGCCCAGGATTTTTCTGGGTGTGAGAATTGGGAACCATTCCTGGACTCCCCAGTTGCGTGGGCCCTGAGGTTGTCTCTGCCCAGACTTTTGGGACAGAGAGAGAGAGAGAGAGCAAGCAAGAAAAACTAGAGAAAATGGATGTGGGGGGCTGAATGAGAAGTTAGAGGCTGAAGCCTTGACATAGCCACATGGCTGGGAGGCAGAGGGCAGGGGCAGGAGCTGGCAGCATCTCCATGTGGTACTCCCCTGCGCTGACCCCGTGTTGTTGCCCTCAGCATCTCCTGCTGTCCCGCTTCCTCCCAGCTTACCCGGTAGCCCTCGTGCCAGCACGTCCCTGCTGCCACTCAAGTGGACAAGCATCGGCCTGGGAGACCACACGTGAACTTCTTGTGAGGTACAGATGTTGCAGAGTCAAAGCCTGGCCACCCTTGGTCTAGGAGGGACTTGGATTTCCAGTGCCCTGGAGAAGCAGGAAGTGCAGGAGACATGGATATCATGAGAAAAGAATCGATAGTCCCCCCTTGGCCTGACCAAATATTGATTTTGCTGTTCGGTTCGTATCGTTTTTCACCGCCTCGCCAGCCCTCGGGGTGGGGACTCCCTCGCAGCGCCGTGAGGGGTGTTCTGCGGAGGGAGGCAGGCAGAAGGACCAGACCTCTCACCAGGCGGTACGAGGACAAGGATCACTCACCTGCTAAAGTGACCCTGGCTGGGGTGAAGGCAGTGGTGGAGAAAGGGGGGCTTTTGGATATCTAGCCCTCCCCAAAGCCTCCAGCACTGTCCTGATAGCTAATACTGTTGAGAGCACTTATGTTGGAAGAGGTTTGCTGTCTTGCATTCCCTGTCAGTGCCCCCCACTGTGCTATGACTCTACTTTTATGTTTAAGGACTGATATAAAATCCAGGGAATGCAAAGGATCTTCCTGGCTTTCGTCGGTTTTGGAGCTGGCGCTTAGTTTTCGGATCCAATCACTAATAAATGCAGCCATCAGCAACCACAACTCAGCCTTCCCCAGCAATTCTTGCTACCACAACTTTGCAGGAGCGCTACTATCCAAACACAAATTATGATTTTTGACTCAAAACTGTATCTGCTACTGCTGGAGGCAAAACTATTAATATATAAATAAAGGCTAATTCTGTCCTGGTTGTTTTTCTTCATGAGGTCACTAGTCCCTGAAGAATTATAAGCAAAACAGCAGAGCGCCTCACAAGAAATAGAAAAAAATCATGTCTTATGGCATGAAAAAGAAAGATGTTTGGAATGTTTTTAAAGGATGTTCTCTAGCTTTCTTTGGTTGTAGTTTCTACCACATATACCATGTTTTTACTGGGATGGTGTTTTCTTCATAACACTTTTGCTTCATGCACTTTTGCTAGAAGCTAGACTTGCTGGGAATTATGTAGCCAGTTCTTTTTACTTTTTCTTTTAAATGTGTAGCTGATTTATGTATTGATATAATGATGCAAAACCTCTTTGAATCCCCATTAAAACAATAACTTTCAACAATTCTGTGGTCTCAAGGCAATATTGACTTGCTGTGTTCACAAATCTTTGGCTTAATTATAAGTTATGTTACCTGATGGGAAAATACTCTTTAGAACAGGAAGAAACGGTGTACGGAATTTTTTCAGGCAGTTTTAGGCAGTGTTTCTCAGCCTGTATAAACCGAAGGACTAAAAAAGCTCCCACACCACCGTTAAGTATCAGTTGTGTGTGTTTGTGTGGTGTCAGCTACCTGTTGCAATGAAAAAAATCAGGCCGATCTTCAAATGCTCATTTGTACTTTGCACATCTGGATGTCTCATTAATCTTGCGTGCTAAGACAAGATGCGTCGCTCGGGGGGTGGTGCAGTGCTGGAGCAGGTACCCAGGAAGCTTGTGGGATCACCACCCCTGGAGGCTTTCAAGACTCACCTAGTGGCTGGCCGGCTCTGGTGTTGGTGATAATCCTGCTGCAAGGGGGAAGGTGGGCTGGCTGGTCTCCAGGTGCCCTTCCAGCAAACACATCCAGGTTTCTGTGGGGTTTTTTCACCTTTGCAAGTGTTGTATCTTCTGGTGTGTTGTGGTCCACACATGGGGCAGTGCTGACCTGAAGCAGCTGCAGAGTGATGTGCAACCTCAGGGATACTGGAGTTCCCTGTATGGAGTGTGGATGTGTTACATGCAGAAGGTTGGAAGCCGTGAACTTGCAGGCAAAGGTGGTCTTGTGTCTCACTCTTTGATTGAGGCCTAAAAGCCGGAATTTTCCCCATGTAGGCATTTTGCTGGGGCATTTCAGTTGGAATAGCCTGGATTTCTTCTCTAGACAGCAAAGAAAACCCCTCAAGAGAACAGTTCAGTCCCCCAAAATTAATTTCACCTAAGAATGGGGAGCTTGAGCTGTCCTTGGGCACAGTCTTTCTCTGGCCATAGCTTAGATAGCTTCTACAGTGGTTGGTGCTGTTCTTCCTGGGACCGCAGGCGAAAATCAGAGGATGATTCCTGGCCCTGGATTGATCTTCTCATGTTATGCCCCTTTTGTTTGTAGACTGGCAGAGGAGGCAGCGGTGAAGCCCTAACTTACACAAGCATGATGCTTGTGACCAGGCATGGGGACAGCCAAGCTGCACCAGATCCCACGATATGTCTGTATTTACCTGCCTGGGCTTTTAGCCCAGTGTAGATAGAGCCCATATTTCAGGATAATCCTCAACATCATAAATTTACCTGTGCAGATGGGACCCAAAGGGAGTATTAGAACAACGAAGGAAAAAAACTAAGGAAAAATGTACCTATTAGCCAATCTGAACTTTTGTGCAACCTTCATTAGTACCAGCAGAGTTATAGTAATTTTAATCATTCAACTAACTGTACTAGTGAAAACTTTCAACTTTCAGCCATTTAAATTGAAAAGGTCTTTAAAATAGTTATTGTTACTGTAAATCACACCATTTAAGGTTAAAGCAGAAGCATTTGTTAGATTTGAACAGGATCCCGAGTTGTTTTCTTACCTGGAGCTTGAGTCCTGGTGGAGGGGTCTGTGTTTCTAATTTTGCTGTGCTATTTTGTTACTATGAGATGATGGGAACACCATTGTGTTGTGCTATTTTCTATTTTTTAATTGGTCGTTCATATACAGGTCTGGCTGGAGTTGAAAATCTCAGGGAAAAAGCCATTAACACCTGCATGTTTGACATGCAGTTTATAAATCAGAACACATGTTTTCATATTTCTAACCCTCAAAAACCAGAAAAATGTGTTAGTGAATATTTGCAGCAAACTCCGATGCACGTTGTCTTTCTAGTGTCAGCAGACCAGAGTGTCAAAAGGTATAAATCACTGCAATTACATGGATTTTGCCCGAGGTCTAGCCTTGATTGATGTCTCTCCTAAATAAGATGTTATTGGGGATGTGGAACATGCACACTTCTTAACCAAAACGGCACTCTTGCTCTCTTTGTGTGTGTGTGTGTGTGGAAGGCATCTAAAAGTCTTGGTGGATTTCTCCATGTTGTTTGTGTCACAGCTGGCATCCTAGATGGTTTATTTAGCTTGCTGCTGTGGAAAATACTTAGGCACATAGTTGCGTCCTGTTGCAGTTGTGGTTCGAAGTCAGCAAGACTGACTTTTGCACTTGCAGTTCATTCTAATTTGACTGAATAGGATCATTAACGAATTCTGTCTGGAGTGGCTTGTACTGATGAAACGGCAAGTGTGGTGAGAGAAATGCTGTCCTCATTCAGCCCCAAAGCAAACCTCTTTAAGCATCCTTCTGAGCTGCCTGACTTATCTTGTCTTTCCTGCTTTTGATGAGCACGCTTTCAGCAGATACGCTGCCTGCACCACTTGTATAGTGCCTCGGCATCGCTCCTGTTGCTCACCTGGCATGACAAGAAACCCAAACCTCCCACAGGTTTTCCGTCTCTTTAATGTTTGCGTTTTGCTTTACAAGGTGGCACATGGAAAATGCACTTGGAGGGCTGGCTGGATTAAAAAAGCCAGGGTAGCTACTGCTGTAACCTGGATCAGAGCTGGTGAAGTGGGCTGGCTTTTTGAAGGTGGTGCTTACAATCTCACTGACTTCCATCAAAGAAAGATTGGGCCTCATTACATCCCTGAGCTGCAAACTTTCACCTGCAAGAAAATAGCAATTTGCTTTATATTCACATTCGGGTTTGTATTTATGCTGTACATTAGGAAACCAAACAACCCAACAGATGGATCAGTGGATCATCATTGAAAAAAATGTTATGGAAGAAAAATAAATTAATGAATCTGCTTGGGAATACTACACCTTTAAAAAGTCCCTATCCCAGCTGTCCTGTCATTTTTAGGTGACAAAAGATGTAACCGTTTTTTTTGAGGGCAAGGATTTAAACAGAAGAAAAAAGGAGAAACTTCAGGTTTTCTGTGGTTTTTGATGTCCATCTGTGTCCTATCCCATCCATCGCCCTCCAGAGTAATGGGACTTACTTGGAAATCATTTAAATGGTTACCTTTACCCTTTAAGACCAAAAGTTCTAACTTGAGTCGATGTACTTAGCTAAAAATCCCTGTAGAGATTCAGGTTTCTTGCTCGAGCTGCCTGGAGTGGTGAGTTCAGGCTTTTGTAGTGATTGTCAGCTAGGAGAACATTAATGGAGTATTAGAAAAATGAAGTCCCTGACCCCTCCTCCCTTCTGGCTGGTTGTTTCTACATGGTGGGAAGGAAAACATTTTCCCCGTCAGCCATTTACTGTGCAACAGGGGGAAACTGTCAGTTTGCTATGAGCAAACCCCTGCAAGATAAGTCAAAATGATTTACCCTGTAAATAAAGTGGGCTGTTTTCTTTACTTGGAAGAATTGCCCATGTGGCGAGACTTCCTATGGGAGGGGATGTGGTTGGCCCTTCGCATTTATCCGCTGTGTTTGTCTTTTTTGAAAAAGCAACATTGGAAAGATTAACAAGTCTGTCACTGAAGGAACTGATATATCAAAGCTGTGGAGACAAAGCAGACCATTCATTCCTTACGTTTCTGAAATCTCCCTTCCAGTGCAAACCAGGTCTTCCCATTTGGGTCCAGATGAAAGGAGGGATTTCCCTTTTCTTCCTTCCCCCCAAAGTTTTGGAGATTTTTTTTTTAAAAATATATATGTGTGTGTGCATATCTATAAAAACGTGTGTATACGTGTCCATATGCACATGCTCACTTCATACGCTGCAGCTGGAGCCCTCCCAGGCTGGTTATTCACCACCTGGGGCAGAGGCCATGGGGGTGCAAGATGGGAGTGATCAGAGTGTAGCACTAGACACCAGGGATCACTGTTCCCGTGGGCACCCCCAAAATTTAGGATTAATCTGTCAGTTTCTATTTTTTCTATTTTATCTCCTGATTGTAAAAGCTGGAAAGCTTTGGAGTTTTGGTGTGGTGTGTGGTTTGTGGGGTGTGTGTGTATTTTTTTTCTTTTTTTCTTTTTTTTTTTTTTTTTTTTTTTTTTTTTCCAAACCTAACCATGAGAGTGCTTGGGGTGAGGAGGGGGAGAAGATAAAGATAGGGACAGTGCTGTAGAGGGGACTGGATGTCTTGAGATCCCTTCCAGCTGTGTGACTGAGACTTAGTTGTTACTAAGGTTTCCCTTCATGCAGAAAATCTTGTACGGAAATACTCATATGTATAGTATGTCTGACAGGTACCGGCTATGCAGGATTTATAGTGCACAGAACATATGCACACAGATCATATTGGTTGGTGCATATGCACTGCAGAAGAAATAAATTCACTTACCTCCTTAGGCTGAGGGATGTCCTGAAATTTCTGATATGATATTGGGTCTGTGTTACCATTTCTAGGGAGGAAAAAAGGAGTGTATGAAGGACAATCCAGAGATGTGGCAGTCCCAGCTTGCAGTCACTGCCTGGCAGATAGAAATGCTTTCTAGTCACATGTTCCACTTTATCTAGGTCTTTTCATTTGTCTACTTTAGCTGGTCACTTATAGGTATGTGTTCTTCCTTCTAAGTCAGAAACACATGCTGCATTGTTGCTCACAGTGCCAGAAGTACTGTTTGAAACCCTCATATACATAAACAGCTGGTGTCCAGATAAAGATCCAAGCATTAAAAAAACCCAACTATTTAAAACTGCTGTTTGTGGATGTGCCGTATGCTTCAGAGCGTATTCAGCAGAGAGGCAAGAAGATTTGGGCAGCATGCTTTCCAGGGTGTCGCTTCCCTAGTGCTCCAGCTTGGAGGAAAAGCCCCTCTGCTGAGAGGTGCTGCCTTCCCAGATGTGCTCGATTACATCTGGAAAGTTAAAAAACCCTCTGCTTTCCTGGGACTCCTTTTCTCGTTGGCCTGCAGAGCTTCAGCCACCTGCCCCTACACCCTTGTTTGTGCCCCAGGCAGGGCAGTGCATGTGTCCCAGGCTGTAGGGGTGTTTCCTTGCTGGCTGTTGCTGCTGGAGGAGCACATTACGCAGACACAGTGATGAGTTGTGCTGCACCAGGCACTGACCTTCCCCTGTACCGGTGGGTAGGAACATCCTCCCTGCTGTGACAGCTGTGCCTGTACAGACATGGCAGCCAAGATCGTGTCTCCTCAGCTGGTGGTGTGCTGACAGGGGGCTGAAGGGCATCCTTTGGCGAGCACCAGGCTTGTCACAGCAGTGAAACCTGCTGCTCTGCCCATGCCTATCACCTGTGTGCCTGGTGTGTGCTGCTGATGGAGGGTGGCGGCGGCGAGCCCTGCCAGGGTCCTGCTTTCCCTTCCTTTCCCAAATCCTTTACCACAGAGAAGCAGCCCTTTTCCTAGTGCTGTTACATCAAGGTTTTTACAAATTATGTGTCTTTCATCATTCCCCTTCCTTGCATGTTTCTATCCAAAGGATCCTTGGAAAGAAGGGGGTGAAGATGAAATAGGTGTATAACGTACCCAGCTGGCAAGAAGGCTCGGTGCCTGCGTTGGGGGGGCAGTGCAAGGGGCAGCAAGTTGGGTAAGGATCTCTACCTGGATGAAGAGGACTGAAGATTTAAATCCTTGCTGTGTAAGGAGCAGATTCTGGGTTTCTTAAATCCCAGGGAAACTGTGGCCTCAGGACTCTCTTCCCAACCCTCCCCCCTTTCCCACCCCTCACCCCTCTTTTCTCTTGTAAAAAGTCTGGGTTCAGCCAGGTACACAGCACAAAAATATTCAGTGCTCTGTCAAGCTGGACCTTTATTTATTTTGCCACAGTCAGTGCAAACTTTGGTGACAAGCTTTTATATGACCTTAGGCTATATTCTTACCTGAATAAATGGAAAGTGTTTCTCTCTTGAACACCTGGGTTGTATTTTGTATAAAATATGTACATTCTGGAGAAAACAGTAAATATGGCCATGAACTCCTGAGCTCGAGTTTCTTCATCAAATATTCACCACTTCCCCAAGGTAAAAAAAAAAAAAAAGCCCAGAAAATACTGAAGCTTCCCTGTACAAACAACAATAAAATACGATTGCCAGGCACAATTCCATCAAGTTTTACAACAAATGCTTTTGAGCTGTTAAGTATGCTGTGCTTTAGTCAAGAATCTTGTGCTTTTGTACACAAGCCTCATGTTTGGTGACATTGAACCTTCGCATGCAGATACTGATTATTCAAAAAGGGAGGAGGAAAGAAAATTCAAGAAAGCTATTTTACATTTATACTGCAGATCGTTCCCTTTAATCTGCAATCAGAACAAAGACTCGCTCAGTTTTTATTACCATCCTCTTGGAGGTTGTTAGCTACAGTGTGAACCCCTCTGGGGTTAAAGTGTAGAAAAATTGGGAGATGCTTGTGGTTTTGACAGAGAAGTGGAAGATTCCAGTGAGAGAAAGGTTGGTGCCTCTGTTGGAGAGTAACGGGAGGCAGTGTTAAGTGAAAGATGTTAGCTCATTTACAATCACTTTAGTTCAATTTACTTGCTGAGGTTACCATCCTGCAGAGTTCTGTGCAGACTTTCTGCTTTCACACATCAATAGTTTCACTGAAGTCCTTAGTTTAATCAAGTCATTATCTATCAAGAATGTGGCTCATTCTTGATAGGGAGGGTGATGGAGGTGATGCTGCTGTTAGGCAGGTATACGTAATACATGCCCTGCTTGCATTTTCCAGAGCTATGGCTGAATAATGTGGCTTTCACTTGGAAGTATTTCTGTTTTCTTTCTCAGCTTTCCCGTTAGATATGTTGTATTTCCCTCTAAATTCAGCATTTTGGCATCTGCCGGTGGGAGCAGGCTTCTGGGACAGGTGACACAGTCACTCTGTTGAGACAGCTGTGGTTTTGGCTGAACACCTGCTGATGAGCCAGGAGAAAGGACACAGAACTGTTTTGTGTTTTTTGTTTGGTTTTTTTTTTTTTTTTAATTCCTAGGTTTCCTTTAAATTTTCTGTCTCTGAGATTTTTTTCTGGCAGCCCAGCCGTTAATGAACCAGCCCCATTTGCCTACCATCGCCCATTTCAGTGAGGATGACTAAGAAGAGCTAAAGCAGTGATGCTTTCAATCTCTTCTGTACTAAGCTGAAGGGCTCATAACGGGGACAACTGGTGAATACCTCACCTTAACTTTGCCAGTCGGGGGGGCTGAGCATAAGCGATTCTTTTTCTTACCATGCCTCAGTTTCCCTTGCTAATGCTTTTAACGTACGCATACTTTCCCCATCTGATGCTCAAGGTATGATGATATTGTTAATTAGTCCCACATTTTATGGTGCTACTCCACATACCGTGTTACAGAGGAGGTTTTCTAACAGTCGGTGTTGGAGGACCTGTGTTAATGAGCTGCAGCATGGTGCAAGAAGGGGTTAAAACAATCCAGAAAAAACAAATCGCCTCCTTTGTAACCTTTGTTTCAAAATCTTGACAACCCAAGGATGTTTGCTTTTCTCCCTGAAGGTCAAGTTGTCCTAACAGGTGCTAATTTTGTGTTTTCTTATGGAGATCTGTCCATATTAGAAGCAACTGTGAGCAAACAAAAAAGCCAATTAGAGTGCAAGGGTATTCTTCCTCCTCCTTGTTTCCATGTAGTCCCCAGCTATCTCTATCAGTCACCTTAAGCCATAGACTTATCCTTTCAAACCTTCTCGAGAATCCGTAGACTTGTGGCCTCTTTGGGGAAAAAACCCATCCTTTTAATGTCATGGGAAAAATACTGTCATGGGCAAGTAGATGATCCATGCTAACTGGGGTTTGTCATCAGCTTTGGCAATCTGTGTAGCAGGGTTGAGATTAATGGAGCCAAAGACTTTAAGCAAATATTGTTGGCGTGTAGTTAAACTGTCAAGAGAGCAAGAAAAAGACTTGCTCTGCAGCCACTAAATAAAGATTTGTATTCACCAAACACAGTGAACCTTTTATTAGCAATTATTTGCAGCTCACTACCTTCCAAAAAGGAAACAACTTGGTGTAACTTATTGTCAAGGGTTTATTTGCAGTTTGGGGATTTTTTTTTTCTTTCTCTCTATTTTGAGGGTTTAATTTGAGCAGGAATTAGGCTCTGCCATCTCCAATTCTTCCAAAACGCTATGGGCCAAATCTTTGTGTCACAAATAGTTTCATTTGATTTCAGATAGATTTGAGTCTTTGGCCAAATTTGTACACGCTTTAAAAATAATAAAATCCCCCCAAACCAACAAAAAAAACACCCAAGAAACAAAACCACTCACTTAAATTCCCCAAATCTAAATAATGGCTAATAATTATTACAATATGTTAACACGAGGTCCAAAACGTTTTCTTACATGTAATCAACTATCTAGTTGTGAAATGCAATAAACCAGAACAGCACATCAGTTATAATACTTTATGATTATTTTATATTCTTGGCAAAATGCATGTGCTGTTATCTCAAACCTTATTAAAGCTCAGCTGATTAGAGGTTGAAGTTTTTACATAAGTTATTGATGTTGCTTCTTTTATTCAAACATTTTCATAACAAACTAGCTAGGAAAATATTTTTCTTGGCTAGAGTGTTAAGATGAAAAACTTATGTTTTAGGTAGAGTATGCAACTGTTTGTTTGGATTAAGAACACTGAACAAACAGCTCTGTGCATCTGTCTTTGAAACAGTTTTGTAGCACCACATATCTTGAAAATGGGACCAATATCTTGAGCTCAGAAAATGGGCCATTTAAAAAATATTTGCATAGATTACTTGTGACTGTTAGACTCCTTGGCTATTCGGGGGCTGCATGGCTCTCTAGCTCCCCTTCCATAGAAGTTTCTGATGTATCTGTTCCCTTAAAGTCCAGTAATGCTTGTCTTTCCCTGAAGAATAAGATTATTTTCTCCAACTTAAAAGTCTGAGGTTATTTCTTTGGTTATATTGTGGTGCAGGAAGGAGATGCATGATTGCCTATTGGTGCAGCAATGCATTTAGGCCAAACAAGGAGAGCAGCAGGATGAAACTTTATTATTTATTCCACCTCCAGGCACCTTTCTGTTCCTCTCCTTTGGCTCCCTCAGCAGCCTGGTGAGGCATCTGCATCTCAAGCAGAAGAGTACTGAGGGTAGCTGAGACAACTCATGCTGTGGTTTGGAAGACCAGAGTAGTCCAGGTGCACCATTTTAGACTTCTCAGTCTATGCGAGAGGAGTCCCATCTCCAGTTGTGCTGCTTGCACCACTGCAGGTTGGTTTATCTGCTCTCCTGCACGTCTCTGCATCTTGCACTGCTGGCTCCCTGCTCCCCCTTACCCAGCTGAAGCAAGAGGACACTTTGCTTGCTTTATGGGTGGTGGAGAAATGGGCGTTTAGAGATGTCATGTAGCTTTCCTAAAGCCTTACAAGCAGCTTGTGACAAAAAGGAATTTGACCCAGGTCTTCCTGAGCTTCTAGACCACCCTCTCAGGAGGGCTTGGGCAGTTGGTAGCACAGAGAAAACCAAGAGAAAACTGTTGGAAAACCTTGGTGATCGGAGAGATACGAGAGTTGGCACCAAGGCTGCGCAAGGAAAGGCGCCCTTCATGTGAACAGAATTTAGAAAACTCTCTGTGCCCAAAACTTGTTTTCTTTAGCTGTATCAGCTGATACAGCTAAAAATTGTTGTCTAAAACCCTTGTCCCTCTATTTTCAGTCCATCATAGCTACAACAACACTACTCGCTGGGAGAAAGTACTCACTGGAGAATTATTTCTGGGTCAGTATGCACACTTCTGCTTCTACCGTTGAATGTTTCCCCAAATTCTGGGCAGGAAGTCTAGAGGCAGTTTATTAAAGAAATGCCACTTAATTTTCCTTCACCCTTTTGACATAGAAAATGCATATCTGATGGAGGGTATTTGTTTTCACTTGCCATCTGCTAAGAAAGTTTATACATTGCAAGTATTACCAATCTAAACAACACAGGCTAATTGGTGTCCTTGTGAAAACAGAACAACATGGTTGTTTGAAAGATTGTCATGTGTTCTGGAGTAGAAATGTTTAAATGTCAAAAAGATTCAGTGTCTGTGATTGAACTTTCATCTATCTTCTGAGTTTGTAGCGATAGGAATCCCTTCATCTCTGTGTCGTCTTCAAGTGTGACAACGCAAAGAGTTGAATTCTGCATATTTAAGGTGTGGTGTGTGTTGTTTTTTGTTTTTTTGTTTCGTTTTTTTTTTTTTCCCCAATAAACAAAAGGTCTTTGTATAGAGGCATCAATGATCCTGGCCACACGTGTAGTGATCTGTACTTGACAAAGTGATGGAGAATATCTGAAAAGCTTTTCTTAACACTTCAAAGGGAAGTCACAACAGCAGAAGTGAAGAAAGATGAATGGCTGTTGGGAACAGCCTCCTACAACATGTGATATGCTGCACGTTAAGCTTGTCCTTGTAAGGAGTTCAGTGCTGTGGAAGTTACCATGGGTGAGCTTCTCCACAGTAACGTGCTTAACAGCTAATAGATCTGCTGATGGCCCGCAGATTAACTATGTAGTAGTCTAAGAGCCTGACTGTACCAATACATTACCTCTGCAGCCCTACCGGGTCTTTAAGGTGGTGTAACACCCTGCTTATGGCTGTACTAGCACTGGGATAAAGCGTTCTTGTTGATGTGGGCTGTTGTCAGGCAGGAGCAGAAGTAGCTGCACCACAATAAGGTATCACGGAGGTGAGCAGTGACCCAGATGTGCTTTTGGTTGAGCTGTGCCCTAGACTTGTGCTATATGCTGCTGGGCATGAAAAAAGCATCTGAGCATAAATCCTGGGACGTTTCCCTTCCCTCTGTGCCGCTGGTCACAGAAACCAGTATACACAAATCCCGTTAGCCACAGAGGCTGAATCCTCAGTATAGGAAAAAAAAAAAAAGTTTCTTTATCCAGGGTGCTTTTCTTGGCATATCTTGAGCCCCTGGGAAACCCTGGGCAGTTAAGGTCTAATGCCACGAGGAAGCATAGACCTGTTGCACATGTACAGTACATCTGGAGATTTTGGTGTAATAAGCAACGTTTATGGAATATACCTTTCTGAACGTATAGCATTCCAACTAGAGATGTTCTAAAAGTGTAGAAACTCCCAAGCAACCATACTAAAACTTGGGCAGCAGAGATGGTAGTCTCTGCAGATAGCTCTCTGCTGGATTCTTTTCCTTTACCAAGGCGTTTTCCCCTTGTCTATGGAAGGTGACCATGGTTCTTACTGTTGTCTTGCTGCCATGCTCCCTAAGCTATCTCCTAAAGATGAAGGAAGACAAAAAGCACCAGAAATGTTCTGAAAAATGTCTGAAGGTGGAACTAGATGTTTGGATCACATAAAAGTCTGACTGGAATTGGGAAAATGGTTTATGTGAGTTTATTTTCCAGGAAAAGATGCTTCTGAGGGACTTGGGTCCTGACCGATGTGATTCAGGCAGTGAAATGAAGGATTCTGGTCTTAAGCACTGCTCAGGGCTCCTGGAGGACTTGCTCTCAGGTGTTGGATTCAGCTTTAAGAGCTGTAGAGACCTTCATGTGTGTTCATCGGTTATTTCTGAAGCTCTTCTTTGAGTTCCAGAGTGTGCGAAGCTACCTGTGAAAATGTCCTGTGGATTTATATCTTGAGGAGCTGTGATGCAGCTTGCTTTGAGCTGGGAAGAGCCGGGAAACAACTGTAGCTGTGAAAAGCTATGAGCTTACTCCCACAAGCAGGGGTGTTGGTTCAGGGTTTGGGGTACCCCTCTGACAGAGCCTTGCTGTACGTGGGGGGGCATCAGCATCTGCAGAAAGGAGTGGCTCGGGGTGGTGGGTGAGTGGAGGGAGACGGCTGTGGTGCTTCCCAGCAGAAGCTCACATCACGTTAGCTATTTCCTCTCCAGCCCATCTCAGGACGCCCCTTGTTGACATACCTGTTTCCATTTACACTGCAGTATGTTTGCCAGAGGGCAATTGCTCCTTTAACCCGAACCCTTCTCTTTATGTCTTGTCTGTTTGCTCATTTTAACCCCGTTCTCTTTATCACTGCCCATCCCTCCCCTTCTCTCTCTTCCACTTCTGATTTCTATTTCTTAAACTGCCTTGTTTTTTCACCCTTCATTCTTTTTGTTTCCATCTCCCTCTCTCCCTCTGAATTTGGCCACCATCTGTCTCCTCCATCCTGACTGCTTTTTTCCATCTTTCCCCCTCATCCTTTCTTTTGTTCTTTTCTTCTTGGCTCACACGAAATAAAGATCATCCTCTCATGGAAAGAGGTGCCCTCTTTGAGGTCATGTCTCTGTCTTTGATTTCATTTCATCATATTTGAGGTCCCAGGAGCCTTGAATCTCCTCTTTTTCGTAGCAGCTGAAAGCACTGCAGGAGTGCCTGGAGATAGCAGGTAGCCTCCATCCCAATTTCACAGCAAACCCCCCAAATGCAGACTCTCCAGGGCTGCGTTCACACTGATACACCATGGCTGAATCTGGTGGAGCTGTGCCAGTCACAGCAGCTGAGGATCTAGTTCAGGACTGAGTTACTTGCACTGTTTGAAGAAGTGGTTTGCAATGTCTGCAACGTTTTCCTGGATTGTGTGCATGCTTTGAGTTTGATTTTCAGCATTTCCTATTTTCAATTACTTCTACAGAGCCTGGAGCTGGTCCCCGGTCTTGTATAATAATGCCTTTTGTATCTCCGCTGGGTGCTCCAAGCCAAATCTGTGCAAAGAATCATTCAGTGGGAACAGCACTGCAGAGAGGCATGGCTTTTCAAAAAATCTTTTAAATGTGTATATATACATATATGTACGTTGGCAAATGCTGCGTAAATGTTATAGCTTATCCTGGCAAAACAGCACTTTTGCTGTTACGGTGGATTTCCTTAGGGAAACTGGTATAAATTATCCCAGCGGAAGCATCCTTGTTGCCAGTTGCGAGGAAGGTAGGCTTGAGAGCAGTGCCAGTACGGCATTACTGACACAGCTTTGGCCTTGGAACTGACTCGGCATTGTTCGAACGTGTGCCAAGGAGGTCAGCATGTTTAAAATTTGAGCTAGAGCATCTGTGTGGCTTTATACATGTGTGCCTTTTCATAATGGCAGTCTGCTCTTTTTTTTTTTTTGGTCTGTGTATTGGCATCTTTTCCAGGGGAAAGAATAAAATAGTCCCTGTAAGTAAATCTTTAATTTTCTAAAGGAGCTGAGATTGTGTTTAATGGTGCCCCAGGATCTTTTTTTACTCTTCCCCGGTGACTGGGAATTTAGGGATCAGTATCACCCCCTTGCCCCAAAAGACGCTTTGGTATCAGTTGCCTTCATGACACTAGGCTATTGTATTTCAAAGGTTTCATTGCATCCATGAGTTCTAGAAAATCATGTTTTAAAAGAGGTGAAAGGCAGATGCGTGCGTTCCTGTGACTCTGGTATATGAGGACTGATGGAAAAGTTCCTCGTGCCACAGAGCCAGTTGTTCTGCTGCTCTGAGAAGCTGTTGTAGTGTAGGAATCGCTCCCCATGGGTTATGGCTGCAGAGGTCAAAGTCATGGTCCATTTTGGAAGGTGGGGTTTTAGATTGCATGTGCCCTGGGTTTGCACTTTGGACCCCGATCTGGTGGTGGTTGTATCAGGGTTATGTAAAGCCCAACTAAAAATAATTTGAGCTGTGGCATACAAGCTCGTTGCGCCTTAATAAGGAGAACACCATGCTCGCTCATCACACTTTGAAATTAAAGTTGTAATGTCATAAAAGGGAATTTTTATTGTTTTCAGAGAACATAAAAGCCCTTGGAGCAAAGTCAGAAGGGTATTTTGATGAATAAGGTCAAAGTCTGGCGTACATAAAGCGAGCATTGTACCGCATTATAGGTTGCACCGAATGTCAGCAAGTTACCAGAAGCCCTGATCCTGTCAACACTAGTATGTGTGCATGAGTTTACCCTTGTAAATACTCTCATATGAATACAACTGTAGTAAAGTTATGCTCAAACTCAAGTGTTGGAAGATCCAACGTTTTCTTAATAAAATGGTAAGGAGTCAACATTTTGAAACCACAGATTGGTCCCTAAGAGTTAAAGTGTAGATTTTTCCCAATGAAACTAAATTTTTGAAACAGTGAAAGCTTTTTTTTAGACAACAAATATTCTTTTGAAATAACAAATGTTGTAACTGTAAAACTAAAATATGTAAGGCCACTACAGAAATGCTTTCTTTGGATTTCTTTTTTTTCCCCTTTTGGTAAAATTTCCATATAAATCCCTGTGTTTGCTGAGGAAAAACTTAACTTTGATACAAATGTCCTTTTTCAGTGCTTTTATATTGAGCTCTAATATTCAGGTTAGCCTGAAATCTATTTTCCTGACAAAACATTGAAATATGAAAATTGTTTTCAAACACTTTCTAGAGGGGTTAAAATGATTTTCTTCACATACGTTTAAAGCTGTTTTATGTATTTTGCTAAAAGCAAAATACATGAAAACCCCTTCCGGTTTATCTTAAAACTTGGAGGTTTGGAGCATACAAAAGCTTTCTGTAGCTATTTTGATATCTTTTCCAAAAGTATTTTGAAATTAAAAAAAAATAAAAAAATGAAGTAGCATTTCTGCAGAAGAGGAGGCAATTTGGTCATGAGAAAACACTGTTTGTTGATGAAAGGACAAAAAAAAATGCTTTTAATCACCCAAATTTCAGAAAGGACCGATATTCAGACCTTTGAAATGTCTAAGTCCCCTTGGTTGGCTTTAGCTGGTGGAGGGTGAGGTTTGTCTCTTTGTCCATCTGTTCATGCTGGGTGCTGTGCAGCTGCGTTCCACCCAGCCCCTACAGTTATTCCTCCCCTCCAAATATGCAGTGGTATTTAACTTATGGTACCCCACCATGACCTGGTGTTCCAGTCGAAGAACGGATGACCCTGGGAAGAGATCCTTTCTGTCCAGGGGCCGACAGGTGTGGCAGGAGGAGGAGGAGGACGAGGCGAAGGGGAGAAGCAGAGACTGGCAGCCCTGTTCCTTGCCAGCTCTGTTTCAGCTCCTCTGAAGCTTTAAACAATTTGAGTAATGGCTCTGAAGGGTGGAATAAAAGGTGGTGAGGAAAGCTCATTGAAACAAATTTTTTCTTTCTTTCCCCCCGCCCCCCCTCCACATGAGAAAAGACAGACTGACTTGCAATGAGTGGTGTGACTCACTGTGACAGAAAAAACCCCACCAAGCCACAGCATGTTCGCTCATGCAATGGCTGCGTTGCTGCCCTCCTCCATCCCTTTCCTATTTTGCTCCCAAGCCCACATGGCAGACATTATGCCGATCTATTCTTAAACTGTTCCTGGTTTCTTTTTGGTACCAGCCGCAGGGGACCGGCGCCACACGAGCAAAGGCAGTATGTTTTGTGGCTCTGCCAGCCATGCCCAGCTTGGTCACCCTGAAGTCTGGTGCAAAATGTGGGAGCAGCCTCATCCATGACTTTTCTCAGCTCCTCCCAAAGTGGGTGTCTGCATTTGCTCCTGGGTGAAAGGTAAAAAAAAAAAAAAAAAGCAAAAGAAAAAAAAAAAGGAAAGAAAAAGGATCAAAGTGTTAATTGTAAAACATCTTGCGGTGCCAGGTGGAAATGAAAGCAGAGTGATCAGTGAAATAACTGATGGAGATATAACTGAAGTGCATTTTCCAACAGCTCATTAGAATAATGAGGAACCCACAAAGGACATAGGAGATGCAAACAAGCTTTGTTGCTCTGTCATTATTTTTAGGAGCAATGTGATACCACTGAGGACTGGGTTAATAACAGATAATTGCCAGGCTTTACTCTTGCTTTTCTCCCTCTCTTTTCTCCAACCCCCCTGCCCCCCCCGCCCCTTCCCTGAATGGTTTTATGGGATATGGACTTAGTAATGTTGTGGCAAAGTGTCGTTTCCTGTTTTATTGGAATGACTCAAGCCTGCGCGTTGTGGTGGAGGTCAGGAGCACGTTTATGAAGTTTGCACTGTGGTTAATCAGTAGGAGTGTGTAAGCTTCCTCCTCTCCCAGCCTCTTCGCTTCTGGCAGGGGATGGAATCAGCTCTCCATAAACTTGCCTGGACCATGTTGTTCTGGCACAAGCTTGATCCTGAAATGATGTCCAGTGAATCAGCCTACAAATCCTCGCGAAACTCCCTACCGCTGTGTTCTGCTGTGCCCAGTCTCTGCAGGGGCTGCACATCTGTTTGCATGAAGTTTACTGCAGCCCTGAGATTTCAGACTCCAGAGGTGTCTGGGCTACCAGTAGCTTTTCCTTCTTTGCCCATTGGGTGACATTTGGCAAACCTGTTTGTGTCTGTGGCCGGTTTCCCCTCCTGCTCCGGTTTTGCCATTGTTGGGCGGTGCTGAAGGCTGTTGGTCCAGGTCCCCGCACGGCCCTGGCTGTGAGGACCTCCCTCCTGGAACTTGTGCCCTGGCTTTCCAAGCCCAGTGCAGAGGCAGCACTTGGGCAAACAGATCCAGGATAGGGCAAGTGGAAAGGAAAAGTGCTTTTATAACTGGTGGTAATGCAATAAAAAAAAAGCTGTTGTTTCTGACTAATTTAGGTCACTGTTTCAAAAAAACCTCCGTATTATTATATTAGTTGATATAATTCATTTTTATTTTTTATTATCTTAAGGCCAGCGTGCTCTGTCTTTATTTTATGGCCTTGATTTAGCTGCCTGACTTCCTGGGTCTGCAGTGAGACACTTAGCTGTCATCAGAGAGCTCCCAATTGTGCAGGCGTTCGCACTTGCTGACCTGACGTGAGGCTCAGGGACCGTAATTGCAAGCAACTGTAATCATAGTCAGGCGGCCAGCTTGTCCCCAAGTCCATCGTGCCCTTGCTGAGCTCATGCAGCGGTGGTGAAGGACGCTGTGAGACCAAACACAGCTGTGCGTGGCCGTTGGGGACACCTGCTAACAGGGACCCGGGGAGGGAAGTAGTCAGCAGCACGGTCAACTGGAGCGCGAAGCTGCTTGGAAAAACCAAAATTGCTTAAATTTGGTGGAGATGAATAGGAGGAGATGCAATCAGAATGATCAAGGACAAACAGGCATTTCCACAAAATAAAAAGGGAAGGCTTATTAGATTAGAAAGACTTTCATTTTGGACTCAGTGATTTTCAAGAGGCTTGTGTGCAGGAAAGCTGAGAGTTTTGTGCTCTTTTTTGTTGTACTTCAATGCCCTGCCTCTTTAAGAAAAATTTGAAGTATGGATAAACAAAAAGCCTCTGGAAATACAATTGTTCAAATCTGATCTGTGTTACACTAGCGCAAAATCCAGAATACAGCCATGAAGTGTGTTAATGCTCATCAAAAGAGTATTAGTGAAGAGATTTGCTCTTTCTAATAAAATAACATCAAGTAGAGAATTTTACAATGAAGAGGAAGTAAGCGCCCAGTTTAACTTGATAGTTATCTGTCTGTGTGGGTAAATGATTTATAGCCCTAGCATGGGATAACAAAATGTGTAACTTAAGGCCAGGAGTTAATCCTTTATTTCAGCCTGCTATGTAGCCTGATGGTGTCAGACAGAACAGATGCCAGATCTCCATTCAGGCCGCATGGTCAAAGACGACACTGCATGTTTCAGGGGGTGGTTGTGGTGGGGTGTCCAGCCCTACGTTAGGCTTTCTCATGCTCTTCAGAGCAATGCTGCAGACAACAAAGATATCAAAAGAGCTACTGATGTGTCTGAGACTGCACATTTGGGAAGCAGCAGAGAGAGGGGTCATGTGAAGGGATGTGGGTGGGGAGAGTGACGGGGAAAAGGCAAGGAGGTATTTGAACCAGCAGAAAGTCAACAGAGCTGATGCTAGCTTGGCTGTGTTCAGACTCCTTTGAGATAAACTGTTGGTGGAGCAAAAACAGTGTTTGCTTGCTGCAACCCTACAACCTTCCTCATCCTTTTATGCCATATTTAATTTATAGTCACTTAGTGGCCAGATGTGGGGGTATAAGTGGTAGTCAGGGGGATGTTAATACAGTCTCTTCTTGATCTGTTTCTAATGAATGCTCAACCGTTTAGTCTCACGTTCTTTGCTGTACGTTGTGAATGTGGGCTAAATAAATCAGTAACTGGTCAGCAGAGATGTTTGGAGGAACCTAAAAAACAAAAAAGCAACCCATGTTCAAGTCATGTTAAGAGTGAGATGAAACCATCAAAAGGAAGGAAATTAAAATTGAAATCAATCTTAATTTGTGCAATTAGAGATGGGGGGACCTGGAAACACAATATGTCTGAAAGTGACCTCAAGGTGATAGTGAACAGCAGATGAAATCCAAGTTCTTAATACAGTGCCAAAGGCAGGGAACAAAATAGCCATTTTAAGACCTTCCGTCACTGAGCTTTAGAGCGGCAGCCTTCTGTGTGCATAAGTACAGCAAGCACTGGTGTTGTACAAAGATACCAACAACTCAGGTTTTAGAGCACAGCAGATCATGTTTTAAAAGCTCGAAGGGCTGAACCGTGGGGAAAGATGAGAGGCAGTGCTTATGAAGAGAATTCAGATCACGGGGACAATCGCTGCTATTGAAAGACATTGGATGAATTTCAAACAAATGAAGAAAAAGAATCATTAAAGGTGAATTTAAGGGATGAAACTCCTATGGATGCAGCTATATAAAAGGATAAAGATAAATCTTTCGGAGCAGGGAACAGTATAAGCAGCAGATGAGTCTGAACTGAGAAACAGTGCCAAAGCCACCGCAAGCATTCTGTGAGGCTCGAGCTTGCATCAAGGGTCTAATTTAGGTACTGCTCTCTGGCCGTTCTGTACAATGGACCTGAAAGGAGATGCCAGACATTGGGGGAAATCCAGATCATTTCCAGATTTGGGTGTGAGTGTTACAACTCTGTGATCATCTCTGTTTTCAAAAACAAGGAATGTTTGCACAGAGCGACTATGGGGATGATGTGATGGCAGATGGGCACCAGAGTGGGAGCCCTAGCATGGGAAGAAAACGCAGGGTATGGACTATGCGCAACATTCTCTGACTACTCAGCTTATGGTAGGTGGTCCAGGTTACTTCACTCCCCCGGGCATAGTCAAGCCTCCCCCAAAAAATTAAAAAAAATGTTTGTGCCTTTAATAACTGAGCCACCCTTGGTGGTACATAAGGGAGAGCATGCATTTTAAATTACAGGGGAGGGGGAAAAAAAAAAAGTGGTTCACAATCTTATCCCAGTTTGCAAACCCACCAAAGAGTCTGAGAGCCTTGAAAAGCTTCCAGCACCACGAAGTTTGCCTATCCCAACTTTGTCTCATTATTTTCCTTTCCCTGCACCTCTGTGCGTCTGGAGCCCAGCTGAGAATGGAATGAGCAGTGCTGAAGGACTGTGAGAAAGACGATTTGTGTGGTAAACCCAGCACAGCCAGAAGCAGGAAGTACCAGATTTATCATGGGAAATCCTCTTGTTGTTAGATGTTTCCAGCCTACTTCTCCAGGCTTAAGCTATCTCGATGCTGTGTGTAGGCCCTGCTTCGAGAGGGATGCTGAGCATTTGCCTGACTTGAAAGGCGTGATGTTAATTAGCACCCTGTTAAATCAGGGCGCTCTCACTGTGTCAGACAATCCCCATTGACTTGGGGCTGCCTGAAAATTTCCTGTGTCTCCTGGGACAATGTAATAAGGCTATAGAGGGAGTTAAAGTTACTCAAGGTGGGGTTCCACCCCTTAGGAAACGTCTGCCCTGGTCCTGCACCAGTCCTGCATCGTACATGTGGCTTAGGGGCTGCAGGCCACTTCTTGAGGAGCAGGTCCACAGCCTGCCACCACAGTGGCAGCTCTGCAGTCACCTGCGTCCTCCCTGAGGCTGGTCCTCACTTTTTCCATCACATCCAGATTTGGGAGCCAATTTTCTTGCCACCCTCATGCCGGCAAGTAGCGTGGCATCAGTGGTGCCTTTAGGCTATGGATGATACCTGTGTG
Organism: Falco biarmicus; assembly: GCF_023638135.1. Classification (NCBI taxonomy): domain Eukaryota; kingdom Metazoa; phylum Chordata; class Aves; order Falconiformes; family Falconidae; genus Falco; species Falco biarmicus. The sequence goes on along the minus strand of NC_079298.1, from coordinate 12,330,849 downwards.
TATCCATTTTCTTTGCTGTTGTGGAGAAAGAGAAGCCCAGCCCTTCATTCCCTGCTTCTGCTATTGTTGCCCTTGCCCCTGGAGGTATGAACTTGAAGCCCTTAGAAACTTTCTGTATGTACAGCCCCTGGCAATAGAAGCTGCACAGCTTCACTATGTACCACGCGGAGAACGATGTTTATCTGTTTTCTCTTTATTCTGCTTCATGCTGGCTCTCTGTGATGATTATTAAGCAGGAAGAGATGGTTTAATTGTTCCTTATATGCTTTTTCTATGCTACTCAAGATTTATGCACCTCTCACACCTTTGTGGCATCTTTCGTATCATAGCATGCCCATCTACCTTTGTACTTCAGGGTACCTTCCTTTCTCTGGAGGAGCCTCCATCACTGCTGTACTGGTTTGAGTTGTATGCAAATTAGCACTAATCAGGAGGAATAAGCCAACCAACAGCTAGGACATAGCAGGGTGTCGTGAATGATTTATAATTATTTCCTCCTGAAACCACTTGACATCTGCCATTACTTGAAGTCTGTTTGCTGTGCTTGAATCAGGCAGAAACATATCTCCAGTTGAACATAATGGGGGTCATTCCAGTAAGCAAAACTGTATGTACTGTCGATGGCTACAGTATTATTTTATTGATTTAAAGTGTTTTAAGTAAAGGCATGATTTCAAGCCTGGAGATAAAGGTGGCTCGTTGGTGTAATTGCACAGTAATCTTGTTCAGTGCTCCAAATAACACTGTGATGTCTCCTAATTTATGGACAGTGTGTACATCAAGTGATTAGGGGTCTGGGATGATGAGGCTGCAGTATGGAGGGCATGAATGAGTGGGAGGAGATGACAGAGTCCTAGGCAGAGGCACTTCACCAGGGCAGCTGGCTCAGCTTTGCACTTAGCTGATGTTCTGCTCATGTCCCCCACTCATCAGAGTGGAGCAGAGGTCAGAAGCGAGGACTATAAGATATGCGTTTTGATTTGAGTCTCTGGGGATGTTTCACAAAATTTTTGGGAGTGTCTAGAACTGCAGTTTTTGAGTCAGTCTTATCTCCAGGCCCTTCTGTCTACACTCTAGCAGCCTGTTTTCATTGTGGATGGTGCATATTTTCTTTCCTGTAGCTGTCCTTCATGCCAAAATAAAACCAAAAGGAGGCAGAAGGTTGTTGCAAACATTAAGCTATTACCTAGACTTCTTAAGCTTTGATGATTGCCCGTTCAAATGAAGAACTTCTGCAGCATTGCTTCTAAAAGCATCCACCTGTCTGGAGCCTCGGGGAGAGGAGGTACTCTATCTTTTGGGAGCCAAGGAACTCATCACAGTAGCTTTAGGACTCTCATGGCTATGAGATCCCAACTCTGGGAGGGGGTGACGGTGGAGAAGTACTGAAGGTCAGGACTGCAGTCTTGTTAGACCAAGAAATTTCCAACTTTGTGAGCTGAGCGTAAGGGCACCCAACACAGCAGGTTGAGGGTGCTGAGCAAGCTGGTTTGTGACCCTGAGTTTCTATACTGTCGTGCTTTGCTTTGATACTATAGTGACTATAAAAAAAAAAAAGTGAGAAGTGATAGATTACAGCAGAATGCATGCAAATCTTCCTTGTTATTTTAGCAAGTTAATATGTGCCTAGCATACCCCAGTGGGATGCCAGTGGCTTCCATGGAATTTTTCTGGAAATGAACTGGGTACATCTGGTCAGAGGGAAGCCTCAGGCTGCCAGCAAACTTTTGCTCCCTCTCTGATTATTTTATTTAGATACATATATGTATACAGTAATTTAAGGCCAAGACTATTGTATCGACTATCATTTTCAAAAGGCTTTGAATGAAAAGAGGAGCTTTGTTGCCTCGGAACCGAGCTAGGGAAGCCTAGCTGAGATGAATCTTCTCTAACATGACTGTAAAGCTGTCTTGAGATAACACTCAGTGACTGATTATCGTAATCTCATTGTCAGACTTTCATACCGCAGGTTGGGGGATCTTGAGGCTCTCTTCTGAACTCATTGCCCTATAATTCTTTCACCTGAGATGATGGAAGGAGAACATATCTATTAATTCTGAAGGTGGCCCTGAAGAGCTGCTGAAGCCAGGTTTAAGACATAAGTGAATTTGGCAAAGCATGATCAGTAAGAAGGAATTTTTGTAAAGACAAGGGCAAGGTTTGGTAGGAGATTCTTCTGGTAATTCTGGAATTGAGAGTCAAGCACAAGCTAAGGTGTGCTGAAAGCAGCCTTGGTGGGGCATGCAAGTGTCACATCAGGCTCACGAAGGCATCCTTCAGTTGGCTTGCACCCAGTAAAGGCCTTTCAAGAGGGTCCAGGATAACACCGCTGGCTGGAGGCCAAGACCATAGGGCTTGTGTGGAAGGTCTGAAGGAAACGGGTTGTTCAGAGAGAAAAAAGAAAAAGTTGAGATGATATAAACGTTCCAGTAGGTTAAGGTTGCCGTAGTGGCACAAAATAATCCATTCTCCACATCCATTAGGGTTCAGACAGAGGATCACAGATACAATCAAGGGAAGCTAGTGGAGCAGTTAATCAGGTTTTGATCAGTCATGTTACCTGTTCAGCAAGGAGCCTCTTGGCTTCTGGTGTAGGAGGTTCTAAGGTAAAGGTCTGCTTGCTACCTGCCACGTTGCAGGTAAGAAAGAAGGATCCTCTCTCTGCCAAGGGACTGGGATGTAGGTGGTGGGATGTTTCTTGCCAGATTTCTAATCCTCAGTTTTCAGGGCAGAAGAGTTGAGTGTAGCAGAACTGAAGTGAAACCAAGGTCTCATCTACTTGGTGCTTCATAGACAGATGTCAAAGTTGTCTGAACAGGAAGGTCTTGTGTACTATCACTGACACAGCACCATATTGCAGAGCGTCTGCTCAGTGGCAAGCATGGGCAGAACGCTTCCATCTGCCTGGAAATGACTGTGAAATACCATCTGAGATGGCAGTCACTTGTGTGCACCACCCATGTGGAAGGATGAAGTGCCTTGATGGGATTTGCCCTGCCATGGGATCAGAGCCCAACTTTACTGGTTCATCCAGGCCACAGGGCCATAATCCTCTCCTGATGATAACAACATCCTTGCTATGAGTGACTAAAACTATTGTGGCCTTCTCCTCTCATTTTCTGTGACAGTGATGAGGCAGTAAAAGCAGTCCTTTCTTAGGGATTTGATTTTATAACTTTTTGGTTTTGGAAGGTTTTGGGGATTTGACTAGCCAGAAATAGAACAAGAAGCTTTTAGAATGGCATGCAGGGCATGTGAAAATGTCCATCAATTCCTCTCCACTAGGGTGTGTGCTTCAAGGGCAAGGAAGGCTGTGGTAAAAGCACAATCGATTATGAGGGCTTAATTGCTTTTGAAATGACCATGATCTTTTTATTACCATAGCAGAACGTGCTTTGGACTCCACCATGGCCAGTGTTTAGATTGAGGCAGACCACAGGAGGAAGAGAGCATGACCCTGCTACTCAGTTCCCCATGCTCCTGTCTAAAAACAGATAGACAAAAAAAGAAAAAAGAAATTCCACATATTCTAGTCCTCAGAGATGTGCAAGCTGCATCTAGCTGTAGGCTGCAGTGTTTGGGGTGCTGTGCTATGAACTTTGTGGAAGAGGGGATTTGCATTTCCCTGCTCATCCATGGAGGCTGCTCACTGGCCAGGATCTGTCCTGAGAATTTTCTTGGCCATGTCTTTGAGAGGATGGAGCTCTTCAGCCTCTCCCAGGCAGAGGCAGGACCAAAGCAATGTCTTCACACAGAACAGTTGAGGTTGCAGAGCTCCTCTGGAGCTCATCTAGTCCAAACCCCTGCTCAGAGCGGGGTAAACTAGAGCAGGTTGCTTGGGACATTGCCCTGCTGGGTGCTGAGTATCTCCAGAGATGGAAATTCTGCAATCTTTCTGGTCAACCTGTTCCAGTGCTTGGACACCCTCAACATAGAACAGTTCTTGGTTTCTCGTTGGATTTAATCAAAGAGGGTGAAACGTGGACTCTGTTTTGGCCCTTGTAGCTCTGTGTGCTGCCCAGATTGCGTATCAGACACCTCATACTCCTTATTCTCTGAGGGCTTCTAGCTCCAGCTGGACCAGTTTCACAGCCGGCTCCTTTGCAGCACAGAGGAATTGTTCCCATTTCACCTCACCTGACGGGTGGGCCAGTTGTTACCAAATCCATAAGTGGTAGAGTGTTTGCAGGCCCTACTCAAGCTTTCCGTTTTTCCTTCACTCGCTCCCTTTTTCTCTGTCACGCTCTAGGGGATTCTGTGAGACTTGTGGAAAGGGAATGGTGAGCGGACCCTGGCTACAGAGGGTTGCACTTGTGAAATATTGCCATTTTAATCCACATGTTTGTTCCAGCTAGACTATTTTCACAGCTGCTTAAGGGGGGAAAAAAGGGACACTAACAAATCTTGAGAGAGACCTCTTCAGTGCTTCAGTTTCTCATTTCCAAACATCCTTGAAAAAGAAATGACATCCACTTACTTACACAAATGCCCCAAATAGATTTTTTTCTGTAAACTGAGGGAGAAAAAAAATATTCAGTCTCTAGTTGGAATTTAATTCAACAAAGGGCTGAATCCTCCCAGCACTGGAGCTGTTCCACGTTTGCATCCGTTGAGGATGTGACCCCCAGCCCTCAGCCCGAACTGAACTTTTTCAGTAGTTTTATACAGCAATAGGACACACACACTAAAAAATAAATGTAGATTTCAATGGGAAGCATTTACAAGCCTGTATTGTTTCCATAGTTTCACTGCAACTGTAATTTTAACTCTAATGATAAAAGCTATAGTATTTCTAAGATATAGGGCTTTTTTTTTTTTTCTTCTTTTTCTGGTCTTGGGTGGTCCAGAATGTGCAGTAATTCATGTTCTCAGCTGGGTTTCCACCACATTTCTGATTGACCTGATTACTTTCCCAATGACAGAATCCAAAATTGAAACCACATCAGAACACACTAGAGTTTGTTCTGTTTTTGATGTTCCTGGAGCTTCTCTGGTGGCTCAGCAGGATATATGTCTTCATGAGCTTTTTCTCCCCTCCCCCGGCTTCTTTTTTTTTTTTTTTTTTTTTTCTTTTTTTCTTCTCATGGTGGGCTCACATTTGGGACATGAACTGGTTGGGGAAGTCCTGGAGGGAGGGCAGCAGTGGAGGAGAGAATTCAAGAAAGATGTTATATTTAAGGGCCTAATTCTGGACATCAGGATGCATGGTTTGAGGGGGCTGTACGGAGGGAAGGGCTTTTTCTGCAGGAAAAAGGATCTCTCATGACAGTTTATGTTGTTGCACTGACCCTCTAACCTCTTTCCTCCTCCCACTCCTCTGGAACGATGGGTACATATTCAGGGAGTCAAGAACTTCATTTTTGATCACCTTTGCTATAAAGGGAGACACTGGGACAAGCTGAGGGGAATTTATTATAGGGAAGAGTGCTTATGATGGCATTGGGAAGGTTCTTCTGAAAGCTGTGGTGCCTTGCTGGAAGTCTTGAATCTGAGTGTAGTTGACTGGGTAGGTTTGTCTAGTTTCTTTTCCTTCCTGCCCCAGCTTCTTATAGTCGCACCCTGGCAGAGCAAAGGGGCAGAGTAATGGGCTCTTCCCTGACACTGCAGTTGGTCAGCTCCTCTTTCGCTCTCTCCCAACTAGGCATAAAGTCATCAGGGCAGTATGTGATGTGGCGTTGGAACTAGTCCAACTCACACCGAGGACTTTCTCATGCCCCTGCATCCACGTATTTGAAGGGCTAATAGCCACATTTGCATGACTCGGGTAGGGTTGCACCTAGGGGAATATGTGCTGCATTAGGTGGTGTTAATGGCAGCGGCACCTTCTCCTATTACCTGTGCTCCCTGGAAGAGTTTGGAGGTGGGAAAGCCAAGCTGCATGCACTGTATTTCCATGCAGTCGTAGACAACAGGGAACCAGAGAGGACATCTAATTTGTGCTCAGCTCAGTAGCTCCTCCTAGCAGAAAATCTTCCCTCTCAGAGGTGTATTGTTTTCAGAGTCCTTCTAAGAAGGTGGAAAAAGCGTTTTGCAAAACAATAGGAAGTGGAGAGTGTCACGAAAACACGCTCCAGCTGAGTTTTGGCACTAGCAACAGAAAGCTTAAAGAATCTTGTCCAACTCTTCATGGCTTTCAAAATGAACATCGCGATGCTGTAAGTCAAATAACATTGTCCAACCCTTTTCATCCTGTTTGTAATTCCACTAGGGACATCATTACAGTAACCAGCTGCTCTGGGATTCTCTAATGAAAACTTTGTTTCTGAATAGAATAATTAAAGCTTCATATTCAATTGTCAAACAGCTCCGTCTTTGCTCGGTGCATGGATGTGATTAGCCACAGCAAACCATTCTGCAGCTTAAACACACAATTGCATCTAGTATAAAAATGATTAATTAGGCGACGTGCTGTTTGGGAAGTTTACAAGCAGATCAATGAATAATGTTTAAGTGAAAATTTTATAGAGACGTTACGGGCACTGCAGGTTGTGTGAAAGCCTTGTTGATGGCTTACGAATGCATGTGTTCATGTCCCATAAAGAAATTCTACATCATGAAGACAGGTTCAGCAGTTATACATGGAAAGGGAAACCCTGAGGTTTTTGGGGTTTTCTTTGTATAAATGTCTTTGGCAGAAAACCATTTCTTCCCGGCCCACCCCCCCCCCCCCCCCAACCAAAGTTCAGCTGATAGTTTCTACTTTGAGCAATATTTACTAAATTCTGTTATAAAAAGTTTCTTCTTTTCTTGTTTATTTTCCTTTTAATTTCTGTTCAGAATGGGGGAACAAAAGGAAAAGGTTGTGTATGTCTGGGGAATTTACCAGTAAACTAGAAAATAATCCACTATCAGTAATCGGGGTATTAAGAGAAATAACCAATCAATTCACATGAAGTGATCCCTACCCTTAATTTTCATTTATGTTAATTGCATATGCAGAGAAATAGGTAGTTGTATTTTGATGTTCTTACAACTAATTTAATCACATAACCCATAAACTTTTCCATACACTGAAATGTATGTGACCTGTGTCCATAGTCCTTGTGACTTGCTGACTTCTGATATCAGAGGTGAATCAGGGCTTTTAATTGATTCTTGCAGGGCAACTATCATCTTGTAATGCTCTCTATACCTGTTTTGGGTAATTTCTTTAGAAAAATCCCTTTAATTCAATAGAGCAGCCCATTGCTGTGTTAAGGGTATTGCAATGAAGCAGTACTCAAGATGCCTTCATCAGACTTACTTTGTGGTTCCCATCAGAGGATCACTGTTGTCTTCTTGCAGCAGGAGCCACTCCTTCAGCTCTGGCCATGGAGCTGTTGGGTTTGGGATTGGGTTTCCTGAGCTCTTTTCCTGGGGAAAGCTCAGAAAGGACCTAGTATGGAGGCAAAAATGAATACTCAAAGAAAGATTAATTCTGTCTTGCTGTATGTGGCCCGCAGATGGCCCTAGGTGAAGGCTTTTGATTTGCACCTGAGTTGTCTTTACACTGAGAGTCACAGGCTTTTTCTGAAGTTACTTCTAATACATCTTTCTCCCTGTTTGCAGCCTTTGGGATGAAGACAAATAAATAAACGCAAGCAAGCGCATTTCTATCCTGTACCGTATGTTGCCAAAAATAGTAGTCAGATGGAAAAGATTTTTCCAGAAGTCTTCTGCTGCATAATCTGTTTCAAATAAAGATAATAAAATAAACAACTGTTTATAAAGAGAATGTGAATGAGCAGGGCTCCCCTGCTGCCTGTTGCGAGGGCGCTCTGTGCAGGCGTTGTCTGCGAGAATTCCTGATCTGGCATACAAAGTTCTGTTTTTTATCTCTGAACCCCCCACTTTGAAACACTAGGGACAGATTTCAGGAAACCTATGTTAAATATAGTACCCCAGGAAACTCTCAGGCTCTGGTGTGAACAGAGGAGGCTTGGGATGCAAACCCCTGGGTCCTCCTCTCCATCAGCAGCAGGCAAGGTACTTGAGTGGTCCCTGTCTCTGGGGTCTCAGTGGTGGGGAATGTGTTGCGTGAACTACGAGACTTGTCAGCTAGCACTGTTAAAGGGCCTTGCAGAGCAAAACGTGATCCGTGTAAATGCTGATCCAGCCAGAGAGGTGTCACTTTGATGGAGCTGCTGCTCAGTTCCCCTTACCATGAATGTTCACAAACTCCTGGAGATGCGAGTATGGCCTTTTTCCAGAGCTCTTTATTTCTCCTCCAGCATGGCTATGGAAGTCTTTGAGAATCGGCTCTATTTGGAGATTTCCAACTCATCTTGCGCTGAGAGTGGTGGCCAGAAATCCTTCCAGAGCAGCCTTTCACACCACAATATGTTTAAGAAAGTCTGCCTCTGATCCTGGCCAGATAGCTTGAAATGCAGAAGAGCAACAAATGAACAAGAGCCAGGGAATGTGGGAAAGGAAAAAGTGACCCAAACTTGGGGTTGGTTTTTCTTTCTTTGGCTATTTCTTTTTTTGATTTTTTTTCCTTTTTTTTTTTTTCTGGGAAGATTTGATTCAAATTTTGGCATTTGCTTTGGACTGATTCTCCTATTAAAAAGCAAAAAGCTAAAACCCAAACCTAAATACACAAAGAAATAGATTTCCCGTCACAGGAAAAGAGGAACGAACCTACATGGCAAGCACAGGGGAGAAGACTGCCAGAGGTGGAAATTTTCTGGGATCTGCAAGTTGGGTTCAGCTGGTTAGGAGTACGAAGGGCTAGATGTGAATATTGGATCCCTCTCTAATTTGATTCTTATGGCAGTGATTATATTTATATACAGCCTGCAGACTCCAACCAAGTGTGGTGTCTCCAGGGATGGCACAGCCACACGCAAAAGTGTTCCTACCCTAAATTGTCTGTAGTCTAAGCCAACAACAACTGAGAAGGGAAATGGAAGAAGAGAAAAAGGGGTGATCACCAGGAAAGTTTGAACGTGAGGTTTTGATTCAGGCTTCCCTCCTACCAGAGGATCTGCCTCAATCTCTGTAAATCTCATCCCTTTTTCACCTTTCCCTTGGTCTTGCTGCCTCCGTGCTGATCCTGCCACCTGGCCTCCAGCCTCCCAGCTCTTGCTGAGATTTGGGGTGGTCTGTTCTTGGTGGCACCCTGCAGCGGGGTGGTATGGTGCAGGAGCAGAGGGACACACAACTGTCTGTCCCCCTGGAAACCCACAACCTGGGCCTCTTGCCTGGATGAGGGCCTGAAAATGTGAATCTCTTTATAAACTTGGGTTATCCAGTTTATAGTATGATTCCCTGGCAACGTACCTTTCGATGGCCTCTTCTGTCTTTTCTCTCTGTTTATCACAATCTTTTCATTGTATAGCTCTGTTTTATTAGTGTAAGTTTAGATGTCATGGGCAGCATAAGGCTGGATGAAGCATATAAAAAGGGCTAATGTTAATTTAGAGCAATTAAAAAAATACAGCCTGGACTCACTGAGCTGGTCAGACCAGTGTTTGCAACTTGTGCCTATTGCTGGAGTCCTTTAACTTTTTAATTTTGGAATTAAGATGGGATTTGTTCCCACTCCCCCCCCAGCCCCCGCCCCAACATGCCCCATGCACTCCTAAGTGCTTTCTCTATCTGCAGAGCAGCTCCGCAAACTGGTTCCCTTCTCGCCCATCCACTTTAATTGCAGCCAAGCTTTCCTTGTAGGAATGAGGAGGGGAGGCAGGCTCATCTTTTTCTTTCTCATCCAGCCATTTCTGGGCTTTATTTAATTTTTGCCTGTTTTATTTAAATGTTCATAAACTCGGGGCCTAAGCTGGGCTTAAGAGTGTGTCGAGAAAGCGTTAAAAACGCATGTCTCAAGCAAGGCTGAGAAGAATAGGTTGATGCCAGGGCAATGTGCGTTTGATAAACATATGGATTTAAAGGCAGATAGGAGCAAGGAGGCACTTTGCCTGCATATAGCTGTATTATTTATGGATGTCTTTGCTGTGCAGTGAGAACCAGATTCTGTTCAGCTCTCTCTTTGGGTGGTCCGCGAGAGATTCTGAGTAGCCTTCAGTAGCCTTCAGGCATAATTGCCAGGCATGCTCTTGTATCTGAGATAGCTTAATAAAGCATTACATATCTTACTGCTTCTATATTTTATTACCTAACCCAGTGCATGCGGTCAGCGGGTAATTAAATTCAGCTGTGTTTTTACTCTCTGTTTTAAGGTCGAAGTATGAATTTCTCCACGAATTCTTTGAAACGGACTAATACGATGCATGCATGATAAAGGCAAGGCTAATCAGAGCCAGACTGTTAGTGCAATATAAGGTTGCCCCAGGTGTAATTTATTTTCATATTATTGGTGGTTTTACTGTTGAACATATTAGAAGACGAAGAAGAAATAATAATTCTTTTCCGTGTATGGCCAGAAAGCTACAAGCTGGGTTGAGAAGCTGGGTTTTCTTTTCATTTCTATTTTATGCCACGTTTCGGCTCAACCGCTTGTGCTTCATACTGAAGTCGATTTCAATTAACCTATTCCTTCATTAACTCACTCTCTAAGTGCAGGAGGATATTGCTAGATTGCTCGGTGCCATTATGAAAAGGATTGTGGTGCAGTCTTTATTAAAAGCAATGTCTACAGTAAAACACACACTGGAAAAAGCTTAAGCAAATCTTTTTCTTGGATTTGACCGGCTGAGGCTGGAGTGGCCAATGTGGACTACAGGAGATGGAGTATTTTCACTGGGGATGAGAGTGGGTTGGGATCTGGGGGTGGCTGTGGGGTGGGGAGGAGGAAAGGGGCACTTGGCCTCTGTCTCCTGCCTCACACCAGTGAGTTTGGGCAAGGCCAGTTGTGTTTGGGACTCTGTGGCTGTCATAGTGAGGGTTTCATATGTGAAATGGAGAGGTAACAAAATCATGAATGCAGGACCCAATCCTGCTGCTGTCAGGGGATTGATTACCCGTGGGACTCGGTGCAGGAGGGAAAGCGGGCGTTTGTACAGCTCTCTGGGAATATCCAGAGTTGCGATGAAGCTGCTGTGTTGCCCCCCCCCCCCCCCCCCCCCCCCCCCAGTCAAACCTATTTTACAAATTATATTCCCTCTCCCTTCAAAACTGGTCTTGCTTATTTCCTTAGACCACCATATGTGCAATTTTGCTGTTGCTGCGGCATACCAGTTGTCAGTGCCAGCAAATTGTTTTGTGAGCAGCAAAACCAGAAAGACTGAAAGTCCTAGATGCTGGTGCCCGAGAGGCATCTCTGGTGCCTGCTGGTGGCTGAGCCTTAACCTTGCAGGGGTTTCTTCCAAAAGTTTCCTCTTTCCTCCAAGAATAATTTTAAAAAACTTACAGGATCTTAAGATGTGATTCATCTCTGAACTGAGTTGATTACAAGAAAAGCATGTCTGTGGAGCTGGTCAGCATCACCTTTTCTGGTGGGGAGACATGGGCACCTTCAGGATGGAACTCATCTGACTCAGTTCAGTAGTTACTTAAAACATGCCCAAAAATGTCTGTTTATGTTAACTGATGAAGTACAGTTGAGGAGAAGACATCACATTAGTCCTGATGAACCTTTAAGGTCTCTTTCCCTGGGTAAAGATGTGTTTGAGATCAGCCACTGGATCAAAATCCACTGGTGATGGTGCCTTTCATGCAGTATGGCCACACAGACCTCATGAAAGAAGGTTCTAAAAACCTTTGACTTTCAAGGAGGAGGACTCAAGTCACCCATGACCAACAATGGCAAAGCTGCAGCAAATTGGCCAGATGAAGTGCTGCAAGTTACTGCAGAGTTGCCCTTGTTCACACCTGCCTTATGGCCCAAAGCATTAGATTAAACCCTCCTCTGCCGAAGTCCTGTTCCAGAGCAGTGGGGAACCACTCTGCAGGTAAACGGTCCCCCACACACCACTCCCAGGGCATTTCTTTTTGTACTGTCCTCACAGGTGGCTCTCTACTCTGGCCAGGGGCAGGAGGCTGGACAAAGGGTGGACACATGCACCTTGGTGAATCTGCTCTTGGAGTTGCCACGATCACTCGGGCAAAGCTCTGCAGGCTCTAACTGAGCATCGCCCAGGTGAGGTCCAGCAGCAGCACCAGAGCCTGGCTTAGCGTGTGTGAACTCAGGTTGTGTTTGACCCCGGCTGTGAAACAGTGGAAGAGCTGTCTCCTCTCTCACAGTTGACTTTTGCCTCTGAATTAATATCTGCAAAATACTTGGAGCTCCCTAGCTGATGGCGCTGCAAACCACACAGCTTGACTCTGCTGTCACCAATTGGAAAGAGCCATGCTGGGCTTGGGATTTAGTCCTGTAGAAGTAAGATTATTTTATTGTTCTAGGAACGATAGGGTGGTCTGGCTGCTAAATTACAGCACTCCCTGGGCTGGGCCAGTGCTTTCCCTGCCTGCTTGGGGTCAGGATTTGGCCCTTTCTGGTTTCATGTTTTCATACTGAACTCATGAACCTGTATCGAATATCGAAGCAACAAGAACTTGACGGTAATGTTCTGCCAGCAAGAAAGGGCTTCCCAAAAATCAGACCTCTCCTTCCATTGAACTCAATTCCTTTCTTCCCGCTTTCCTTGCTCTCCCACCCCTGCCCTATCTCTGTCACCCCAGTAGAAAGCCAACCCGTGAAGCTGGTGAGCCCAAGTGCTGCCTGAGGTCCAGGAAAACTTGATAGTGTGCAGATGCTGCTTTGTCTCTCAGCAATATTTACTTTTCGTATGGGTCTTAAGTAAGCATGAGGCCAGGAGATGCTGGAGCGTTTCTCGACATGATGAAACGGCCATCACCGCCTCCAGCTGGAGGTGGGAAGCCCTTCCTTAAATTTTCTCACCCTCCTCGGCCTTGCTTGGGGAGCGGGTGGAGCTGGACCAGCACCCCCATTCCCTGACCCCTGACTCACTCTGTGACCTGGGTGTGGAGGAGAAAACAAGGCTGGTTCTTGCCTCCACCCCCCTCCCCAAACACAGTCTGGGACTATTTAGGCATTGTGATGTTGGGATTAATTCTGCTTCGCTGCCTCTTCAGCCTGTGTCCTGCAGCCAGCGCTGGGGGCATGGAAGCGCCTGCCTGCTGCTGGAGTGAGCAGAGAGGGATACCCTCTCCCCCCAGGGCACCAAAGGGGATGGATTTGGGAGGATGGGGAGCCAAAGGGCTGTCCAAGCCCCCCCTGTGCTTCACAAGCACAGCTCCGAGAACGCACGCAGTCTTTGCTGTGCAAAGGCATGCCCCAGGGCCCCGGAGGGCTCTTGGGGGATTTGAGGTTTTCTCCAAGCCCATCTCTGATGTTGAGATCTGACTCGAACACATGCGGCAAGCTAATCGCGTGCATCTGTGCCTTTTAAAAACGCGGTTGCCTGCTGATTGGGTTTAATTCTTTATCTTATTCCTGCTAATCCGTTTTCCAATCTGGTTCCCATTTGGAGACAAATTCCCCCAAACCCCAGCCACTGGTGGGATGGAAGTGCAGCGGGGGAGGTGGGGGGGGGGGGGGGAAGGGGAGAACGAAACGATGTTTTCTGTGGGGCAGTTACAGGCCAAGGAAAGGACGTGCTACCCCATTAGATGCCGGATAACAAAACCCCACCCCGGCTTGTGCCACAAATGTGTAACAGCCTCGTAACTGTCTCCACTTGGGATCCCACCTCCCGCAGGCTGCTATTGCCACGAGAACGTGACAGCAGCGTGCTGCCAAGCATCCGAGGAATAACGGCCTGAGGGTTTTACTGCGTGGAAAGATTCCCTTCAAACACACCACAGAGCCGGCCTGGTGGTCCAGCAGTAGCGTAACAACCTGGGCTGCTTGGAATTTTGTGGCTGGCACTGGCTGGAAGGTGGCAGCACCCACCAGCTGTGGGGCTGGTGAGTGTCCAGCAGCTGCACTGGCCCCTTGGCTACAGCCAGCACTTCCCAGCCAGGGAAAGATGCACTGGATGTGTACACCGTCCTCCTTCTTCATCTTGCTCTTTCTCCTTGCCCAAACCTCCAGTGTTTTCATGCTCAGAAGCTGCCAAAAAGGGGGACAAATGTGCTCTGTTACTGTGCATAATCAGCAGCTCTGCTGCGTGAGGGTGTTCTCTGCTGCCAAGGGAGAGAGGGGAGAGCTGTGGTCCAAGGGCTGGGAGACCCTTGCCCTGCCACCCCTCTGGCTTTTGAGAAATCATTAATTGTTGTCCCCCTGTTTCTTCCATTGTTTCCTCTTGGTTATACTTTGATCCACCTCAAACAACTCCATATTGCTGCAGAATTTGGTTCTCCTCAGTTGCAGATTTTCATGGGCCACGGAGATTAGGCAGAAGCCCTTTTTACGTGCTCTTGTTGTGAAGTGTACCTCAGGGCTCCTAGGACAGTTTTTCCCTTGGGAAAAGTGCTTGTTGTTAATGTGACTGACTTCTCCCGGGTTTCAGTGGTGCTAAGACCGGGCGCATTTTAGCATAAGCTGACCGTGAGTCCCCATGCTGCCAGATCTTCAGCCTGTCCTGCTACCTTGATCAAAACTCCCAGTTTCCTCCTGTCTTTACTAGGCTTTTCACCCAGGTGTGTAACCTTCAGGGCTGTTTTCTAGTAAAGATCAAGCCCAACCAACACTCTAGCAAAAGGCGCAACAAACAGATTACAGTCCTTCCACTTTCTGGGTGGTGAAAATCAGCAGCAAAAATTTAGATCCACTTACAAAAGATAAAAACAGTAATTAAATCGTGCAAACAAGGAACTGATACCTGGTTTAGAGTCATTTAGGACCTGTGTTTCCCCAGGTGTATGCATTAGCCTTGGTTCCTTGCTGAAGGTTCTGCCCTCCCAGCTCCCCTTCTCTGGGACCCCCAGCCCTTCCCAACTCCCCTAACCACCTATGGGGCAAGAAGCAGATTTTGCCTTGAAAAATACACTCCTCTGTAAAAATACCTTGTAATTTGCTGAAAGATTCAAGAGTTATGGGTGGGAAGTAACAGGCAAGTATGGAAGGCAAATGAGAAACAGCTGATTTATTCTGCTGTGACAAAGATCCAGAAGGTGTGGCTCCTGTTCCCAGATTTATCCCTGATTTGCTTTGTGGCATTGGATGACCATTTCACTTCTGCCTCCACTTCTCCTCCTGCTCTTTGACCCTCGAGCTTCTCAGCTCTCGGAGGCAAGTGGGCTGCTCTACCTTGTGCTCGTACAGCAGGATCTGCTCCTGCAGCTAGTTTGCATGCCAGTGTGACCCATGTGCTGGTGCAGCGCCTTGTCTTGCAGAGAGCTGGTTTCCTCAAGTGCTGGGTAATAAATAATGGGTACTTCAAAAAATGCAGAAACGTAGATAAAATGAAGAGATGAAATGAAATAACCATTTCTAAGCTCTTAGAGAACTAACAGGAAAACTAGCAAGCTTGTATTTTTTTCTTGATCTTGAAACATTAGCTAATCATGGTATCAGAGGACAAGGAGTCTGAAAGAACTGTGCATTTTTAATCCATTTCCAAGTGTGTGTGTGTGCACATGCATAAAATCCACAGTGCATTTTATAGGCCAGCCAAAAGGCACATGAGTGAAACAGCACGTGATGCAGCCGTCGAAAGAAGCCGTCACCCAGCCCAGGAAAAAATTATGACTGTAGCTCTAACAGTTTTTTATCGTTTCCATCTCTATTGACTGACATGTATTTTCTTCCTTCCCTGACCCAGAACACCAGGACTCTGAAACTACTGAAATGTTTGCACAATCTTGAAGCATTTATTTAAAAGTTGCTTTTCCCTGAAGGGTAGGTACTACAGCCAGATTCAAAGTCAGATCAAAAAAACCAAACAAATACTATCTTTACAAGCCCTTCATATCGGTATGTACCAAAGGACCTATCGGCTTCCTTTTCCTTTTGGCATGCTGACAGCAGCCCAGTGCCTCAGGCAGAGAGCTGGAGTACGTGTTTACAACCCTTTCAAATTCACAGGCCAAACAGGAAAAGAAGGAAAATGTCAAAAATTACAAATAAAACAGTTGATCTTCAAAAGCAACGAGGCCTGCAAATGAATAATTTTTAGGCATGCTGTATCAGATTTCTTAAATATTTGTCACAGCTGTGAGTTGCATAGTGCAGTGTTTGTTAACCTTAGAACTTGTCTTAAGTGCTCTCAAGAATAAATTTATTTATACTGAAAAATCCAAGTGTCTTAATAAGCAAAACTTTTTCAGAGAGGCTTTTCCTCCTTTTTTTTTTTTTTTTTGTTTTAAATGCTGCTGTAGAGAAGCCTTCCCCATGTGCTCAACATATTGCAGTTTTGCTTCAGCACAGAGCAGGAGTGATGATAGAGATAGTGAGAAGAGGGAAAAAAAAGATTGGGAAAGCAAGAGGTGGAAAAATGATGGGATTTGCCTATATCCTGCATTTTTTGGCATGAACACACCATTATGTGATGCTCTTCAGGTTATGGGTATATAATATGGGTATATATACTGGCTTGGATATTTTGCTTTTCTAAACTTTTCTGGTCTTCATGGTGATCTTGTCTAAGGAACTGAGGCACAGAAGGGTTTGCAGTGGGAATGGTCTTGTGCATGTTTAGAGGCTTCTTAATTGGGGGATCTGGTCCTGGTTAGTTTAGATTTCCCCAACAGTCAATGGGGAGAGACCACAGCTCCCCAGGGTCATCCTTATTGTAAGATAAGTACCAAAGTTGTCGTTAGGGACGTTTTTCTCTCCACTGGCTAGTGTGTGATCCTGAATGACTAGTCTGGATTAGTCATCTCTGTTTTGGATGACTGGTGTCAGTTAAGATTAATTTCACTTTCCCCACTTTCTTGGGGAAAATGATGGAAAGCAGATGGATCTCAGCCCAAGTGCTTGGTCAGGTACTAGGTGTCTGAAGGCAGCATGTGTGAGCGTGGTTTGGTTTACCCTAGACTCCCTGAAGGCTGTTTGCAGAGATGAGTCTACAATTTAGCGATCTGGTCTGGGCAAAAGAGAGCACTGATTTTTTTCTGCGTGGTCCAGGCAGGCAGATGTGATTTGAACAAGCCACTTTTTAGCTCCATGCATCTTTGTCATTTTAAAGGGAGAAAGAAACCGTTCCAGCCTGCACAGCCTACCAGATATGGTTTGGCAAGCCAGCATAGCTTGTTTACCCAAGAAAATGCACAAGGAGGCTGAAAACAGAGTATAACTAGTACCTGTCAGGATAGCTTGGCGGGGGGAGAGATGGAATGGCCACCACAGGAGGTCTTCAAGAATCAAGAGTGCAATAAGATTCCCCCCCTCCCTCCCAACACTTTTTGGCAATGAGATGTATCCTAAAACATCTTCCCATTTATGTGTTGTGGATCTGTATATCTCAGCATATGCCTCAGATGACAATTTCTGGTCCAGGTAAAGGATGCAGATGCAGTGAGGCATCACCATTAGTCATCTGCTGCTGTGGTGCTGCTGCTCTGGCCTAGCCCAGCTGCCAGTGTATCCGCGCTAGCCAGCGTGGTATTGATTAAGAAATCCCTACTGTGATGCACAGAGTAAAGAGAGATGTATTTAAAACCGTTATTTTGGCAGTACTCGCAAACTTTTTTGTTTTGTTTTGTGGAGAAAACCAATTCAATGTGAATAATCTTTTCCTGTAAACGTGCAGAAAACCTTTAATCAAATACAAATTAGTTCTAGGCATGAGAAATAAAAGTTTGATGAAAATATATCTTATTCATGGCACATAAATAGCTCTTCACAGTCAATATATAATCTTGCATCATTATGAAAGGAAGTGATCATTAAAAATATAATTTGGAGAGCAGTATTTTACCTCCTAGTTGTCACAGGACCCCCCCTTTTGCACACAATCCTGAACAGGGTTAATCCCCAAATGACTTGCACCATTGTAAATCAGGAGTAACAAACCCTGACTTGAAGCAAAGGCTCTTGGTGTAAAACACAGGAGGATCTAATCCCGTTGCCTGAGAAAAAAATGAAAATGTCTTAGGAAAATACAACCGCTTTGGTACCGTGAAGAGAAGAAAATAAAGCAAAATACTTTAAACTTCTAAAGTAATATTTCTTTTCAGTTTCACCTGTGCTTTTAGTCTTCTAAATCAGTAAGCTGTTATAAAGGAAAATTATATGTTCCAAGCTCCTGATTAATTGTGTAGTGAGACTTTGCATTAGTAACCATGAGCATTTACACTTTCCTAAGATTAAAGGCAGTTTTCCAAAGCTGTGTCTGCTTATTAATTAGTGTCTGATGAAGACAGATTGCAGACAGAAATAGTGGTAAGAAAATGGAGCTAACCTTTAAGACTAAATTAATCTCAGGTTTAATGGGTTTTAGTATGATTTACAGGTTTTGTACACTTTCTGGTAAATTTCCAATAGAAATGAAAGCGGGTGCAAGCACAAAAAAGAAGGCTGACTAAACATGGTGAGAGCATGTCCTTAAGAGCTGCAGATCCACTGTAATTTGCTAGAATGGGCTTGTAAATCTTTGCAAGTGCACAATTAGGTGAGGGATTTTAAGGGACCAGATCCTCAGCCCAGCAGCACCTGGAGAGGGTCTGTTGGACCCCTGGAGCAGTCCCAGCTGGTACCAGTATGGACCAAGCTCTTTCAAGGCAACTCTCTTCAAGAAGATGGGAGCAGTTCCAAGGCTAAATGCACATGCAGCCTTAGGGGTATCCTCAGGGGTATCTTTGTGAGGGGAAGTTTCTTCCTAAAAGTGAACTTCATTTTGGGGGTGGTGCTGCCTTACCCCTTGGAGAGGTACCTGGAGCAATTGGGTAGGTCTCCTGAGGCTGGGAGAATGTGGAAGTGGAGTTAACAGCCTTGTGACCCCACTGCTGTATCTTTAACAGATGCCACGGATCTATTTCTTTTTTTTTTTTTTTTTTCAGAGATCTCCTAAGATTAGCAGCTGTTTCATTTTCTGGCATTTAATTTTTATATTGTGCTGTTGGGTATCATATGATGTTAAAAGCAATGACAACAGAGCATGAGGGAGTGTTGACTTGGGGGGAACCTAGTCTTGTACAACTAGTTAACATGTGTTTCCATGAACCTGCTAATCTCCTTCGGTGTGCTTTGAACATAATCTGGGCCTAGTAAAATGCAGTTAATTATATATCCATTTTAATTGTAAACCAAGTTTCAGAATGCTTGTATTGTTACGTAAGTGCTTATAATTCTCCTATTTCTATCATATTTCCCTGGCACCTCATTTGAATTTACATGTATCTGAGGTCATAACTAGAGTGGAGGTTCTGCTTTTGGTTAACTCTGGAGTATAGATCAGCTATCATGAGTTTAATGAAAACGTTGTCATTTTAATGGCTTGCCAAAAAAAACCCCAAAGAACCAACCTAGAAAATCAATGCCATATTCAGTGACTGTTCCCATCTGTCAGCGCAGGACTGCTGTGTCATAACATGCCATGGCGGATAAGCGTACTCACTACCCTAAATCCACGTGATTTCATGGGTGTGTGTGATGCTGGTCTCATTTGCGCTCCTTAAGAATCTGGCCCACTGGAGATGGACAGCCGGGGTTTGCTCTGAGGTGCAAGAAAAAAAGGTGGTATTGCAATGAGGAGTGAGGTTAGAAATGTGAGCCGGCTTTGGGGTGCCCAGCTTCATGAGTCCATTTACACTTAGAATTTTGATGCTTTTCTAGTTCCATCAACATTGGTTATTTCTGAGTTACAGTGACTGGGTGAAGTCAACTGAAAGTGTCCCCACTGGTAATGGTGGGAAGCCTCATTTTCAGTCCGTGCTTTTGCAGCCTCTGGCACCTCTGGCGACTGTGTAGACAGCACAAACTGCAAATAAGGGCTCCAAATTGCACTCTATTTCCAGCCTGGAAACACACTGAAAGGCAAACAGCTATGGTCTTTTCCTTCACCTTGATTGATTTGATATTGGTGCCAGAGGGAAAAAAATAAAGTGCCATTTTTTCATTCATTAAAATAATATCCCCTCTAAATTATTTTAAAGTTCTGAGACAACAAACAGCAAGACAAAGATCACAGCTGAAGGCTTTTATACCATCAGGATTGTAAGTCATTGTCTTTGAGCTTTGTACAAATAAATGATCGATGCCTCAAAACAAGACCCTTGAAGGTGTTTTTATAAGGCCACAAATGTGTCAAGCAGACTTATTAGATGTGAAGGGAATGATTATTTGTACAAAGTGAAATGAACATGTGCAATAATATTGTAAAATGTTTATTAGTCTAGAGTGTGCTGAATTTTCCTAAAATATATCAGGTTCTCAGTTTGCATTTAATGTAGTGTTAGGTATGACGCTATATCCTTCCTAGGCTATTTTCAGTTAGCATTACACTTTTTGCAGAGTAAATCATGAGTTTGTGTCCTTTATAACAAGGGTATTATCAAACGTGAGGCAATGCTACCTGTCTAGAAATCCAGTGTGAAAGAAAACATGCACTCAGATTTGGTTCAAAGGGCGGTTGTTGGGATCGTGTCTGTTGAGCAAACCAGAGCAAGCAGGATGCGAAACTCTGGGAATGCTTGAGCATCTCCGCTCTGCGGGGGCTGCCAATGCACCCGTGCACCAAGGTATGAGCTCCCTTGCCGGTAACTGAGTTCACGTTATGGCTCTAGCATTAGATGTTACATTTCCAGACAAAAGGTAGGATTCTGCCCAGAGTGATGGGTTTTGGGTGCGCAGAGCTGTAAAGAGGCATTAGTTACACACTTCTCCTCCGAGTCACCTTCTCCGTGTTTGTGTTCTCCCCTCTCTCCCATCAGGGCTTGCTCTGTCCAGAGGGTAAGAACTGCAGTGCAATAGCTTTGTTCAACCTGTTCCACTAACCTGTGGTCCCTCTTCCTCCACGGTTGCAGGGATGACGGGGGCACCTGTGTGGTTTGTGGAGGTTTGGAATTAACCTGGGCTTAAATCCTCAGTGATGCTCTGGGACGCTGCATGCCCCATCTGAGCTTAGAAGTCTAGTGGAGGCATTGAGTGTGGAGCCTCAGCAGTCTGTTGCACCCATTCTTAGGACTGATATATTTTGCTGGGGTTTCTTCTGCTGCTGCTGCTTCAATCGGGCTATTGCTCCAGCAGCTGAACTCTTCCTCGGGTTGGTGCTGTGTGTCCTGACTCGTTTACACGTGTTTAAAGACACGTACATTGGGGAGTGAGCAAGTTAAGTCATGCTAGATCTATGCAGATCTGTTTTGTCTTCTCTTCAGATATATACCTAGTTAATGGCTTCAACTAGAAATGATCTTTCAGTCCTTCTTCAGGAAGGATCTTTAGGGAGCTTTTGCTAGCTGACAATCTGAGCTGCTCACACATAATGACACACAGCCTACTCCAGACTTTTCCTGTGGCATGGAAGCCCTTCTGCAGACCAGCACTGTCCTGGTGGGACCAGCTTTCAGGACGATTGATGGCTGCACTACCGTTGTCTTCCCTTGTTGTTCTGTGCCCAGAGATACAACTCAGAGGGCCTACTGGTTGTGAAACCTTTATGTGAAAGTTTCATCCTTTTAATTTTTTTGAGGCACATGGTTTTGAAATGACGTGTCTTGAAAGTTCCTCGGGGAGCTCCATGGAAGGCATCCACTTTGAGCTCATATTCTTACACAAAATTTAATGCATTTCAGGTAATTGTCACCAGGTTATTCTTTGGCTCTCCTAGTTCAAAGAACTGGTTGAATTTAACAAAGAAATTAGGGCATCACACCTAGGGAATAAAGCTTGCTGTGAAATGTTTTCTGTGAAAGCCAAAACCAGGTGAAAATCACTTAGTTTCAGGTTTCATTACAAATTTGAAAACCATATCTCAGGTTCACTGAAAGGTTGGTTAAGGGTCATGCTGCAGGGCCTGGTTTGGAATGAATGTGGCTGATTTATGGTGTTTGCAGCAGAACTGGGCATCGTTCATTGCTTTGACCCAGGTTCAGGGGTCTGCTCCTCTAAGCTTTCCGTGTGTGTTGAAGTCAATGGGAATTCCCTCCACAGAGGCCTTGGAGGATCCATCTCATGAGAAACTCAAGTTTTTGATTGCTTTAAATGCTGGCTTTATTTCAATTCCTCGCCACCTCCTCTGGTGTAAGTTAACCTGTTTCCATGTTAGCCAGATGAACTGCTCTGTTGCCCCCAGGTGAGGATCCAACCTGACTTGGAGAAGCCAGGAGTCAAGTAATCTAACAAGAAGTTTGCACAAATCCATCTGTGCTGAAATCGCTAACCCCACACAGCTCTGCTAGAGGCTCCCATTGCCATTTTGCAGGCAGTCAAACCCACAGGTTAAAATCTAGACCAGCGTGCTCTTGGTTGAATACTAGCCACAACTTTGACTAATGAGCATCTGGTTCCCCTTACCATTAAGAAGATTCATGCGACTCACAGGCAAAGTCTTGCAGACCTGGCTGTTGATACAGAAGGATCAGTCACTTCATCTCAACTCCCCGGGGCTGCTGATCTTTCCATTTCTGCCTCTAGGCTGTTCTTCGCATCCATATACTGGAAAGGCAAGCAAACAGTGATAAGAAGACTATCATCTTAACACTTCTGACACCCCAGGAGCATCCACTGGAGCCTCATCACCAACTGGAACCTTTTTGTCTTGCTCTTTTCCAGTTATTAATCACTCGCAGATGCTCCCGCAGCAGCATTCCTGTGGGAGACTGTCGACGTCAGCATGGATTCCTTGCTGCAGTGTTACCAGAGTAAGAAAAAAAGCTGCCCTGAAGTTCTGGAGAGGGTCTTATTAATCCCTCAAAAGCAAGAACATTTACTCATGTAGCAAACCTGGAAAGCTGGGCTAGCAAAATGCCTTTGAGAAGTGGCTGCAGCAATGCTGAGCATTCATCTTGAAACCAGAGGTTAGGCTCATGGAACTCCGTGCCTGAGCTGGGATGTATAAACATTAAACTGGAAATTAACCTGGAAAGCTGATTAGTTTGCCCAGCCAACAAGGCAAAACTGCATTGCTTCACCTGAGTTCTGCTTCTACCTCCCTTGGAAAATCTTTACTTTCCAAGCCAGTGGTGTGGCCAAGATGTGAACCAGTCAGAAGCTCGTCAGCATCAACTGGGATACCTCTGTGATCTCTTGGCTGGAAGGTATGTCCCAAAGGTCAGGCTGCAACTGAAACACTGTCAGTTTGGTAGGATCTGTGGGAAGCTCAAACAGATGAGTAAGTCTAGAGATGGTCTTATCCTGTGGGGCTGGAGTGAACTCTGTAACATGCGGAGTCAACGGCCAGTGCCACGGGGCTCAGCTGTGCCTGGGCTCCTGGTGGCTAGTTTGAGATCACTTTGTGCATGTGTGTTTTGGCCACTGGCAAATGTCAGGCGATTCAGCCTAGCTTAAACCTTCTTCTGAGTGGGCTAAATTAATTCAAATTACCTGATGTTTGCTGTGGGCTAGGAGCATGCACAGGCAGTTGCTGTGGTGGCTCACATAATGTAAGATTGGTTATACTGGGTAGTGCCAAAGGTCTCTCTGACATGGTAATCTGTCCTTGGTGGTGGTCATCAGGGTATGCCAAAGAAAAACTACACCATGACAAGCATCTAGTGATGTTTTTCCAGCATCGCTCTTTTAATCATCAGCATTTTAAGGCTCAAACACACATCAGACAATGGTGGTGGTTTGCATTTAAGAAGTTGGTTTTTTTCTGATGAATTTGGCTGATCAGTTTTTGAACCCATATTCATAGCATCCCAAGCAAGGAGTTCCTTAGCTTCACCAGGGGGAAGAGCTGTTTGCTCTCATTTGTTCTCAGTCTGCTCCTTGCTGTTTTCTTCTCTGTTTCCCAGGCCTAGTGCTGGAAAGGAGATGAAACAACTCATTTCTACTCACTGTGGCCAGGGTCCAGCTGATCTTTACAGTATCCCATCTCAGTCATCTCTTCTAATTTGAGAAGTCCTTCCTTATTGAATCATGCCCTGTGCAGCAGCTATTCAAGACCTTGGATTATTCTTGTCATGTTGCTGGCCCAAATGCGGATGCATACCTAGGCCATTTGAATTAAGGCTTTTTATTCAGATCTCTTTCCACCTGTCACTTTTGAAGAACAAATTACACGAAAAATAAAGCAATAGACATCTAAGACCAGCAGAATCCGCTTGGTTTCATGCTGATGCTTTCCCCATCCCTTCCTTTTCTCATGAGTCAGGACACCATCAGTAACATTCCTTGTTACCGACCCGTTCTCTTCCCCCTGTATCTGAGCTTTGGGAATAAATATAGGGTGACACAATACAGTATTAAAAAGTTCTCTACAAGGTTATTGGAGGAAATGGGATTGTGTCTTCTTTCAGAAGAGGTGGTTGGATCTTGCCTTTTATCAGAGATTATCTGTGTTCATTTGCTTAAAAGGTTTGGACTGTTTGGCCCTTGAAGCTTTTGGGGTGGGGTAGGGAAGATGTTCGATATGTATGTCCCGTGTTATTAAGATGCTGAGCAGTAACCCAATGCCCAGCCTCTGTGTGGCCTTTCTGTTTTACATGCTACGGACAAGTACGTTACTGTTTTAACAGTCAACTTCCTCTGAAATGGAAAGCTGGATTTTTATTGATCTTACGCTGTTTCAAATCCACCTACTCTCAGCTGCATGGTGCTCACTTGGAAAGCATCTGACAGGATGTTCCTGGAAAAACCTCACTCCGCGGAACAATACAATGCTCCTTTGTTTGTCGTCTTCTCGCTGAGGCCAGTCAGCCCTATTGAATGAACCTCAGATGTTTTGATTTGTTCTTTGGTGAAAGTTTATATGACTTAAGCTGTCTTTTTACCCTTCCCGCCTTCCCCTTTAGGTTTCTTCTGAAGAACAAAGCCGGTTGAATTAAATTGCTCTGTATTGGGATTTCAAACATTAATGAATGTTGTTTCAATGTGTTATCTCATTTGAGGCCTGAAATGACTAAGGGCCACCATTCTTGTGCCAATAGAAGAGTCTCTGTGGCTTTGGGATTGTTTGCTATTTCTTTTAACAGATCGGCACTTTGAAAGGATCATTTGTTTCCGTACATTTCTTATTATAAAAACAAAAATAATGAACAGTTAGAAGGGCAACATAAAACAGCTGTATTATATGTGCAGGGAGATGCAATGTGTAGTCTAGCTATTGAAATAGTAGACTGAGGATTATTAAAAAAGAACCCTTACTACGATTTTTGAGACCTACAGGCATTGAAACTGTTTATTTTATGTAGGTAAAAAGCCAAATTCTTTGCAGTGCAGCGCCTCCACTTCCCTGGAATCACAGAGATGAAGATGGCCTTCTGACATGGTGTATTAAAGATCTTCACTTAAATAATGTGTCCCCAGATAACAGCCTTGGACTCAGCCTTTCAGGCTTCCTCTGAAATCACAGCACAAAGGCTGTGTGTGTAAAAGCAGATGTTTGCAGTATATGTAGTTCCAGTGGAGTTCAGTGGCAACAAATATCATATTAAAAAAGGATTTTTATTTTTTTTTAAAATAGAAGTAGCTGTTGAGTAGCATTCATGGTAATGGGTGACTACGATCAAGTCAGGTTCTTTATTAATAATAAACCCTGGTCCCTGTGTCATTGAGAATGGTTTCTATAGGTACAAATGAGCCAGTATAAAGGAAGCCAGAATAATACATCAGGGCTGGGTGGGAGGTTACTTCATTTAACTTCTGCCTTCCTTTCTTTGAGTTCCTGTGAGGCTAAATAATGGCAGTCTACAAAATGAAGGAGCCATTGAAGTGTGCCTGCAAACCAATTATATCATTCTGGACATGGTCTCCAGGATTCTTTGTATATGTACGTGTATGTGTGTCTTGTCTCTCTTGGTTGGGACTCTGACTCTCTTGAAACTGCTGTTTTATGGACGTTGTAAGAGCCTTCAGTTTTCAGAATTGTTGCCTTTATTCTTTCCCTTCTCCTTAGCCGCTGGTTACATTTTGTGTCACAAAAGGTTTTGTGAAGGGCTGTGCTCTGAGCATGGAATTTAGAACCTGAACTTGCATTTTGGTCTTCCAGCAAAATCCCTGTTAACATTGTCTAAAAAGGGGGGGTGAGGGGGTGGTGAAGAAAAGAAGAGATGAAAAAAGACATTTTGACAAATGTGTGTAAAAATAGATCTTATGTCTGCTGCTTCTCTGGGAACGTCATTGGAAAAGGAAAATCTGGGGTCTAGCCTGGGAGGGAAAACATGAAAAGATACTTCACACCAAAGCCAAATGCTGATTTCCTGCACAAGAGAGGATAGGTTGGTGGGACCCACCATATCAGGCCATGGCCCATTTAGTCCTTTCTTTGACTGAGACCAGTAATAGAGATAAACTTCCAAAACCCATAGCAGATAATTTTTTATTTCTCTGACATCTTGATACATTTCTTGCTCACATACTTTAGGTATTGTTTTATAGAAGACTGAAGGATTGTATCTTTTGTGTTTTGTGCCTTTTCTACCTCAGGGGGGAGTTTCTTACGACATTGTGATGGAAATTATGGCTTTTTGTACCCATTGGGCCTCTTGGACCTGGTGATATCATGGGAGAGGAGTGGTTAACAGAGTAAGGAGTCAAGGAATAAAGCAACTTGCAGACTTGCACACTCATCAGGTGACCTTCTTTTAAGGTGTGATGCAAAAGAGTAAATGCAAAGCCCATGTTTCTTTTCCTTGATCCATGAAGTCCCTCTGTGATGGTCTAGGTGGCGAAGTAGAGGCTGGCTGTGCAGGTTTGAGATGGGTGAAGCTAGGAAAGATCAGACCCCCACCAAATGACTTCTAAACTCTTTTATCAGGTCTGAATGCCATTGTGATGATGGTTAGAGGGAAGTAATATCTCTGGCCCTTCATGAAACATGATATAATGACAGGGTTGTGCATGCCTTATTAAAACATTTCCAGGCATCTAAATGCAAATGACATATGTAATGCGTTGACCAGCACTCACAGAGCTGCATAAATTGTTAGAGGTCTATAGCACAGTAAGAAACTGGGAATGAACTATTGAAATAGGTGCACCATGACACTAGTGATCAAATATGATCAAACACAAAAAACAAATGAGGCTACATAGTGTGGAGCTTGGCTTCTTGCTTGCTTTACACTGCCATCAATGACAGTCTCGCACAAAATCCCAATATTGTATGTGGATGTTGCTTCTTATGAAAAATCCACTTAGAAGTGTTTGCTAAGGATTAGCAGGTGATTAATAAATGCTTTAAAAAAAGATTATAAATTGTTATGGAAGCCAACAGGTTGTGTAGAATCATGGCTTAGAGCTACCTTTTACTAAGGGCTTTGTAATGGTCTGTACCTCTCAGTGCTCATGTTCACCACCACAGCACTAGATCTATTAATCTCTTTGCTCCTTTTAAAAAGCTTGTAAGTGTAACCTTTGCAGGAAGCGAGATAGACATGTCTATGTATCTGTCTGTTTTATAATGGCAATGTTGCTGTAGCTTTGATGATAAAAAATATATATTAGAGTTAAAACCACCCTGTTGCATTTTATAGTATTATATTATGGGAATAGTGAGATTGCAGCTGAGATGAAGTGGGAACTTGCAGTTAAACTTCTGTTTTGGTTCATGTAAAACTTGAGTTCAAAATGGTCTTTAGAGGCCCAATTTCTCTTTAATATATGTATGTGTGTGTGTGTATATATATATATTTTATAACAGCTAAGATGTTTCCATGTCCAGACGCTCCTTCGGGCATATGGAAGGTTATGTTTTCGGTGGTCTTGTCATTTGGGAGAAGCCTAGTGGCAAAAGTAACTTTAGGATGCTGAACAAACACTGTTTTGAAGTAATTGCTGTTAGGGCCCATAGGCACTGTCAGTCTGCTGGACTGGGAGCACAGATCTCTCTTTCTTACATCTCCTTTCCCATTATGAGTTATTTTCCCTTTGTATGTATAAAGATGCACTTCATATGCTCTGCCTTTCAGTTTCTTTAATTAATACCAAACATTTTATACTTATCAGCTGATCTGAGCTTGGAAATATCATAAGAGAATAGAGGATTCCCATTATCAAAAAGAAAAAAAAACAACCAACGTGTTTTCTTCTTTCCTTTAACTTCATAACTTGTTAATAGTAACAGTTGTTAATAGTAACAGCTTTCAGCAAAGTGTTCATGTTTATGTATGTAAGAAAGCATGTGCTAAAACTTAGCAGGAACTCATGTTCATGGAAGAGTTGCCAGAAATCTCCCAATAAGAGCCTTGCTTTTATTGTCTCCAACTTTCCTAAACTTACTTTTTTCAGCCTGAAATTTTCCATGCTGGTTAGAATTGTCTCCCATGAAAATCGTACCCAAATGGTACAATTACTATAAGAGAAAAGGGAAAGTGCTGCTCCAAGGGACATCACTGCTCCCTAGGGAGCAGTCCAAGCTCTTCTGCGCTTGTGAGAAAGAGGGATGGGTTTTGCTGTGTCTGCAAGAGTCCATGTGGATTTGGCCAGGAGAAAGCCACTGAAAAGAAAAAAATGAAAGCTTGCGTAAGCTCAGTATAAATTTGATAAATGGGGAATACGTTTTGCTCTGCATGCCTCCATTTATGAAAAACAGTCCCCAAAGGGGAGTGTGAACACCTTCCCTGCCCAATGGCTGAGCTGGACCTTTTCTGTAGTTACTCTACTTTTGGACTTAGGGGCTGAGACCAGGTCTCCTCTGGTTGTTGGGTACCCTCACACCAGTCTGAGAAGGGAGTTAAAAAGGAGGCAGACAGCCTTCTGTAGGAAGGGGAGAGAAGCACAAGCAAGGAGGTGAAGGGGGGGGGTCAGGTCAGTTCAGGTGGTCCACATTCCTGAGCATCTGCAGCCAGCTGCTTGGAGAAACAGATCGGTGGGCTTTTGGTTCCTGCAGCACTAGGATTGATGGATGGGTTTTACAATTTGTTTTTAATTGTCTAAACTTACTGAAAAATTGTAGTGAGAGTAATGTACCTTTGCTCTTGGGACAGTTTAGCAGGTGATGAAGAATTTACAGTATTTCCATGTTTACACCTGAATGGGTGTCTTCAGAAAATTCTGCAACTCGTTACTCTCACAGATTCGTGTGTGCTGAGACATCTTCAGTCTCATCTTCCCGACTGCCTTGTACCTACTTTGCTTTCTTCCCTGATGCAATATAGCCTTGTTTCTAGGTCATTCTATGCTTCTCCACCTTGTTTGACAGACATTGAAGCTAAAGCATTATCTCCTTTTAGCAGTATTTTAAGGTTTTTCTGAAGTGCAAGCTGAGCGTGTGAAAAACAGGCTCCCAGTCCCTCTTGGATGCAGGGTTTGAGAAGTACCTTGTAAAGGAGGCTTGGGCCAAGCATTGACTCTAGGTTAAAAAGTAATATTGAGTAATACTGTGTTCAACAAACACCATCCATCCTGGTCAGTGGCCAGAGCAGGGACTGCGTGAAAAAAACAAATACAGGGTGGTGTATTTAAAGACTCTTGCATAACATAGCCAAGGAGCTGCGCAAAAGTTACACAGACATTCTCAGTTCTGGCATTTCCTGATGTTAGATCACTTGACCTGTGCAGGTTCAATGTTCTCAGCTATTTCTGAGTGCAATAGGTGCTTATATTCTTGATTGATGCATAACTCATAAAAATTTCCATGCCAGTATCTGTATTTATATACAGAGATAGCTGTTGCTATGGTTCTGTGGTGTCCTGAAAATGCTTGGTGTTTCTTCTCCTATTTATGTTTCAAACAGGGCTTGGTCAAGTAAAGTAAATATCTTGCCTTAATTTAGGTTTTATGTTTGCTGTAAAACTTGTTGAAAAAAAAAAAAAAAAGAAACATCAAGCGTTTCACAGTAGAAACACAAAAATTTTACATTACCAGGCAAGTCGACTTTGGCATTTTTCCTTTCAGTCAGTTTGTTTTTCTAATATAAAACTAATATGACATAATGTATAATCTAATTTGGAAATTACAATTTACTTGGAAGGATTATGCTGCCAGCCAATACCAACAAAGAAAGAAATTATTCGAGAATGTTTCTTTCCTTCTTAACGTGGTCGATAATTTATTTTTCCTTCAGAAGATTACTTTTTTCTTTACGACATTTCCTGCTGGCGTGATTTGCATTAGGATTAAATAATATGTTCCATGCTTAACTTATACACTAAAGAAAGTGAATTTTTCCTCAAATGAAAAGAAAAGGTGCAAATTGCTATCTTGTTATGGACTTCACTTTGCTTACTTCACAGCGAGGCGTGTTGATCATTTTCAGATGCCTTGGCAGTAATTACTTTATTTGTACTGACAGTATTTACATGAAGGGGCAATTTGAAATGGGTAGATCTGTGTCTTTTATGAATCAAGGCCACTAAGACGGCTTAGAACAGGAGAAGCTGAAAAACGGGTAATCCAACCGTGGTAATGCTGACTAACACCAAATTATCATGTTGACTCTCGTTAACCGCATAAATTTAAGCTTTCATCCAACACGTTGTGTTACAGGATTGTGGCATTTGTTCAGGAGCCTTCCCATTCACAGCAGCATGCCGGGAGCGTGTTAGTTGTGTTAAATATTCCCGTATCTCCCGCAGATGCTGTGGAGGGAGCAGGGTTGCTAGCTGTAAGCATGTAAAGCGGCATTAGGAAGAAGGGGGGTGCCCAGTCGCTTGAACAAGTTTGTGTCTGGCACAGCACCTAAAAATGCAGCCTCTAGGTTAAGTGGAGAAAATTAGACACAAAGGACCCATTTTGTGAAGAATTTTACAGTCCTGAGCAAAATGTGGCGTGGACTAAATAAGAGTGCTCTTAAAAAAAGAAAAAGAAATGTGTATCCGCTTCTGACTTCTCCAGTTAGATTACAAGTGAGATCCAACCGTAATGTTATTAGAGCCCATTTAAAAGCAAGTCTGCTACTGGATTTGGATGGTATTGGAGCTGGATTTGGAAAATCTGGGCTCACTTATGGCTCTGCCACAGTCTTCTTATTCCAGCCTCTGGCAAGTCACTTATCCTTTGCATTCCTCAGTTTCCTATCTGTAAAAGAAGGGGGGGAAATGAAATGACCCCTGCTTTCCCTCTTGCATGTTTAGTCTTGAGTTTCTTTAGGGGGTGGTTTCTCACAGTGTATTTCTTGTTGTTTTTTGCAAGTGTCCAGCACAATGAGACCTTAGTCTCAGTTGGGATCTCTGCTGTAATACAGATAATATTATTGTTGACAGCTGTTGTTGTATCTGTGTAATGTAGTAGCATAGAGCAATAAAGCTTCCTCCCCTCCTGGTATTTAAAACTTAGAGAACTGTTTTGTTGACTCTTCTTCTTGTTTGTTCTTTAATAAAGCTAGCTCAACGCTATTTTCTGCAAGGCTGATTGAATGAGTACTCATGGTAGTAAACCAGGACTTCGAATGACATCAAGGTGCTGCCATCCTGCTGTAAAGTTCTACCTTGTGTTGTAGTTCCTTATCTTGAAACCTTGAAGGTACACTGATATCACAGTAGGTCATCTATGGAGTAGGTAATTGGGATAATCATTTTAAACAGCTTGAGTTTTTAAAATGTTTTTTCCTGCTGTAAATAATTCTGTTCTTCTGAAGTTGAAAATTAAACTGTGACTTTTTAGTTTGTTTTCCTTATGCAAGTGGGCAGTCTGTCAGTTTGTTCCCATTTCCACTGACCTGATAGATTTGGTGGGAAAACTGACACAGACCTGGAGGTCTTAAAAAGACTAACTGCCTACCAGATTAATGACAATCTGAAACTGGGTGAAGGAAAGAGACTCTGTTAGTCTCCCCTGGAAGATCTTTGGCTTGAGCTCAGCCTGAGTATTAGACACCACAGAAACTAAATCAACCCTTCCAGGACACCAGGTTTCATAAGCTCTGCTGCTCATGAAACTTCCTAACGTGGCAGGGTGTGCTCTCAGTGCAGCGAGACCTGGTGTACCTTCCCAAACAAAAAGCACTTTGGCTGTGTTGAAGGTGTCCTCTCCCCCCGCCCCTCTGTCTTGGGGGGCTGCAGGCAGGTGTGGGGGGGGAGCAGTTAGCATTGGGCCTTGGCTGTGTCAGGCACTGTGCAAATCTGTCCCTTCCCCAAAGGACCTGGTGTGTAAATACGTGCAGGAACCCCGAACTGTCTTTGAATAGCTTGAATTCCGGCTGCGGTAAGCACAGAAACAAACTTTTGTTTGGATGTAAATAATATCGTTCTTCTGCTGCGGTCGCTGCTGTCAAGTGAGTGCCAAAGTCCAAGAGCAATCATCAGTTTATATGGCAGCAGTGGACGGCGAAGTTCAGGGGCAGGCTGTAAAGATCTGCATGTTGTCGCTGCCATTTCCAGCCCTAATCGCCAGGCTTGAAGACAGGAACCAACATGGAGATAAGGCAAGTGATCGCGCTTTTATTGAGTGAGCTTAGCCTTGGCGGTTGCCCATTCCATGGCTTCAACTAGAAGTCATTCTCTGAGAGACTCAAGGAGGCTTAACGAAGCTGTGCAATGTATTTGGAAAACGAGTGTGGACGCGCTGAAACAACCTCCAATATATCCCACCATAAAAGATACGTATCAGGTTCCTTGTGTGGCATTTGAGGACTATAAACATGTTGCCATGATTTGCTATGTTTCCTGAGGGTTTACAGAAAAAAGTGGCTTTTTTAGGGGACTGCCATATTGAGATTGACAATTTGATGTAAACCATGGCCCAGCATCCAATGTTCTGTTTAATGCAATACTGTGTTTGTCAGCTGTAACCAATTACGCTTTTCATTGTGTTAAATGACACCAACATGGCTCCTTTCTACCAAGTTGTTGCTAATACCATTTTATACGCCTTCCAAAGCTGAGCCCTGTTGGAAGCTGTCTCTCGTGTATAAGCTGCTGCTGCTCCTTTCGCCGTGTGCTGGAAAAGTGTGAGAGAGATACCCAGGTCAGCACTGAGTTCAGGATGCTAGGAAGTCTTTTGTGGGGCTTGGGGAATGGGAACTTGAGGAAAGCACTAGACCTGGAGCTGAATAGTGATGGGATAAACATTTGTAGCTAAAAATGGCATCTGAGATGCTTCTGGAGGATTGTGCTGGTCACCTGTATACTAAGGTTGTAAATCCCAGTTTGTAAGTGCAGTGGGAAACCTTAAACTGGAAGCAAGTCAAAGCTTTAATCTCATCCGCTTCTCCCCCAACTCATACACATAAAGGCCATGAAAATCTTAATCCTCATGCTCCTGCACAGTTTCATGGTGAAGCCTAGGACCTGAAAGGACTCTGGAGAGGCAGGGATGTGTATGCCTGTGGAGAGAGTTTTCTAGCAGAGTGCGTTTCTATGGGATGGGTATCTTCTTCACATCTAGGGCTGCTTTCTTGCTGCCTTTTCCTTCCAAAAAGGAGTTCCTTCTACTGAGGGGAAAGTTCAATAGCTGGTTTTGTTCATTTTAAATGGCTTGTGTTTGTGAAGCTGTCAGTCAGGAAACCAGTGGCCGGCTCTGTGTAGGTCCATGTCTGCCAGAGAAGTAGGTCACGGCAGTTCTAAGTCTTCAACACATTAGCTACCATCGCCCTTGGTCTGGCGTCGGGCAGCTTCTCTGGAGGCGGCGGGAGGATCTCCAGGCACGAAGGCAGCTGAGGCCTGGGCATGCCTCCATGGAGCATTTCAGGACTTTGATCGCACAATGTAGAAGTGGCCACCCTGAGGGTTTGTTTAATCTAGGATCTTGCCTCTGGGTGAGGCTGCAAGCAGGTATGAACAGAAGAGGAAAGATGTAGGGCAAGCAGGCAGGATATTTCCAAATATTCTCTATCCTCTGAGTACTCTGCAAGGGCCTCCTAAACCAGAGGTGGTTTCATCTTTTTTAATGACCCTCAGCGTGTGGTTTTTTTGCTTTTCCTTGAACTTGAGCAGTTTTCCCTTTAACCTGTATTATCTGTTAATTATACACTCTGTGACGGAGTTCTGCAGCTTAACTCCAGGTTGCATTTGAACCACCCAGTGTATTCCCTTGTGTTTGCTTTGAACCTGCCATGGGCTAGTTTAGTTTGATGCTCTTGCTCTAGCAATGCCACTTCTGGTGTTGGAAGAGATTGTGAACAACTGCTTCTTGCCCAATCCCAGGATTATGTACAACTGAATCATATTTCCTCCTGTGCATCTCTTTTCCAACCAGAGGCCTGCTTAGTCATTCCTTGTATCAAGACTATGGGCTATTTCACTCTCTTCTCCTTGGTCCTTGGGCAAAACAGGCAGCAGGAACCCAGATTGAGTCCCTGAGGCTCAGAAGCTTTGTACAAAGCAGCTGGGATTCCCTTGGCCAGACAAAATCTGGAAATGTCTCAGGGTTTCCCCTTTTTTTTTTTTTTTTTTTTTTTTTTCCCAAACAGCTGGCAGCCATGGTAGACACTAGATAATATTGCACCTGGGAGTTGGGATTACTCTGCTTTTAGGAGGTCTTGTTGCAGCCTCCTCATTTGTTCATAGCCTGCTTGCAAATTTTATGAGGCAGTGGGTTTTGACATCAGGGCCCAGGGATGCTGCAGCTGGAAATGAGATACTATTTGGAAAATGCTTTCAATTTTTGACCTTCAGATCTACCCTGATGCTGAGTATGGATTTTCCCAAGGTGGCTAGGTGGGTGTCTTCACCCTGACATTGCTGCAAAGCATCTGGCACTGTGGGGCAAAATGTCTTCTAGTCTACCCAAGTAATCCTTGGGAGACCTGGGAAGAAACCAGGTTACCTTCACTCTGCAGCCAGGGCTTTGCTTGTCATTAGGATAAGTGAAAGTACTTCACTCCTTTGTATCATAAACAAACCATTAAATCCAAGCTCTGAGGGAGAAAGCAGAGTAGCACGTTACAAAAGTGGTGGTGTTTCCTCTGAGATTGTCTATCAGCTGGCTCCAAACCCAGGATTTAGCTGCTGCTTGTTTAAAAACAGAGTTGGCCCTGCAGTGGTGCCATAAACTTTCAGCAAATTGGAAAGACCCTTCATGGCATGAGTGAGATTTTTATCTTTTCTGTGTTTCCAGCAAATCCGTGAAAAGACTGGGTGAATGACTGCACAACAATTGTTTTTCATTTTCATCACTTTCCTAGTAGAAAGTTATTTTCTAGCAAAGTAAATAACAGGAAGAAGATTTGCAGTGAAAATTTTCATTTTTCTCCATGAGGCTTTTGGTTTTAAAAAGCTGAAAACCCACCCTTTTCTTCCATAGCTTTTGGCAACTAAAACCTTAAAATGGCTTGTTTCTAGAAACATAACATGACATTTTTGGTAGTATGGCATAAGATGAAAAAAATAGTAAAATGAAGAGCAATTTTTTTTTTTCATTCAGGCCAACACCCACCCATCCACACTCTTTTTTTCCCCTTTCATCCATATTTTTCCCCAAGAAAGATTCTTCAGCTGAGGCCCAACACGCATGGCTGTGGCAGGGAGGTTCTTACTTTCCCATCATGGGTTGTGCTCTGAGCTATGCATTGCTGGCCATCGCATGATGTTGCAGAGCCATTAATATGAAGACAGCAAGGCTGTCTCTACACCCCAACATATTCACCAGTTGTTTCAGCCAGCTGCTTTCCCAGGGAGGCAAACAGCCCTGTATTACGGCAGAGCCCGGCAGGAGCGTGGCCGTCTGCCCCACCGCAGCCAGCCCAGCCCTCTGGGCTCTCTGGGCTCCCCAGCCTGGTGCTGCCCCATCTCCTGGCCCTTTTGCCGGTACAGCACCGGGGTGGTGAAAGGCAGTCATACCTGCTCGTGATACTTGGCTGTGACACCTCTGCTTGTGGGATGCTGTCCTGTGATGTGGGCGGTTGTGATGGCAGGAACGTTCTCTGGCTGCAGAGGGTCAAGCGTAGCGGGGTGTGGGGAAAGCAGTAAAGGCATGATCTCGAAGTTATTAAATAGTAATAATTGTCTTTGCCCTTCTTTTCTCTCTTCATCTGCTGCTGAGTTTGGCTCCCTTTTCTCTGAGTTGCACCAGAGTGTTTTCTGGGCTTTGCACACTGGTACCTGTGAATATTAGCTCTTTGTTACTCCAGGAGAAGGGCTGGATCTCCAGGGCATAGGAGGAGACAATCATCCAATTTATGCTTTGGTGCTCCCTCTGCAGAGGTGGATGTTGTTTGTGGTCCCTCGTCAATGTTTGGTGGTGCACGTAAGCACAGGCACCTTTGCATGATGGCACGTGTAGGGAAGGTCCCCCCAGTCAGTGTGTGTGCAGGGCCCAGGTGCCATAAGAGAGCCAGAGCAGGTGGCCGTGGTGGGGAGTGGGTTCCCCTGGGGCAAAGACCCTGTGAAGTGGGGTATTTCCGGACAGCAGCGGGAGAGGGGCTGCTCCCTGCAAAGGCTCAGCAGCAGGGCGGGAGGTGGGTGCTGAATGACTGAGGCTGGAGGGAGGTCGGGTGCTTTCAGCTCCTGTTAGACCTTTTTGGGATCTCCACAGTTTGTCACCTGGGAGAACACGCTCTCTGGAAAGACAAGCAGTAAATGCATCAAGGATACCAAGGGGCTCAGCCTGGCTAAGTGTGGTTGTATCCCCCACCCTGCCAGGCATTTTGGGTCAGGCTCTCACATAACATGCAGGGGAATCTCAGCTGAAAGAAATCCCTGTAGGAGAACACCGCCTCCTTTTGCTGCCCAGACATCCTAGCAAGGTGGTGTCTGGCTGATGCAGTGTCTGTCCCCAGCCCTGCAGGCCAGGTGAGATGTGGCTGGGTGAGTTCTCTGCCCCGTGGAGGCATCTCAAGTTGTTGGTGGTGCGCAGCTTGGAGGCTTGCCTGATGTGCTGTGGGCTCACGCTCCTCCTCATCTCTGTGCTGCTACGTGCCGTTGGCCAGCCAGGCTCTGTTCTCCTCGGGCAGCTGTCGCAGGATTTATAAATGCTCTTAGGAAGAAAAGGAAGAAAATTAGCATGGAGTTTTACCAAGTGTGACCTGTAACAGCCCATTAGCTGAAGGGTGATTTTCTGGATAATGGACGTTGCTTTAAAGATTACTGCTGGAAGCTGATGCTTGCCCATAAACCCCATCAAGATTACACTTCATGATGATAATGCTTTGTCTCTCTGAAAGTGCCTTTCACTTCATTTCTCCTAGAGCTTTGCAAATACTCATTCAAGCTTTGAACACTTCTGTGAAGCAGGATTTTTTTTGTTTGGGTTTTTTTGGGGGTATTTTTTTTAAGGAGCAGATTGACCTAAGCTGAGACATACTGAAGTACAGACACTAATTTTCAAGACCTGCAAGGGAGCTCATGGCAGAGTTGGGAGCTGAACTACCCCTTCTTCCACCCTCAGCTCTTGACAGTGCCAGGTACTGCCTCTGCAGGGTGTCATTTGTAGGAAGGCAGTTGGGTGTCACCCATAAATGTGACCTGTGTTTCTCTCCTGTCATGGTTTACATTTCTCCCCTTTCCATTCTGCTTCTTTATTCCTCCCTTACTGTATCAAAAGGAAAGTAAGAGAAAGCAAAGTAGCATATAGGTAGCAGGTTATCCCACTGGGCATAGAAAGTTTGTGCTCTGCAGCTTGGCTGCACAGCAGAGAGGATGAGGAACTTCGAGCGTTGCTGTGGAGACTCGGGGAGAAAAACTTTCTGTTGGGAAGGAGGGTGAAGCTGTGGGTTGTATTGCCTGGAGTCTTCACTCTAGGAGGACCTTGAAAGCAGATCAAGCAAGTATCTGTCATGTGCTGTTTGCCTGCGGCAAAGGAATAGACCTGACAATCTTGCAAAATCCTGGTGTTTTTGTGATGCTATTTGCACATGTTCAGAAGTGACCAGGCACAAGCATGTGGGGGAGGTGAGGATGTGTGAAATGTTACCTCTCGTCTTCTGCCAGCAGGGGATGCATTTTAAGTCTGGTAGTCTGTTTTTTAAGTGGAGGGGAAAAAAAAAAAAATCACTGGTACAGGAATTTCTAGGGGAACTTTGTATATTCAATGTGCTGCAAAACAAGTGGTAAGTAGGAATTGACTGAAACCAGTAGTCAGGGAGAAAAAACACTAACAAACAACAACATTCCTCCCAAATCTTAGCTTGGGTTGAACCTCTAGTTCCTGGGAGACAGCTCTGCCCTGCAAGAGATGGTGGGAATTCAAGGACTACCAGCTTGTGAGGTCTGTTCCCAGAGCTACAGCAGCCTGGTGTGTCTTTGCAGCCTCCCGGTCGCCCATCGCTGCGTGTCACACTGCTGTTAGCAGGTGGTTCTGCTCTGACCCACGAGTGCCCAGTCTCTGCCTGCCCTGCATGGGGGCAATGTCTCTCCAGAAGGGAAATGTCCAGCTCCTGGCTGTCTGTTTGCCCAATGGGAATTGCTCTGAATCACCAACTTATAGGGACAAATTTGATTTAAGTGGTTGGGTTAATCTGGGATAAACTCATGGTTCTTCTGAAAGTGCTGCTTCTGTCTTCTCATCCTGGGTATCTGCTCCAGTCCCCTGTCTTGTCTATGGAAAATTCTGTGCTTACCCAGGTTAGGGATCTGACCCAGCTGAAAACAAATCCCGCACAAAAAAATAAAGCTACTGTGAAGTGACTGCAGCTTGTGTAGCATCCCATTGCCTGTCTGGTTCTCCCAGCAGTCCTGACGAGGCTGCCATGCTCGGTGCTAGATATCTGAGCAAAATGCATCTCTGATAGCTCAAGGAGACCCCAAAGCATAAGACTAGCCCTTCTCATCACTATGGATCTCAAACAATTGACAGAAGGATTTAAGTGATGTGATCCCTGCCCAGAGCTTGGATGGCCAGGCTAAAATGTCCATATTCACCTAACAAGCTGGGCTTTCTGATCCCTATTCCAACAAGTTACTCAGTAAGCTACACTTCATACCATTTTGGCCCAACACCACACAGTTTAAATCTCATCTGAATCCTTCTGCCAGTTGGTGTGATGCCTCTGAAGACCCAGAAGCCGCCTGTGAGGAACCTGGAGGCACAGGGACAGCAGTAGAGCTTAGGCTGTATCAACCCAAGCCTTTTAGCTAAACAGACAGGAAAAGCATAGGAAAAAATAACACGACTGATCGCACCTACAACTCCTTGGTGACTTGTAAGAAGAAATGGAAAAGCTCCAGCTATGCTTTCAGAGCGGCTTCACCCCATTCCTGCCCGGGCCTGGGAGAGCACTCAGCTCGGGGAGCAAAGGGGTGACATTGTTCTCTGAGCAGTTTCTAACACTTCTGGGGCCTGGGCTGGGATGCTCGTATCCATACCATGTGCCAGGATAAGCTTCTATTTGATCCAAATAAAAGTGTCCCAGGCTGGCCATCAGTAGTTGGAGCAGATGGCCTGGAAAAAGTCCATTGCAAATGACGGGGTGTGACTGTAACGCAGAGACTCAGGTGACCAGGTTGGCTGGGACGCTCCTGCCATCAGCACCTTGTCCTCACCATCCCTGTTGGTCCGGGGTTTTCTTCTGTTTTCCTTCTCAAAGGAAAGGGAGGTCCCTGTGCTGGGGCAGGCAGCGTGGTGAAGCGCTCCTTGGTGACCACAGTTTGCATTTGAATTCTACCTTAGTTTTGAGGAGCCTCGCAGTGTACCAGTAAACATTGGGCAGTGCGGTCTGCGGGGCTAATGAAGTGATGTGACACATCATCCTCGCTCTCTGCTGTTAAACTTTGTACAGCAGGAGGCAGAGAGGGGGTGTGTGTGTAATACGCTTTTATGGGCATAAATAATAGACGTGCAGGAGTGTATCTGTTACATTTTTCCTGAATCTTGGTGGTCTGGAGGGTTTGAATTAACATTTGTTTTCTTTTCCCTTGTTTTCTCTTCGATCTTCTGGTAGTGACTATATTCTCGGGAAAGGGTTTTCCATTTCCTCGGTGTCTTTTATCACCCACAATGCATGCCTAAGCAAATAGCGCTAATCGGAGGGAAAAACAGGCAATAGCATAAGTCAGGCAATTGGGAAGAAACTTTGCTTATTTGTCAAAAGAGTCGCTTCTGTGCCTACAAAGATGGAGCTTTGTTGGACACCGTCTGAAAATTGTATCCGATAATGAAGCACGGAAATACATGGCAAAGTATATGCTTTTCTGCAGCACCTGTGATGTATAGAGCGCATAGAAAAATCTTTGTTAGCCTCTTAAAACAAACTCCTTATTTGAGAGAAACTCTTCTTTGTTTTTAAAGTGAGATAAATGCTTTTCTTGTTCAGGCACATGGCAGAAATGATTCTTAGCAATCTTTTTTCCCCCTTTTTTTTTCTATAAATAAGCTGTGACTCTCAAATCATCTGCCCCCAATTTACTCCTGTGTGACCTTAGGACCCTGATCTGTCAGATCTGTCCACATCTGTGCCCACCACCGAAGAATGTGGCAGATTCAACACAACATATGGCTGGAGCTGTGCATATGATATTCATGGGAAATGGAAGAAGCATCACCATTTCCTTCGTACCAAACACCTCCTTGTGCTATTTGTACCCCGTGCTCACACAGATTCCAGGGTTTCGCTCTGCCGTGAATTACGTTCAGCAGCAATTGAAGTTTCAGTGCAACTGTTTGCAGATGCCTTTCTAGGGATTTCTTTAAGGCATACTTTAGTTGCTGAGTTTTCCTAGCAAATAAATGAGCTTAGAAAACAAGGCATGTTTTCAAGCCGTGACACCATACTGAGGATGTGGCAAGACCCTTCTGGTTAGGGAATTCATTTTGCATGCTATGAGGTTTAACTTATTTCCCTTTAAATCCTCACTTTCTCTTGTCTACTGTTTTGGATGAGGGGTGGGAAATCCTACAGACTTATGCTTTAGCAAGGCTATAGTTCAAGCCAGGATTGAAAATGAACAGAGTGCCACGACTTTCAAGCTCAGGGGTACCCGACCTTCCACACCAGCTGTGATTTTCAGAGTTTGGCATCACAAAAATGTCAACAGGGCTTGAAACTTGTAGGGGCTGCTCTGCTGCCCAGAGTTGTCCCCTTGAAGGTGTCTGGGTATAGTTTAGGCTGTGCCAGCCTTTCTTTGGCTAGCACCATTTAGGGTGAGCTCTCAGGCAGGTCGGTGCACTGTCAAACCTTCCCACCCACCGCTGAGCCCAGGTAATGGCATGAGGGGTTTCAGCACATCTCGGACACAAGCCAGACCACAGCTTCAGCCTCAATAAAAAGATCTGAGGGTAAGTCAGTTTGGCTCGTGCTTGTCTCATTTGAAGGACACACACGTTGCTGTTTATTGTCATTCGATTGACACATGCGAGTCTGTTAAAATGGGGGAATTCAAATGTGTTTTTAAACTTGGGGTGCAAGGAAGCTTTTTGCTAGTTTCCCAAGAAGAGTTGTTGTGGTGTAGTGTAACTGTATCCATGCTAAGGGTTGTCACGAGTAGAAGGATATTGGTTAAAAAACCCTTTATCTCCACTGGAAATAGGTTTAATGCTACAAAAGTTGTGTAGCCTAAACACTAGAAAGACAGGGTCAGGAGTCTGCAGCTCTGTAATCCCAGGATACAGAATTGTTTTGCACTTCCCTTAGGTAAGTTTGGTGTGATTCATGGTTCTCATTTATTCTCCCTGTGGGAAAAAACCCTTGTATAGTTACAGCAAATGCCTTAAAATAGAAAAGCATGACTTAACAATTTATTTTTTCAGCTTTTTTTTTTTTTTTTTAAAGTAAATGAGGAGAAAGGTAGTGCTGCCAGGAGAAGTGGAATGAAGCAGCTTCAAACCATTTTTCAGTTCTGCAGCCTGCCTCTTACCCAGGAAGAATGCAAATTGCTGCCTAATTGTTGACAAAACAAATGGTTTTGTGGATTTTAGGTGGGAGGCAGTCAGCGAATTTAACTCTTTTGGTCTCTTTTGGAATATAAAGAGCTTTTGGGGACCCTTGTGTCCTTTGAGACACATGGGTGTGCTGTGTTGGAGTGTCTGAACTGATGGTGTTTTGTGGATGAAAGCAGACTCGGCCTGCAAGGTGGACAATTTGCACAATTCCAGCCTGGATGTAGGTCTGGCTCTGAAGGTTTCATATGGCTGGTACCGACCCCAAGCAGAGAAATCTGGGTGTCATCTCCTAGGCAGGGCATCTCCACCCAGGAGTGAGGGCTGAAGGACGTGATCACGTGCGGTTCCCAAGGCTTGCCCCCTGCCAGGGGGGCTTTGGACAGATGTTTTAAGGAAGGCTGAGGTGCACCTCGCTGCTGCTGTTTCTCAGATGAGATGGGCCTCCGGGCACAGGCTTACCATGCCCCAGCCCTTGCCTGCTTTGTTTGTACACTGTTCTCTGAGCAGAGATAATGGGACTGATCTGAAGCCAGCTCCGAGGCGATCGCAAGTCTTTCCTTTGTCTTCAGTGGGGTTTGGATCAGGCCCAAAGCTCATAAGCAGTTTTCCACCAAGAGTTCCCGGCACTTATGTCAGTCACTGGCAAAAAGGGAAGGGATAAATCCAGCGTCGGCTGCTTCAGATGCCAGGCACATTCTGTGTGTGTGTGTGTGTATCACAGGAGTATATATACTCACAGAGTCCATCTTGGTTCCTCCCAAGTTACACTACAGCTTGCAAAGGGCAGGCTGCTCCCAGTCCGCTTCCAGGACTGACCTCTAAAGATTCCTCTCAGAACAAGCTGGAGGTTCTGCCCGGTGCCCAGGAAAGCTTTGTCTGGGAGGACTGCCTGGGCATGGGGAAGGAGCTAGGGTGGCCGCCTGGTTGGGCTGGCACACGACGGTGAGGATTTCATCAGCATCCCAGAACACAGGGCAGCGGGAAGGTAAGCCCAGGCGAGATGCTTCTCCTGCCGCAGGGCTCCCTGCGCTCCTCTGAACCCGTTTGCTTTCCCTACAGGGCACTAAAGCTGCTTTTGATCCTGGGGCGGGTGGTCTGTGGGGGGCATCCCCAGTCACCCATGCCACTGGGAGTCTATTGACAGCCTCTGGCAGCCTTTGGATGGCAGCCTGGGTGTACTTTAGGACTGGCTGTTCATTGAACACCAAATTCAGCTAGCCCCAACTGTGTACGGGGGGGAAGAGCCATGGGGGGCATGAGGAGGGAGAAGGGAAGGTGTTTTTCTTAGGAAAAAAGGCAAGCAGAAATAGACACCCTTTGTAATTTTTTTTGGCAGGCGAGGGGTGTTTGGGGAAGGCTAGAAGTCAGAGGAGCTAGATCTTCACTTGGATCTTTAATTGCTTTTTTGTTAACCCAATTGTTTTAATCCTCCCCCATTCCGGGGGGAGAGGGGAGCCCTCCTGCCCCCCGTTGTGCCGGGAGCGGGGCAGGAGCTGCACTGTCACCTGCAGAGCTGCTTTTGGAGCAAGGTGCGGGCAGCTGGGATTTCCTGATGCAAAATGCAGCAGGAAAGCTGCACTCCCCAGGCCAAGGAATTAATGACACTGTTAGGGGGGAATTTGAGTTTCCACATCAGTAAGAAAAGGAACTGGATACCCGAGGCAATAGACCAAAGTCAAGCTATAAAGTAATTACATTTCTCCCTGCGTTTCATGTGTTTGTTTAATTTTAGTGTTTAAAGGGAAAGGTTTCCTGAGAGCACTGTGCCAGCAACTCTAAAAAATAACTGTGTGTCTGTCTTTAACATATATTCTGGCAGGAATATCCTGCCTGTATTTTTGGCAGAGGCTTTTGCTTTATCATTAATCTTTAGACTATGGTTTTAAGTCTGATTTGAGGTTGGTCAGATGGCAAAATCACCGTTTCTGGGATGTCACTTCCCTCCCTTGCCCTTCACCTGTAGGACTACAGGGCAGTCTGGTAGCCTGGGCTGTGCTAATCCCAGTTCATACAGCAGGCAGGAGGAATTTGCACAGCCAACTTTTGGCATTGCTGTCTGCCTGGCTGGCTTGAAGTGTGAAAAACTGCAGACCTTTAAACCAAAATTTGTGAAGACACTGAGCCAGCACTTTGCTCTCCTCTCTGACCCCGTTTCTGGGTTGAGCCAGCACCTGCGGCTGGCTCAGGATGCTGGGGGATGGTCCCTCCTGCAGACCCGCCCCGTGCCTGGAATGTGGGTGCTGGGTGTGAAGTGGGGGTGCCCCTGATCCCGCACAGGGCTTCCTGCAGCAGGAGCTGCTTCCAGCACCTCTGCTGCCAAGGGTGAGAGAAGGGAGCATGCAGAGGTGCCGGTGCTGGCTGGCACTGCCTCTGGGCCCCTGGCAGGCTTGTGGGAGCCAGACCTGGAAACTGGCCCTGTAAGAGTGCCCCGCTGCCCTCTTGGGCTGTTTGCTAGCCCAGGTGAGCTGTCCGCTGCCCGTGCTTTAGCTCTGTGAGGTGATGTAAACCCGCCATGTGCCTCAAAGGGAGGGTGAGATTTTCTCTAAGTTTTGCGTGGCTTTTGGTGTTCCTTTCTATGAACAAGTTATTTTTTTCCCAATGGTCTGTGAGGAACTGTGATGCCAGGAGGGCAATCCAGTGCAGGAGCTTGTCTTGCCAAAGTGACACCTTTGTGAGGGTGCTTTGCAGTGACACCCCTTTCCCCCTTACCCTGCTTGAG
Source organism: Falco biarmicus (assembly GCF_023638135.1). Lineage (NCBI taxonomy): Eukaryota > Metazoa > Chordata > Aves > Falconiformes > Falconidae > Falco > Falco biarmicus. The sequence continues at coordinate 12,286,608 of NC_079298.1, read as the reverse complement.
CAGACACGGCTGTGGTTGCATGTGCCACTTCTGGGAGTGATTTACTTTTCTGCCAAAAATTTTATAAATGCTCTCACTCTGCCTATTGGCAGAGCTTTTCTTCGAAGGGTTGTGACAACTGCAGCCTGATGCTGGGCTCAGAAACATCAGGTGAACCACCCCAAATTGCCATTTGGCATCTGTGAAAGAAGCCTCAGCCCCTGGTAGAAGGAAGGAAACATGTGCTTGGAGCAGCCAGCGGCTGGGACACGGGGCAGGTCATCTCTCACCCTGTTGTAATGAGCAGCATGTTGTCCACATAGCTTGCAAGGCGAGCGATTCCTATTCTCATATGCAAAACCACGCGTAAATCCCAGCACACTGGACATAGACTGACATGCTGTGCGTGTTAACGCACCTTCGGTGAACTGGGTAGCACAGGGAAGAGGAGAGGCTGTTAAATGGGGAAAATGAATATGGATTCTAACGAGAGTCACTTGTTTTGGTTTGTTGTGTGTTTTTCCTTTCCTTTTTTTTGTTTGTTTTGGGTGTTTTTAGATTAGAGGCATTTTTATTTGGTGTAACAGCTAGCAAAACAGGAGAAAACATATGCAGGGGTATAATGAAACAGAAGAATTGCGAAAACATGTGGCTGGGTGGAATGACATGGAAAAACAGAACAGCTGTCGTCATGCTCACTGTTAGTGTTTGTAAAGTAAGCTGAGGATGTGAGTTACTGCGCTGAGCCTTGTGCAGGTAGAGATCCAGCCCTTGTCTGATTTACAGCAGTCTAGTTCTTTGTACCTTGGCAAGAAGTGCGCGTTTTTATTTCATGGTCAGTTCAGTACGGGTGGAAAGGCTTGTACCAGCATCTCAGAAGATAGAAATCCTGTACTTGTAGAGCTGTGTGGTTAATTTGGGATATTTTGGGATATAAGGAAGCTGCTTAATTCGTGTAGTTGAAATAATTTGAGAAGATTTAGAGCCAGTCACTTCTCACAGTTAAACCTACACACCAAGAGCTCTGCAGGACCCCTGTGTAGCTGGGAGACATGTAAAAGTTTCCTTCGAGGAGAAAAAGTGCTCATCTAAAACAGGGAGTACAGATGCTGTATAATGCAAAACTGGCTGTCAGACCTGCTTTTGCACAGAATTGCAGATCATCTCAAAGAGTTATTGAGATAATTGGGGTAGACTGAACCAGTGTGTATTGCTAAAGGTATGTCTTTGTACTTCTGGAGTAGCTGCAGATACTTTTGTCAGGCAGATCTGGAAACAAAGAGCATCCCTCAGGATTTCCAGAGCCTTTGACGCAGGCACCCAGTATTAATTAACCTGCTGCATTCAAAACAAACTGGAGATACATTTGTCCTACCAAAAGGTTTTGTTACTGAATATTGACTTTGCTGAGTATTTTGACTGAATTTTATGAATCTTACTACAGAAAAATCTAAATCTTACTACTCTCTGTACCCTGCTCCTGGTACTGTCGTTTTTTACAAAAGCAGAATTTTCAGTTTTTCAAATATCCTTTGCCAGAAAATACAAATGAAAAACTGGTTGAGCTGCCTGCTTGGTGTCTGTCAGCTGGGTTTGTGCCAAACCATGTCCCAACATCTTTGAAATATGACTGTGGACAAAGATGAGATGGGGTGTAAGGTAAAGGAGAGAAGATCAGAGACTCATGTTGATGTTTTAACATCGTTACAAGTGATGGGGAGAGTGAAGGGGCTCAGATTTGTGCAGGCTTGTGCCCAAAAATCTTTATAGATGAAACTATGTATGTAAAGTGATTATGATATATTGCTTTGGAGATTACTAGAAACTTCTAATATCATGCGGAGGTTTTTTGGATGTTAAAGCTTATCCATAGAGAATTTGAGTATTCAGTAATGTGCTAGTTTTTCCCACAGAGCTACTCAGTCCATTCTGTCGGAAAGTCTGTGGTTTGTTGTTTTTGTGTGGTTATCCTGCAGAAGTTGACCACACCATCTCCCCTGGTTTGATAAGGGTAGGGAAAATAGTTTTCTGAAGCTGTTGAGAGAACGCAATAACATTTTCTTGCCTGACATTTGAAGATGTGCTGTTCTCTTAAATCATGTTTTCAGTCAGGAATAATACATAGACACAAAGCAGTTGTCTTGTGCAGTAATAAACTTGTCTCCTTTGCATGTTTTGGCACTAGGACTGTCTATGATAAAACACATGGATTTTCCAAGATAGAAAAGTGCAGAACTCGGAAGAAAACCTGCTGCAATGAGCCTTTAGCAGCATTGTGACAATGAAACCGTATAGTTTCCTCTTATTGGTATGATATACCCCAAAAGAATCATCCTCTTCATTAATAAAGCTTCTCTCCTTGTTTCTTCCACTTCCCCTTGGTCAATTCTCACTGCTTGGAGTTTGAGATGATACCTGATCTCTTGTCTAGACAGTGGGTTTTCATTTTCTGATGCGAAATGATTTTTCTGGCCCTTCCACATGTTATTTTGCCTGCAGTCATGAGATTTGCTGTACTCATCGGGGGAGGTATGTTGAGTTTGCAGCCGAATTCTCTGAGGCTGTGTGTGCTGGGTGATGCTGCAGAGGACGTGGTGTCAGATACGTGCCCAAACCAGAGCAGCCGAGGTGGGACTACTTCAGGGAAGCAGTGGCTGTTCTTCCCTCACAGGCAGGAGAGTCCTGGCATGACCCTTGGTGACAGCATGTGTGAGTTGTGATTCCCAAGAGCTAAGGGTTGGTCACCCCAGATCCAGGCTGTGACTTAGAGCTCAGCTGTGGAGTGCCCCTCTGGAGAGGAGGGAAAACTGCCTTGATGGAGAAGTCCATGTAGCCTGGAGCTGGTTGCCAGCAGCAGTCCTCCAACATCCTCCAGCAGCTGCTCATGATGCAGTTTGTGCTTGGACCTCTGTATTTACTAGCTGCAGCTAGAGCTATCCTCTCCAAATGTATTCTACCATGTCTTGAACACGTTTATACTCCTGGCTTCTACCGTGCACTTAGGAGTGAGTACTGCCAGTTTACAAAGTGTTAGTGATGTCCATGATTTTAGCTGAAGTTTATCCAGTTTGAAAATTTTTGCTGAAAGCCTCAGCCTCTGCAGTGTGCAATCCAATGGACAAGGACAGATTTCAGTAATAGAAAAATGAGATTTTCTGCTGCTTAAGGTTGCAAGGAACGGTGATTCTTAAGGACTAAAAATTTCCTTGATATCATATGGTTAAAATCACACGAATATTTATGTCACGCTCATGATTCTCGGAGGTACTGCTTCCCAGCCAGAGGGTCTCTGGATAACAGCCATGTGAGAGTTTTGAGAGCAGACTTTGATTTACTACTGCAGTTCACTACACCTTGTGCATGCCATCAGCACACTCAAAATTACAACATTTTCTAGTCTGACTATCTCTGCCCTCTCATTACATCTTCCTGCCATGTCTTTGTAGCCTGTCAGCTGTTTCAGCGGGTGGCTTATGTAGCAGTGAGATGCTCTGCTCTTTGGTGCGCTCATCTGATGGAGAGCTCTAGGTGCTCCAGAAAGGAGAACAGAAACAAACTGATATTTGAGGCTGAAATCAGAAGCCTTGAAACATGAGAATGAAGGCCATATCTGTGGCCTTCGTCCGCTTCCTTGTGCATACGTTTTATCTATGCTTTTATTATATATCATTGCCAGACTATACTGCTTTGTTTTTCTGCCTGGTCCCAATTCCTTGATGTCATAGCAAGTGTCCCCCCAGTCTTAATCTCTTCCCCCAGGTGTTTGCTCCTGGCTTCTCTCTGGTCCTTCCCCCATTTCTCTTGCTTTGTAGTTCTGTTGCTTTCCTCCTCACACAATTTGGCCAGCGAGGGACTACGGGAGGAGCCCAGGGGCAGAGATGACAGGGATGGATTTCTGGCACTCTCTTCCTGTGCCCAGAGCTGCAGCCACATCCAGCAGCCAAGAACTGAGTTATAGCAAGGAAAGTCCTGAGCAAGCCCCAGAAGCCCCAAAATGGAGCGAGATCAAGGCAGACAATTTGTAGAGGTTTTTCTCCCAAAGGCTAATAAATCTTCAGTGGGATGTTTTCAAAGGCTTTTCATTTTGCCAGATTTGGATGCAAAAGGCACATCCCTGTTCCCAGGGTGACACCAAATTTCCAGTCCCCTTTCCAGAGGATGGAGGCGTGAGAGAGTCTCCAAAAAAATAATTGTTAGAATTTGTTTTTATATCGACTAAGCACTTTTCTCTAATCTTGTGCTGGAAAACTGCCAGGCCTTCCCCTCTCCCACCCTCCTTGTAATTTCCTAGGAAATTCTGCTGGAGGCAGACACCTGGCCAAGGAGAATTTCTGCCCCAATCGTTTTAATGTGATGAATATAACTGGGAACAGGGACTCCTAATGGCATACATTAGGGTGTCTCTACTGAGCGCTAACAGCCTTCTGGCATCTCAGTGCTGCACCGTGCTGTATCTTCCACCAGCTCAAACTCAGGACCTCGTGCTAGAAAACTCATTACTTGTGGTTTTGAGCAAAACAAACGGACATGTAGAGCCACTCTACGATGTTTGGGGAGCATCAGGCATGAGCGTGAATGGAAGGACCATGGCAGGCGATCCCCACTTATGCTTCAAGGTAACCCCGCCAGCATGCGCCGCCTCCTTGCAAATGCCATACGCTGTTTTTCACTCTCTGCTGGAAGAAAAAGCTGCCCTAAGAAAAGCAGAATGAGGGCTGATGTTTTGAAAGGTGTCCAAGAGTAACAAAACTCAACTCTCCAGGGCTGAGTTTTGCCTCTTGTGTTTCTCAACCAGGGTGGTTGAATGTGTTACAGACCTATCAGAAATTTTGCTACAAATGCACAAATATTAATCTACAGCCATTTCCTTTGCTTTCTTAAACATGAATGAGGATTTTTGTCTCTTTCTCCCTCCATAAATTGTTCATGGTCAGAGGGGGCATGTTCCGTGTCAAAGTCTTGACCGCCAGGATCAAACAAAAAACCCTTGTGAACTCAAAAGTGGAGACAAATAAATGACTATTACTTTTTTTTTTTCCTTTTGCCTGGAGTTAAACCTTTTCTCTGTCAACAATATTGACTTTGTTCACTTGGAAGGAAACAGAGAGCAAGGGGGGGAGGGGGCGGGGAGATTTCTCTAGATGCTGCACAGAAAAAAACATTTTGGAAGGAGGAATGAAAAAAGACAGAGGTTACAGGAAATGGTAGACATTTTTTGTTGAATTAAACCATTAGGAGTGACCCAAAAACCAATGGGAAAGAAAGGAAACAACTGGATACATTTAGGTCACAAGAACCAGCCAAACGGGGAGCTGAAACCAATTATCATAAATGAATGTTTCTCTTTTATTCATGACCACCGTGTATGCTCCCATGATGCTCTTTGTCTTATTATAAAAACAGATGAAACTATTTCGTTTTGTTCTTATACTTATTAGCTAATGCAACTTTTGGGCAATTTATCAAACACTAACACATGTTGTGATTAATAAGCTCAGAGAATTAATCGCAGCTAAAGCCCCTTAAAAAACAGAGGATGTCGTGTCCTTCTTAAATATATGTTTGTGCAGGATTATGTAACTTAAGTAGTGACATCTAGTTATGATGCATATTCATGCATTTTACACGCCGAAAGATCCTTGAAACCATATGTTCAGGCAAGCTATAATTACAGTAACTTCCATTTCCATGGGACTTTGCCCCGTAGTGTGGGCAGAGCAAGCCCTGCTTGCCCTAGACGTGGGTGCTGAGGGGCAGGAGGTGCCTGCTCCCCCTGTGGCATTGGGGCAGGGAGCAGCGTTTGGGAGTTTGGGACTGTCACTGCTGGGCTTTGAAGGGGAGATATCAGGGAAAAAACCTGGCTTTTCCTTTTTAGACTCTTTCCCAGGGGTCTGCCTGCCCCTTTGAATCCAGGTACCATCAGAGGGGAGGAAAATGCCATTAAACCTGGCTGTAGCAGCTCTCTGCATCATCCTTGCTCCCACTAACCCAGTGCGGCCTCTAATGAGCCATAACTGGCTCTTAAGTGCCCCTAACCACTTCACTGAGGTTAGAATAAATGTCTAAATGGGGAAGAGGAAGGGCAGAGGCAGCCAGCACGTCCCGCAGCCTCACGGAGGCACAGAGGAGCTGGCTCCATGCGGTGGGAGGCAGCTCTGGGGCTGGGGGAGCCTCTGTGGGGGCGGCAGGGTGAAGGGATGGAGCTTTGCTTTAGGGTGGTCTGCTCGATAGGGAGACAACCACGGTTTGACATAGAGGGGGCCAGGGGGAATATTTTCCACCGGCGCAGTTCAGTGTTGTGGATGCAGATGTCGTGGGAGTTTGGGTGCCCTTTGCCATGGGCAGTTCTGTGTGTCCGCGGGGGTGGGGGGACGTGGCCACGTTGGCACTGGCATGGGCTGCGTTGCGAATAAATAGCTTCCAACAGAAGCTGAACAGAAGCATTGAAAAGGCTTGCTCTGGGCTGGCTGAGGCGCACTGTTAAAAGGGTGACGTGAAATACTTGAGAGCATTAGCGCTTTGTTAAAATTATATACTGGATCTTAACATCTTCGAATGTCACACAGGATGGCACGTCCATTGTTTGATTGCTATAAAAAGAAGAAATGCATCCCCAATTCTAAGGTCCAAAGTACAGCAATGCAGCTCGCTGAGGCTCCCCATTAGCAGCCTGTTCCGCTCAGCCAGCTACTTGTGTCAACATCCAGTTGACTTCAGCAGGAACGAAGTATGTGTTTAAGTGCTTTTATTGACTAGGGAGGGACTTAAGCATGTGTTTAAATGCTTTCTAGATCTAAGGCATAAATGCTTGATTCTCAAAGCCCAGCAAAATAATGGGGCTGGTCTTTAGTCAAGCATAAATTCTACGGAGTGCTACAGGAGCAGCTGAGTGAAATTCTATAGTACATGTCAGGCTAGATTTTCATAATGATCCTAAGACCTCTGCATCTCTTCATAGACTTCAATGAGATTTAGATATCACCCTTAAAAAAGAAAGGGGAGAGGGGTTTGGAAAGAAAAACAAAGCTATTATCCTTTCTGGTCAAGGCATCTGAATAAACTGTTGCTTGCTCATAACAGTTGGGGAATGGAATCCATGCAAGTTTATGCAGCTAATTTGTCAACTGTTCAACAAAATATGCAAAAGGATGCTGCCAGGGCTGTGTATGTGGAAGTACTCTGGCATAGAAAAATAAAAAAAAAATCCTGGACAACACCTGCTGACATTTTCCACAAGGACAAGATATTTTGCTGTATCTTTCACATGTCAGCAAATCAAATTTTTTTTTCTCTCAACCTTATTGCAGTGAAGTGTGGGTTGTTGGGTTTTTTCTCCTTTTTTTTTTTTTTTTCCTCCAGAATAGATGCATGCCCCAAAATGTTTTTGGTGTGTGTTAACAACACATTTGCCCTATGGGCTACATTTCTTCTGGGGAAGATAGACGACCTTCTTTTACTTTGAGTTTCCAACTGAGATCGCCAGAAAAAGAAAATTAAAAAGTAGGGTTTTCGTCTTTCGGCAACCCTGATGTGGTTGCCGAGGCATTGCTTAGAAACACAAACATTACAGCACATATGGAAGTCTACTGTCGAGTGGAACCGAGTCCTAAAGCAACATGTTAAGTTGGAAAAATTTATGTTCATGCTAAAGCGGCAGCGTAGTAATCGGTTTCAATGGAAGTTAGAGGAATGCATCAGAGATGGAAATGGCTTGCCCCCTTGGATGCAAGTGCAGGAATTCAGACCGACGGTCTGGGCTGATTGCATGAAGAGGAAGTTGCTTTTCTCAGTGAGAGCAAATCAGGCTTGTGGCAACTGTGCTCCTCCGTGTGCCCCTGCATCTGTCTGCGTGGAAGCAGCTCTATTTCTTGTGCCCGTTTAGGCACACTCAGAGTACCCATTTCAGCCCTTTGGCTGCATGTAAATGAGGTAGTTGCAGGCTTGCTGAGGGTGATGGAGGTGCAAGTCCAAAGTCTTGCTTTGCCAAGGCAAGCTATTTGACTCTTTTCAGGGGAGTTACCGGGGTTGCTCATTCAAGTTCCGTCTGTAATCAGGAAAAAAAAGAGATAAGTATGTCCAAGCAGTTATTCATTCTGACTGTTTTAGGGTGGTCTGAATAATCTCATGAAGATGCCTTCTTCCAGTGATTCAAAAAAGAACCTGGAAAACTCACTTAGACAAGATATGTTACCTTAAAGCAAATAAATCCATGTTATATGGTTCCTTCCTTTGCACTCCAGTTCACAAAAGGCTTTTGGGATCTTGATTGTACATTCAGTTCAATATTTAAATAACTTCAAAAAGCCAGAAATATTCCCAATTTCTCATAATTACACGACTCAGTTTCTGTGTGAACTTGAACCTCCTTATCTGATGAGAACAATGTAAGGATAAATAATGAAGACTGCGTGTTTTTCAGATATTAGGAAAATTCATGATTTAAAAATATTTCAGAAACAGAGCTTCTAGCACCATCAGGAAAAAAGAAAAAGAGGACAGAATTTTTATTGCTACTTGGGTGCATGTGCCTGTAGTCTCAGCATGTGCTACTCAATGGACTAAAGTACTTTTGCAGATATAATTGCCTTGAAAATTACTGTTTGACTTTCTCCCTGTGCCCAGGGAGGCTGCTTGTCTAAAGACTCCCATGTTTTGGAGTATAGGGGGACACATTGTGGGTTGTGGGCTCAGGATCAAGCGTGGTGGTCAGGTGCAGGTTTGAGGGTGAAAGGTATTGGGGAAAGGCACCTGCCCTGCCTCACGCCTGGTCCCATCCCTGAAGCACCATTCATCACTGCTGTGATACTGAGGGCAGGATAAAATGCACTGCTCCAGTTGTTCCTCCTCCCAACAGCATTGTGTCCCCGGCCTCAGCATAGCTGAAAGCATGCAGTGCCTGGGTTAGAGGTGCCAGGTAGCCTGAGTCTGGGCTAAGCCCAAGACAGGGCAATGGTGGGTGCCTTGTGAAAGAGAAGGAGGTTTTGGGGCCCTAGCACACAGATCGTAGAATCATGGAATGGTTTGGGTTGGAAGGGATCACAAAGATCTAGTTCCAACCCCCCTGCCACAGGCAAGAACACCTTCCACCAGACCAGGTTGCTCCAAGCCCCATCCAATGTGGCCTTGAGCACTTCCAGGGATGGGGCATTGACAGCTGCTCTGGGCAGCCTGTGCCAGTGCCTCGCCACTCTCATAGTGAAGAATTTCTTCCTTATATCTAATCTAAATCTCCTCTCTTTCAGTTTAAAGCCATTACCCCTTGTCCTTTTGTTAGAGGCCCTTGTAAAAAGTCCCTCTCCAGGTTTCCTCTAGGCCCCCTTTAGGTGCTGGAACAGATCCCAGAGCTCCGTCCTCTGGCTCTCTCACTTAAGACAACAAGCAAAAAGCCCCCCACCCCATCAAAATAATATGTATGGACAAGAAAGGTATTGTTGAATACCCTCGCCCCCGTTACACTCTTCCTGTAGTGCCTACATCACTGAGGAAAAAACAGTTTCCAAAGCAATTCCTCTCCTTGCCCATCCATGTTTTAACACAACCAGATGGGACCTTCATAAATCCTTTGAATCCTGGTTTTATCAGCTTGCCTGCTCAGGGAATAGCTTGCTTTTTAAGTTGCTTGTTGTTTCAGGCCTACAGCTAATCCTCTAAGAAAGTCATTTCTGTTGCTTGTGGCTAATACCCCATCCTGTGTTGGGAGTTATATCAGAGCAGAATTGCTGCTTAGTCAGTGGCTGCTTTTCAGCCAAAGAAACATCATGGGTTCTGGATTATTGTGATTTTTTTTCTTTCTTTTTTTTTTTTTTTTTTTTAAATCCAGATGAATATTTAGATGTCATTTTCGATGTTCAATTCCTTGATTTTGCCCAATTGAAAAAGCCACCTATTTATTTGAAAAATATTTTTGGAAGCCTGAAGATAACCACGTCGCTCCCATGGTTAAAATGTTTTATATAAAACTTGTTATTACCATAGATCAATGGGATATGTACAGAATATGTTACAATGGGGCCTGTGTTAAGGATTTGTCAAGATTTCCATTATAAACCACTATTTTCGAGGGTTTATAACTCAGTCATAAAAATTCATTCCAAGCTAAAACTTGGCAAACAAAATGTCAACCCAGGAGAGATTTTCTTTTACCAGATTTGCTTTAATGCTTTAAACTGATTTGTCTATTTTAAAATTATACGAGTGCCCTGTTTTATAGACTTTCTGTGTACACAGGGTGCGCGTGTGCATGTGTGCTAATATAACACGCATACTGGGGAAGAAACAATGTTAAAAGCACATTAACGCGGCAAAGCAGAGCTCCAAAACCCCCACAAAGTCAAAAATGGAGTTGGATTTGCAGTTTTTGGGATATTAAACATTGGAATGCCAACATTCGCCTGGTGACTTCAGCTGATCAGGGCTGGTCTAGACCAGCTGAGCTTCTGTCCCTTCGTGACACCACCCAGCGTGTGACATCTCTGAGCATCTGAATGGTCTGCTGATGGAAATCTGTGCAAATCTTGATACTAAGGGAAGGGGTGGCTTAGAGAGGGTATAGGACCATCTCAGGTCACCTGGTGTGACAGGGATGAGATGTTCAGCTGATCTGCCATCCAGTGATCCTGGATCCTGGCTTCTCTTAATGGTCAGGGGGAGAGGTAGGTGTGACAATTAGGTGCCAGTATTAGATGATTAGATGACTGAAGTACAGCTCTCTGTTTCTTCCCTGTGGTTAAGGAGCCAGTCTGGCATCACTGAGTGGTAGGTGGCCTGAGCTGCTCATCACTCTTGAAGAGAGGTGTCATCGCTGACACTTATATTTGCCCTAGGTGCCACGGCAGGTGGCACCTTCCTTGCCTGGAACACCAGCTTTGGCTGTGATAGATGAAGTTTGGCTCATGCCACTCACAGCCTGAAGCCCTGCTATTACAGCAGTGCCTGGAGAAGAGGAGGACATGCAGCTTGGCTTGCACACCCAGCCTCAGCCCAGGCGGATAGACAGGCAGTGGAGAGGCAGAAACACCTCCAAGAGATGTTCTGGGCATGGTCTAAGGCTTTAAGCCTGCCCCTGAGGGAGCTGATTTCTGTCCTTTGACCACAGAGGGAGTCTCAGGTGACCATGCTTCTAGCTTGTGTGCTTCGGCTGGCTGCCCAAAAGCTAGAGGAGATGAATCCAAACCTTGGCTCTTTGCAGGACTAAGCTTTAAATAGGGAGGGTCAGACTGGCTTCTCTCTGTGGTGTGAGATACACAAGTCTTGCACCATCCTTCCCTGGTGAACTGCCTTCCTTTGCCCTGAAATCCTGGGGGGTGAACTCATCATCCTGATAGCTGGGGTGTTTGTCATCTCCAAGTGTTACACTCTCCTCCAGCAGCTCCCTCCTAGCTCTTGGTGTTGAGTCCTGCTTGCTCATGGGTTTCCTTAATTGAGGGCAGAAGTAGGTTCCCCTTTCTGCCATAAATCCAGCGTACGCACAAACACACTTGTAAGATATTTAGAAAAGCTCTGCTCTGCGTATCTTGAATGTATGTGTGTGTGGAGTAAAGAAAAGCAATAAAGAGCCTACGTTATACCACATGTGTGAGCAAAGGGCTGTGGTTAACTCCCTTCAGATAGATTTCAACCAGGGCCTCTTTGTAACAGCCCCCAGAAGACTACTGAAAAGTCGGCATCCATAGTTTTAAATAGGTTCATTTAAAAAATAAATTGTATTAGGGCCTTTTCCTCCCCTCCCCGCTGCAAGCCAAATACACAAGTGACATGAATAAGGAAAACTGCAGCTGGCTGCGGCTTGCGCTGGGGATGTCAGCAGTGGAGCAGCCCTCCTGCAGTTAAGGTGCTTGTGGGAGGGTCGTCAGGGGTGTCTCTGTGGGACGGTCCCACTCTGCTGGGAGGCACAAGTGGTAGTTTTGTGATCAATGCACTGAAGGGGGATGGCGTTCAGTAGATCGGTGGATGTGCCTTGGCTGGGTATGGGATAAGTAAATCCTCAACCTAAACAGGGGAGTACTACGAGCCTTGCGCTCTTTTTCCTCCTTACCCCTGCCGCACCTTCCCTTTGGTTAGGAGGGAGGAAGCTATTGCCTTCCCTGCCCCTCACATCGCTGAAAATGATGGGGTTGTCTGAGCAAGGGCATTCGCTGCCTGCCCTGACGTGCTTGTGGTACCCCCAGCCCCACGTACCTCCATGGCGTGCCTGCCAGCTGCTGTGCCACAGCTACGCGCATCGTGGCTGCGCATCCGGCCCTCAGCACACAGGAGATTAAGGGACATTAATAAGAATCAGATTTGGAATAAAGTGAGTTGACAATTGGGCTTTGATTTTCCAAAGTGCTTTTTGGATGAAAATTGGCTTCACTTTTTTTTTTTTTTTTGATGAAGTTTTGCACAAAGGATGACACTATTTGCATTGGCACCTTTTCCAGATCAGCCCCCTAAATGCTCCAAGCCTAGAACTGTCGATTTTTCACTTGTCAAAAAACCAAAACAAACCAGAGTAGAAATGATGGGTCTGGCTTTTGCTTTGTGTGTTGTGAAAAACAAATAAACAAAACAAATATTTTTCTAAGTTTTTAATGGAAAATCAAATTCCCATTCTTACCGCAGTCGCTAATTAAGCAAGCTAAGAGGAGGACGCTATGCCCAGGGACACTCAGCCTTTCCTTGTAGCTGGTCAGACTGTTTATAAGCATGAGAAATGCACGTCAAACATGTCTCCGTGTAGTTTAATTCATTGTCTATGCCAAAGAATTAAACTATTGGATCAGTAGAAGCCAGATCTCACTTTTCTGTTGAACTAAAGTCAGAAATAAAACAGCTTTGCAGAGAACAATATAGCCACAGTTGAGGGAGCCGGGTCACCTTTTGGTGAATTTAAATGAGTTCTTAATGAAAAGGGGAATAAATTTTTCACACATTCCTTTGCATTAAAGAGGGGTCAGAGCCTAGCATCAAGGTGAGCCTAAACTCAGGAAAGACACAAAGGGAATTCCTGAGCTGCCGACAGAAATGTCTCTCCAGTCTGCCAGGAGCCAAAATGCTACTGCTGGAAAAACAGCAGGCGGGGTGGAAATCTGGGTCCAATGAAGGGCCAGCAAGGGAAGCTGCGGAGTGGGGTCGCGGGGTGGGGGGGAAGATAAACAGCATCCCCTCATCGGGGCGGTTAAGCTTATTACAGAGACAGGGCTGCTGGTGGGTGTGAGTAGGTTTAGCCAGAGGGCTGGGACCAGTAATCCTGTCCCCCATTGCTGAAACGTTGCAACATCCAGTCCTTATCGTAAAGATGTGATGCTTTTGAACGCTGGCTGTCAGGCCTTAGAAAAGATGTGTGACCTCAGGCAAGTTACCAAGTCCTCCATGTCTCAATTTTGCTATCTGTAAAATGGGCTGTTACTCAAAGGGAATTGCTATGAGGATTGGAAATGAGGGTGAACAGGGCAGTTTGTCTTATCTGAGAGCTAATTTTTATTTACCTGACAGAAACTTTAAATGCCAATACAACAGATTTATTTTTATTAACGTATCGGTTATTGCTGAAGCAGTAATGTAGAGCTGTCATTTGTATAGGGCTTTTCTGATCTGTAGTGTTCCTCAGAGATGTTGCCAAGCAGATTTAAGCAACGATCTGGCAAAAATAGACTTCCCTTGTGTGGCTTGACTTAGGTGAGAAGGCTGCAGGAGGACGGGGGGCTCGGCCGTGGCGCTTGCTGGAGTGCTCCCCTCCATATTGCAGCCCCTTCCCAGGGCACTCCCACCAGATGCTGTTCTGCCTTGAAGGGTCCGATATTGCTGCAGCCACAACTGCAGTGCCCAAATTCTCTGCTACAGGAACGATGCCCTCCCTGGGTGATCCTGGGATCTGTCTGCTCCTCTCCATCAGTGAAGGACTGAGTTACAATGTCATAGGTGGCTGGGAGCTGAGGCGCTGCTGTCAGCAGCCCTGTGCGCAGACCCGGTTTGGACCCATGGCACAGTGATGTTGTCCCTTTTGTGCACACCTGATGTTTCGCAGTTGGACCCGTGGTACCACTGAGAGTGCGGTGGGATGCTCAGCTCCAGCGCGTGGGGCTGGGGGTGGCGGGTGTGTGCGCAGGGTGCAGTGGGCAGCCCTCCTGCAGCTCCAGGGGGGAGAGGTGTTGGGTACCAAGTAGGGAGGCATCTCCAGGGATAAGGCCTGGCTTTGTTTAACATCTCATTCCTAAAATAGGCCTGTAATTATATTAACGTCTTTCCAGCATTAGCAAGGGACAGGACGCTCCAGAGGGCAATTCAGACCTGAGTTGTCCATAGCCCTCCCTTGGTGGGAAAGGGGCTCAGTCAGGTTCCTAAGTTAGGCTTCTTGGTTGAGAACCTCACATTTGGTGCAAAGACTCTGTCTTGGGATAAGCATCAGGAAACGTGTTGAATCCTGCAGATATCCCCCATTGCCGGTGGTGCCCAGGAGAGTTATCTCCTTTGGAGCAGGCAACTGACTGTTTCCCCCACCTTCTGGGAGTAAATCGGGTGTCCGTGGAGGTGAATGGTGCTGAGCTGCCTTCCCTGTCTGAGGACCTGGCTCCTTTTCTATTATAACATTATTTAAAAGGGGGGTGGGGGGTGGCAGGGAGCAGCAGGGAGACAAGGAAAATATTTATGTAAGAAAACTACACTTTAAAAGACAGCTTAAAACTGGGATTAATAAGTCTGCTTTTATGGAAGCATTTCTACATGTTGTAAAACATTTTTAAAAACATTGTAAAAACTACAGAGTTTCACGTTAAATATGGCTGATTTTCTTTATAGGGCTGACCTGCTTCCCAGAGGTGATGTATACACACCATATGACACAGGGGTTGCTAGGGTAGGTAGTGTTTTTACATTGATTACTGTAGTAAATAATAATGTAAAACTGTGTATAAATAGGGAGTTCAATCCAGAGCTGCCCCTGGGGTCTGCAGTTCTTTACACATGGCCCATTTTTCATCACTTGTGTGATTATTTTATTTTATTTTTTTGGAGGAAGAGGAAAAGGGGAGGGAACATGCTGGGTTCTTTTTTTCTTTCTTTTTTTTTTTTTTCTTGTTTTTGTCTCAAAAGAACATCTCCTCTTGGGTCAGCTGTTGAGCAGAGGCCAAAAATACTGGTTAACGCTACGGGGAATTTGTTCCCTCGGCAATTCAGGAGTGCAGAGAAAACCAACAAGAAGCAGCTGAGGTTTGCAGAGGTGGCCAAAGAGGAGTGGGCAGATGAAGCGTGCTCTGTAGTTTAGAGGCTGGGGGAGACATGAGAATATTATTCGAATATCCCAAAGGAGAGGCAGCCAAGTGAGTAACCTCTGCTCCCTGCCTGCTGCGGGTAACATACGGAGTGGCAGCCAACTGTGGAAAGGCAGCTTTGTATCTTTGAGAAAAACTTTTTAACTGGATGGATGGTGAAGTGCTGGGAGCCAGCTCATGGGTGGGTGTCTGTCTGCTCAGGGGTGAGCCCTGCCACTGGGCTATGCCCATTGCCACAAGCAGCTCTGGGCTGATGGTGATTTCTCTCCCCTTTGATGGAGACACAATGAATCGTCCCCTAAAATTGCACCTTGACTCCTTTGCCCCTTCGACGAGGCTTGTCTCAGCTGGAGGAGGGTGGAGTGGAGACGAGGACATTCCTGGCTGCTCTAATAGCCTCTGTCCCTGGTGAAATTATTGGTCACCACTTAACGCAATTTGTTTCATTTTGCAATTATTGTTCAGGGGAATTTTTATAAGCTCCTGTAATAAGTCACTTCTGCTGGGATCCGGAGAGGAAGTGAACTGCATTAGAGGCAGAGGCATTACCCCAGCCTCCCCTCCTCGCTGCCTCGGGACCTTAACGTGGCGCTTTCCACAGTACCACGCACATGTGCGTGGGAGACTGTGCGGGTGTGCACATGTATGGATACATGTATAGTCCTGTATATGATTATTTGTATATAGACATGCATGCATGCTGCATGTGGAAGTAGGGATCCTCAGGTTTTGGGGCTGAGAAGCACAAAATACAGCCAAGGTCTCCAATGCTTCTGCTACTGGAGATGTGCCAGTAGAAACCAGTTGCTTTCTGGCTCTCTTTGGCCATGACTGGACACATAGCCTGGTGCTGTGATCCAGTAGCCTTCTGGAGGTCTGTGCCACACTGCTACTGCTCTGTGCACAACCAGAGGTGCTTAAGTGCAGGTGCTCATGTTTCCAAAGCTATGGCCATGGCTGAGCTCCTGCTCTCCGCTCCGCATCTCCCCCTGCGGTGCTGTGCTGTGAGCTGGTTTTCCCAGGGGAGGCTTTCAGGTTGCTGTGGGGAGGACTGGTCAGTACTTAGTGGGTATCACAGCTGGCTGCTCTCTCGGAATTTCCCCGTATGGATCGAAACATCAGGCTCAGCCAGGCTCCGCACGGATGTAATGCAGACACAGGCAAGACGCAGGCCACAAACAACGCACCGCGCCATTTCCACATGGAGCCAAAAACAACACGCGTGCACACAACACACAATAAACATGTCACCCTCTTTCCATACAGACAAACACAATGCGCGCCTGTATAACCCACACACGCAGAGACGCACACTACGCTTCTCTTCCAGATTCCAGCGGGGCTGCGATTTTTAACTATCTAAATTAAAAACAGATATGATCTTCCAGCAGGGAGCTGCCAGAAACTCGCGCCCCCCCCCCCCCCCCCCCCCCCCCCCCAACTTTCTCTCTCAGTTGCATCGGGGGAAAAATATACGCGGTTCTCCAAAGGGGCAAATGGTTTCTCAGCATGCAGCGAGGTTGGGAATGAGGGTGGGGGGGACATGGGGAGGAGGAAAGGGAATGCACAGAATTACTTTCTAGTGGCAGAAGAATAAACAGCTTAAGTTAATAAAGTTGAGGCCGAGGAGAACTATTCGGAGAGTGGTGGAGGAAGTCGGGGATTAGGGAGAAAATAGGAGCCCAGCAGCAGGAAATAGTATGGCAGCACAGCAGGCCTGAAGGGAGGGCAGAGGATGGAGGCAAGACCTGGTCGGCATGGCGGGGATGAGAGTGAGGAAAGGGAGGGCTGCGTGGCTCTAAATCACAGCCCTGCTGAAAGCAAGCCACCTCGTGTTCATCAAAAATCTGCCTCGGGAGCCAAAATCCCTTCCGAAAATGATGTGACCTATTTTTAGGAGCTGATTTACCAGAGGGAGATGCCTTCTTTGTTTTGAGGCACATGTAGCAGAAATGGCGGGGGGGGGGGGGGGGGGGGGGGGGGAAGGAAAGAAGGGGAGCTCTGGGGTGAGAGGGCAATGCCAGCCCTATGGGGGGGCACCGAACTGCCCCAGCCCCACAGCCCCTGCCCATGCACAAGCCCCATGCACCAGCGCTGCTGCCGGAGCCGGGGGCAGCCACTCTGAGTGACAGCCCTGGGCACCCGGCGCGTTGCTGACTTGACAACTTTTTGCAACTGTCGAAGAAGCTTAGCAGATAAGCGCACAACAGTTTTTATTATTCCAAGAGGCAGAAGACTCGCCTTAGCGAGCGGTAACAAATACGGACATTCACGACCAGGATTAGAACAAACTGCACTGGTGGGCAAGGGCCAAAGGCAGCACGGAGCTGTGCTGTAACCCAAAACCTCCACAGCTGTTTTCATTTTCCTCCCTTCAACACAGTCCCTGTGTGGTACTTCAGGGAGAATTATGAAAGTGGTGTGTAATTCAGAGAAGTAATGTCTTTTTTTTTTTTTTTTTTTTTTTCCCCTGCCCCCCCCCCCCCCCCCCCCCCCCCCCCCCCCCCCTTGCTTTTTTCTCTCTTGCTTCTCTTTTTCTTGGAGTAATGAAAATTGCTGTGGTAGATCGCTTTGGATTCAAGGGAAATATCGGACTCTGTTTTCTGTGGGTGAGTGAGATAACAATAGATTGGACAGGGTGCTGTGTTTGAAAGGCCCCACTGCTCTCACCGCCACTCTCCCTTGCTCCCCAGCCCCTGCATGGTGACAGATGGGCAGTGGAGCAACGCATTTCCCCTCAACGGTTTAAATCATAATTTTAAAGAAAAAAAAAAAAGGAAGAGAGGAACAGCTGAGAAATCCTGGGTGTTTTGCGAACGAATGCAGTGACTTCAGGGACTTTGGTGGCCTGAAAGGGACTTGCTGCTTTTGCTGCAGCACAAAGCCCGGTCTGGACAAATCCCTGCACCAGGGAAGGGCTCTTCTGCCGTGAAGCCCCGCTGGCTCCCGCCGGCCTTTTGATGGTAATTGTTTAAAAAGCATCAGGCTACATCCTCTGCTGTATCCTGGTGATTCATGCCAGCTCAGGGGATGCTCTACCTACAAGGAAAAAAAGATGATTTTCTTTCTGGAGGACAAATCCTCTCCTGATCTGATATTCTTTGCTTTGGTAGGATTAAGCCAGCAGGGAATTTAGCCCTCTCTTTTTTGAACAGAAGTGATTGCACTGTGCTTCCTCTGTCCTGTGAACATTGCTGGCATAGTTTTCCAAGATGTTATACGTTTTCTCATTAAAATCTCTTAATTTCATATCTACTAAAAATCCGAAAAAGATTCCTCCATTCAGTCAACTAAAATATTTTGTTTAAAGTTTTTTGAGGCCTTTCCTTTCAATTTTGCTTTCTTCCCGCCCCCCCGCCCCCAATATAATTTTAGATTGAAGATATTCTAAGCTGGAAAAAACCCTCCATCTCATTTGTCAAAACATTTTGTCCCAACATTACTAAAGATCTTATTTAAAAACCAATAGAACAAACACTGAAATTTTTCATCTTCCCTTCATCTTATTCCGTAGAAAACCCACCAAGTTAATGGAGTAGCATTAAAAAAAAACAACCCACAACTCAAGAAATCAACTCCCCCAAAAGGTCTCGGTTCCACCCCAGTGGTGGTGAATTCACCACTAGTGAATATTAGGAAGTGCTGAAAATTTATATTTCTTGCCTGAAATTGTTTGGATTGTTCAAAAACCTTAGATAGCTGTTGCATCTTGTTATCAAATTCTGTTGGTCTTTCCTTTAATGGGTTTCACATGATTTTTATTCAGCAAGAAAATAACTCAGTGAGTGACTGGAAACACTTAACGTGTGTACCCTGACACATCTGCACATACCATAATAGACACATGAATTTAATGCTCAGTTGATTCAATGCGGGGAGTGGAATGTAGTGTAAAGTCAATGAAAATATCCTGTTCCCACCCCCTTTTCTTCATCTCCCCCCCCCCAAGTATTTATCAGGATTGCTGCATGGGAGGTATGTGGTGTGGAAGTTGTGGGAGTCCTCGGCGTGCTCCGCTCATGACGTGGTGTTTGTGCAGCGCAGCAGTAAATGTACTCGTTCTGCTGCGGTAACCCGTATTAAAAATTACCACAACCACGCGAACGCAATGAAGCTTTGGCAGAGCTTTGCTGTGCCATGGAAAAGAGAAACAGGGATAATAAAAGGATGACCACACGTGGTGGTCCCTGCGCTGTCCGGGCTGGGCTTTGGCTGGGAGGTGAGGCAGTGAATTTGATTCTGCGTGTGCGTGGCAGACGTGCTTGCTGCAAACCCCGGCTTGCTTCCTCATGTAAGTCTGGAAGGCTACTGTAGCTAAACGGAAAAGCATTATAAAACAAACTGTTATGAGCAGCAGATAAATATAGCGTGATAAAGACAAATGGTTGGGCAGCTGGGGTGTAGAAACACACTGCTTTCCAACTGGATGCGAGTCGTTTTGTTTTTCCTAGAAGCTTACCCCTAGGCCTTCTGCCACCCATCTGGGGTTTTATACCCGCCTTGCAAGGACTGGGGTGAGAGCGGTGTGTATCCTGCTGTTGATAGAGTGCCTGGCACTGTCCTGGGGCTGGTAGGCACTGAGCCACGTGAGAAATACATAGAATATACAAATCCTTTATTTGCCAATGGTAAGGGGGTTTAATGCTAAAGTTGTTACAAAGGCAACATCGTTGCTGCAGTAATTTTAAAATCAGTTTTGGTTTCAATTTGGAAGAGCGGCAGAGATGTTTTCCTGGGCTGCTACAACGTCCTCTTCAAGTCAATGGATTTTCCTCTATTGATGTGCTTGAATTTTGGGTACGTAAATTTATTATTAACATCTGCATCCCATACATCAGAAAAAAAGTGGGGCAAAACCTAAGTTGTATTTGGATGCTTACATCGTATTTTTAACCAAGAGGATAAACAGTAGTGATGTTTTCTATTGTTTTAGTATTTCTTCCAGTGTAGGCAACCTTTGCAGAACAAAGCACTCTTTGTAAAACTAAGTCCTTCAGCATGTGAATACCCACACATGTCCTTCGTTGCTTAACTGGAGGCAGGAGGAGCTTAAACCTTGGAGATAAGCTTGTATGTGAGTCTTTGCATAACTGGATGTGATCCTGCACTGTGCCAGTGCACTGATCCCAGCACACCAAACTGTGTCTGGTTCACGTTTAGGGCCAGTCCTGATGTATAATTCATACACAACATTTTATTAAATGGCAAATTTCCCCCCCTAACCCGCCCCCGCAAATTCTATAGACTGTAAGGAAGGAATTTGTTGTGCGGTGGCCTCTTCCCCCTCTCCTTGCCCATTTTTTTTACGACTGAGGAAACCCTTTTATTGTACGCAAAATAAAAGCTTGATGTGGTCTGCCATTTTTTAATTTACCGTGGTATTAAATACGAAATGTATCCACTTACAGAAGGTGGGTCATGGATTGTGGTCTGGGCTTGATCCAGCGCCTGTTGTGACTGGGTGTAGGGGCACAGGGAGAAGGTAGGAGCTTCTCCAAGGCCTGAGCAGAAATCACCAGGGTGAAGGTGTGAGCACCCTTACTCATCCCCTGTTGTGGAGTTTATCACCCCTATAATTTTTCTTGTCTTGAGCAATCGCTGCCTCATAGTACTGCAGGATTAATGCCATTCTCCTGGGCTGAGGGTGACGTGACCCTGAGTACCAGCAAGAAGTGAAACCACCGGGTCAAATTCTGTTCTTCCAGGGGAATAACACGCAAAAACCCAAATCAACTGCAGCAGTGGGTGGGAAGAAGATGCTGTGGATGACTGCAGGAGATAGCGCAACCGGCCTCTTGCTAATAAATAAATCTGTGGTTCCTCTGTGGGAGGAAGGCTACGCGAGCAGCTGGGATGCTTGTGTGGGGTTTGTGAAGACACAGGCTCGTTTTGATGCAGTACTGTTGTGCCTCCTCGTCTTGGTTTCTCATTTGCTAAATGCCGTGGGCTTGTGGTACAGTGCTAACGAAAATCGGATGAAGGGGTCTGGAGAGCCTGAGTGCTGATGGGTCTGTCTGCATAAAGTGCTATAAATAATGTTTGGGCCTTTGAATACAAAGATCTCTGACTCCAGAAAGCAGAATAAAAGACATGAAAGCATCTAAAATGCAAAATATTAACGCTTATGCTTTTGAGTAGTCTTCCTTAATTCCCATCTATTGTCATGAAGAAACCCCTTTCTGACCATGGTTAGACAGCGTTAGAGATGGTGAAACTGCCTTTTCTGGGGGAAAAAAGTTTTAATGAAGACAGACCGGGGCTGATTCTGCCACTGTTATTGCTGGAGCCTGATCTGCTTTCTGGAAGGAGAAAGCAAAACCAGGTCCCAAAGGCAAGTGCATATGAAACAGAAGAAGAAAAGAAGAGCAAAGCTGCAGAACAGCTTCTGGAGCTGAGTCACGGCAGGGCTCCGTGCTGGCGGGGGGCAGCACCCAGCCTTATCAGCACCAGGGAGCTCCACCACAGGCAAGCTAGTTAAGGTAGTTAAGGCGTTGCTTTTTTGTCACCTTTTTGGTCACAGGCTCACAGAAATACAGCTACATAAATAAATAGAAGTAGTGATGTAATCTTGGCTGGCCAGATCAGATTTTTATTTTTTTTTTTTAATATATAACTGGCTAGAGAGAGAGAGAGAAGAAATAAATTTTAGAAGGAGCAGAAGAGGTGGGAGAGAAAGTGAGAGCACAACCGGGGACCAGGGCAGCACCTGGAATGTGCCCGGAGCTGATGGAGGAGGAAATATCACCCAGCCCTTTCCAGGGTGAGTCTGGTCAGCTCTCAGGACAGGGAGGCTGAAGCGGTGGGATCTCAGGAGAAGCAATAGTGCTTGCTCTGGGCAGACTGAGGGTTTGTCTTCGCATCTCTATTGAAAGATGGGTTCTACAAAGGATAGCATAGGCAAAGCAGGCTCTTTACATTGTCAGTAACATAATCTTGATTACATTTAGTTTTACTCAGCCCTGAAACTTGCTATTTATTCCAGAAAAAAAGAATCCCACTCCTAAGTTTACATTGACATAATTATTCTGAAGTAACTAGGTCGTGGTCATGATTTTCATTAAGTTCCTGTGTATGAACAATCTTCAAAATAGATTTTCTGGCAAAGACATTAATAATTCAGTATCAAAAAAATCTCAAATGTCTTGTCTGAGTAATATAATAAGTTTAGCACTAAACCGTTGCTTTCTTAGTTAAAAATGTGTTTCAGGCAGCATGGGCAGTCTCTGCTCTCTGCCCAGGGAAAGTGCTCCAGAACTTTTAACAAGACACTGAGATAAACTGAGAGTGCTGAGGCCATCTCCTCTTTGCTGAAATACTTTGAAGCAACAATCAGGTAAAGAAGATCAAGAGTTGATGGGAAATAATTAGAAGCTGTTAAGCTGGCTGTTACTTGGGTCCATGGATGCTGTGCTGTTCATGTTATTTCACTTTGGAAGGTCAGACTCACCAAAATAATTGCAAGCCAATCTCAGGGGCAATTATTGCTGTAACAAAATATCAGGCCTGCAATTTTCTTCATGGAGGGAAAGAAAAAAAATACCATTTTGACTTTTCACTGGTAACAGCATTTAATGGCACATGGGCAGTTTTTGAGGCAGTTCCTCCCTCCCTCTGCAGTCTTTCCCCCCTCAGATTCACAGACTGTGAGGTCTCCAGGCCTTGTCCTTAGCTGGTTCGAGGTCTGTGCATGGCAGGGGCCAGCCCAAACCCATCATTTTTTCTGGTCCTGAACTTAGGTGTGCCCCTTGTTCACCTAAGTTGTGCTGGTCCAAATGTTCACCTAGGTAAAGGTCTAAATGCCTATCACCTGTGTTTTCTGTTCATGCTGCTGGACTGTAGGGAAGCCCACCTACATGGGCTTCCTCACGTGGGAGGAGGTGATGGTACTGTCAGTGCCCACTGGGGAGCTGAACACCACCTCGTCAACCAACCCTTCCCAGGCTGCAAAGTGGGCTTAGAGCTGGCTCTGTTCAGCCACAGCTGGTGGAGGCTGGGATGAGGCAGGGGGTTTGAGGTGCCCTTGTGCCCTGTCCTTGAGCTCCTCCTGGCACTCCATCCTGAGCATCTTTTTTGGGGACAGCCCACGTTTGGGGGTGGCCTGTCCCCCGGAGGTGATGCAGGGCTGTGAGGAGTGAGCTCAGGACATGGAAACAACCGCCCCATCCATGTAACTATTGTTGTATCCCGTTAACCACATCACAGGGAAAGTTTTCAAAGCTGAGCATACGCTGTGCATGTGCAGGAGCTGTTTCTAAAACATAAATAGCATGGCCATTAACCAAGGCTTTTCCTTTTTTTTTGTTGTTGCTTAAAAACAGTTCATATTATGTACTCAATGTTTTTCAAATTAAACCATTATTTATCCAGAGGTAGCCAAAAATGTAGCCAAAAAACCACCTCTGATTATTTTTGACCTCTCTAAGGCTAATAATCTGCTAAAACGTCTTTAAACCATCTTAAAGAAAACAGAAACACCACTGCTGACAACTCACATACCTACTTTTTAATGCAGTGTTATTTTAAATGGCTGCGTTTATAAACCTCTAAAGACTGAGGTTTATAATAGGAATGCTGACAGATCCTTAACACTCCATCCCATAATAATAAAGTTTGGAGAAAGAATGGGGCTGCGGACACTACTGTCCCTGTTACGGTGCTGGGAATTTCTTCTGCTCTTATTGATTTAACTCGTCTAGCCAGAAAACTGGTTTTCCTGGGAATGCAGGGTGAGCACCTAACTAGTGTGGCAGGGCGCTGGTGGCATTATGGGGTGGTCGAGCAGCTCAGCTCTGCCTCGCCCATGGGCTGGCCCCACCAGTGCACCCCGAACCCCTGCCTGCTGCCCCACGAGGGGTGCTGAAGCCAGGGCAGGTCTTCAGAAAGGAGGAACTGGGCAGAATTCTTCCTTCTGCATCCCTACTGAAAAAAAACAAAAACAAAAAACCCGAAAACAAAACAAAACAAAAAAACCCAAACAAAAAACCACAACCAAAAAACCCCCCAAAACCAAAAGGGAAATAGAAGTGCGTTGAAGTGATAGGCGAGGGGTTTGGGGGGCTCTGCATAAGGCAGACCACATTCCCAGCTGCTGCGCATCAACCTCCTGCTTTTCTGCCCGCCTGTAGCCTGGCACGGGGTGTTTGGGGAAAGGTATGAAGTGTGCGGAACGGCGGCGTCTGTCGGGGACGGGTGGCTTTTTGGACTGGCTACCCGCACAAGAAGCTCCGTACCGCAACATGGTGGATATCTTTTTCCTGCTCTCTGGCCTGTAAAACTCCCCGAAGGGGAAGAAATGCTAAACGAGATTTATGTCCTCAGAAAGCGACGTGATAATTTGTGCAGTGGAGAGGGGATGCTGCTCTATCATCATTAAATTAAGATGTGCGGGCCAGATGTGAAATCTTGATAATGAGCTTTATAGGGCACCGTGGCTCGGCTCGCGATTAGCTTCCCAGGCAGAGCGAGGGGAGCGCGCGAGCGGCAGGCAGCACAAAGTGCCTCCGTGCCCTCAAGTCATTATCTGGCTCTGATCGCGGGCGTATTTGATCTTCGCATGCTGTGATCTTGCCCTTGCTCGTCCAGGTCTCCCATAGAGAGCACCCACGTACTGTGGGAAGTCCAGGCTGCTTAGAAACACAGATGGTGTGTTTTCATCCAGCCCAACACAGTCGGGCTCTGTTTCTGAGCGTGTTCCTTGGGAAAAGAGGGCTTTTTGAATATTATTTTCCTTTCATTTTATTTTTAAATCTGGTTGTCTGGTTTTGTCTCTTTTTCCTCAACTAAACTGACGGATGTGCACTGAATTTCTGACAGCTTTACTGTCAGACTTTCAGTCCATAAAAAAAGAAAGGCAATGACTCAGGAAATGCAGGCAGGTCTCCTCACAGCCCTTGCCCAGGCTCTTTGTGCATCACTGCATCAGCCTCCAAAACTCTGATATGTCAGGAAGGAGAGCCAGGTGCTTGCAGGACAGCACCTTTTCTATGTAAAACCCTGGGAAAAGGAGCAAAGTTTCACAGACCATTGCAGACCCCAGGGATGCTGCTCCTGCTGCATGCCCAGGTCATGGCTCACAGCTCGGAACCAGCCCTCCCTGCTGCGTCCAGCCGCTCCCGGCCCCAGTTTCTTGCTTGTTTCCACTGAGGACCTTTCACTCTAGTCTGGGTTTTGAGGAACGGAGTGTGGCACAGATCAGGATGGACCACATGCCTTCAGGAGTGAGGGGGTTTATGTCTTTGAGGATCATAGCCTCAGCTTTCCCTCCGTGTTTTCCCGTGAAATGTAAAGCAATCCCCAAATCTGCAAACAAGCCCTTGGGTTGGTTTGTTTGGGGCTTTACAGTAAAGGGAGCAACAAAAGATAATGAATTAACTGCCAAAAAAACCCTAAAACAAACCCAACCAAAAAACTGGAAAAGAAAGAAAAGAGAGTTAAGGCACTGGAAGAGTTCATTGAGCTGTTCACTCGTGTCAGTCTCCTACCTGCAAGGAAAGCAGAGCATCGTCAGACCTGCTTGTGAAACCCACAACAGTGGGCCAAATCGGGAGCAAATCTGTACATCAACAGTATTTTAATGCAAGTTTTTCCTTCCCTGTAACCCTTTAAGCACTGAAGAGCAGGGAACTGCTTTTAGTTTCTTTTCCTGTGAATAGTGTTATCATGGCTGCTGGCGTGTGATGCCAAGCTATCATTTTAAGGGTCTTCTTTATCATTTTACAAAGCTTTCAGCAGCAAGGCTGTATTTTTGACTATGTCTTTGGCTTGGCTCGCCACATTCAACCAGCTGGGATCACTGCATATGTGTGTGTGGTCAAATTTACTGTGAACCGATTAGGATATTAAACGAAATGAAATAAACATGTAAATCTTAAAAACCATCTTAGAGTTGAGGTTTACTTCTATAGAAAGAATACAGATGGAAAAAGTAACGTAAAATTAAAGACATTCCTAATGGCAGGCTTTTTTATTTGTTGCCACAATTTTATTTTCAAGGAAAATAAATAAAAGGAAAATAATTTCAAGGAAAATAAATAGAAATTACAGTTTTACAGAAAAGGTCCTGTGTCTCTAAGGAAAACGTTGAGTGGTCGAAAAGCTTGTTTTAAATAATTATATCACTATATGTATTTGCGTTCTCCACCATGTAATTGAATATATTTAGGCAGGCAGAGAAAGAGAAGGAAGCTTTTACCGATTTTTTTTTTTTTTTTTTTTTTTTGGGTACCAGAATTCATTGGCTACAGTCTTAGCAGGCCAAGAGCAAAATCACCCCATAGAATTCAGCAGACTGACAGGGATCTGATATGATCTAATCTAATCGATCTATGGATGAGAAAAGCTTTTCTTTTCATGCCAGTTTGTTTGCTTAGCAAAAATGTGACTCTAAGACTGGCAGGGACCACCAGGGATAAAGGAAATATCCTTAGAAAGTCAAGTCCAGTTTTCTTTTGCTTTTTTTGGGTGGCCTGTTAATGATTCAGATTTAATGAAGGGATTGGGTTTTTAGTAAGACAGCTTTATCACAACATTAATTATTTGTGACTCCTGGTATTCTGTAGAGGACAGAACTTCTGCCTGGCGAAAATTTGAAAGAAGTCTGGCTTTATTCTGTTTCTGAAAAAGAAGTTCTCAGCTTTCAAATCTCTCACTAAAGGCAGTTTCTAAATTCTTTTTTTCTCTAGTTGCCACTTAGCTTGTTTTGAACTTGTCTAAAAAAAGAAAATTAAAATGTGTTGTTTGATGTTATTTTTTGTTTTTGAATGATTCGCTATATTGCATATTATCTAATGAGTAGATATATTTAAAAAGGAGAAGTAGATTTTCTCCTACAAGAAAAATCAAAGCATTTTATTAAAGATTGCTGAAATGAAGTTTTTTTAACATTTTCTCACAACTTTTACTGTTTTGGCTTCTCTGAAATAAAATTCCAGCTAGGTTTGTTAGCAGGCAGATTCTCTCCTTTCAGTTCCTATATCCAAGGATTAAGATTTTCTGGAAGGTGATAAAGCTTGAACCTTTTTTCTTTCCTGACATCTTTTTCTCTGTCTGTTATGCCCCTCAGTGATCTTGAATTTCTTCCAAGATGTGGCTTTTCAAAGCAAGCCACTGCTTTCGGTTCTCCTGTGACAGTTTGTGGGATGTGGATCTTTGACAAATGTCTGCCTCAGCTCTGCTCCCTACTTTTCCTGCTAGATCTCCTGCTTGCACCACTGCTGTACGAAAGCCTGCTCTGTTATTTGTACAGTATGTTTCTTGGGGTTTTTAAATGAGATCTTTTGGCCTAGAAATGCCAATGATGGGCTCAGAAGAAAACTTTGGATCTAGGCTACTGCTTTTTGCTTTTCATCTACCTGGAAAGCCCTCCCTTACTTGTTGCCACCCTGTAAAAGTGGGAGCACCTTTACTAATATGAAGGTGTGATGGAATTAGAAAGACTAAAATGTTTTTCTCAGATACCAAATAACACATTCAAAGTTCCTAGATTTTTTTTTTTTTTCAGGAAAGAAAGAAAAGATTAAATTTCTTTATTTTAACCATTGTTATTGTTGGATCCTAAAAATGCCTGTAAAAGGAGTGCAGAAAATAGATACTAAATTTCTTCTTACTGGATATGGGCTTGTTTATATGAATTACCTTCTGCAAATCCTTTGAGGAGAATCTACAGATCTCCAGCTTCTAATCTGGCTCCTTTTATGTTCTTCCTGTGTGCTATCTCATGTAGGTGGTATTGGTCAAAAGGTCAACAATTCTGACAAATATGTGTTACTAAATAAATCGCACTGGATTTGCGTTTTCTGGTGAGTGAAAATATGCAGCTCAAATTTTTATTGTGATTTTGATACAGAGTTTTAATAGGAACACTTTAAAAAAAAAGGGAGAATATAAAATTTCTCTTGCTGTTTTAGTCTGATGGAAAATAGCCTGGTGTGTGAATTCTCTTTGAGTTATCTTGGACCTTGTATCCAGACTTTGGTGGTTCTTTTGCCTTTCTCATTTCCTTTAAAAAAATATTTTAACACCTGACATTTCTGCTGCTTAGCCACTGAGACAGTGGTAACTTTTGAACTTTTTGATATGTGCTAGACAGAGAGAATTCCTTACATTTCTTTAGTTTTCAAGTCATGTCATGGCTACTGTCTGTCCATCTCAGAAAGGTCTTAGGTCTTGGCTATAGCAGAGTTCAGAAAAAGGAAAGAAGCGAAAGCCTGGGCTCTGGGCTTGAAGCACACTGATGTCTAAGTAGGTCTGAATCCCATTTTCGTTCTGGTATTGATCCAGCCTCATTTCCATAATGTCCCTTTCGCACACGCTTTTTCAAGAGGAATGTTTTGAATATGAATGTTCACATGTGTATGCAGTCTTCAGTAACACTTGCAAATGAAAAATTCAGAATGGCATAATATAGAGAAAGGACAACGTTTTTTTTTCTGGAGAAAATTAGCTTCCCCTTTCTTCAGCCTGGTATATGAATTACACGATCTTGCGACAATTTGGGAGTTATTTAAAACAGTCTCATTCAATTAGCTGGTTTTGTTTTCTTTCTTTCTTTTTCATAATGTATGTGCTGCTTTGTTCTCTGAGAACCAATTGCACTACAGTGGTTTTTTTTTAATGAAAAACCAAACACGGGCTTTAACTGGGAAAGATGATAAAATGTGTTTTAACAATGAAGGGAATCTCTTGGGGAACCTGATCTCCTGAAATTTCTAGGTTAAACTGATCTGGATACATTTGTTTAAGTATCCATCCATCTCTCCAGTGAGGTGCATCCCCCGGGGAAGTCTTGAGAAGTGCAGCACATACTCTGAGAGCCATTTCTGCCAGAACCTGAAGCCCAGCGATGCTAGTTTAGGATTTTGTTACAAACTTCAACACAGGTGTACAGGTCAGCAGATGCTGACAAATGGATTAATTTAGCCTCGGTCAATGTTATGGTTTTTCATGGGAGTGCAACAAGCAGAGCTCTAATGGCTGTGTGTAGACTTGGTGCAAGACATGAGGAACAAGGCTATTATGTCTAAAACCATCTTTTATATTTTAGGCTTGTTGTAAGCTAAAATTTATGCTGACATTGGGTGATTCAGGGCCACATAAATCAAAAGAGGGGATTTCTTCCCCAAAGGCCATGTGATTTGTGAATGCCCCACTTTCGTGCTGTTCTGTCATGGGCTTTGAAATCATAAGCATCAAGAGTTTCTTTTTTTTTTCTGGAATAAACCAAGTGCTGTTTTCACTCTGGTTATGTCAATCAGCAATGTATTTGATATTCTCTGTTACATATTCAGTGTCTAATGGACAAACTGGTCCCCATAGGACTGGTGTTGAAATTAAATATTTGAAGCTTTCCAGTTAAACATATTAGATATCTAAAAAATAATGCAATAGTAGTAATTTCATGTGGAGATGAGCCATGTCAGTCATTTACATCTAGGTCTCAGCAGATAATTTATCTTATTTTGTTGCTTATCCTCTGTCCTTCCATCTCCCAGATTCGTGTTCCTGCAGAAGGTAACCCTATGATAAACAACGGACCTAAATATACATAAATAAGTATGTCCTTGCCCCTAGAGAGATCAGACTATCTTTAGTCTCAAACAGATTTCTATTTCCTTTTTCTCTCCCCAGATATCCATTTAGATAGATGGGTGTGGAAGAACTTAAAATAAATTCATTGTTCTCCAGGAATTACTGAGAATTGTGAAAAAAACCACCCCTCTCCTTGTAATAAAAAAATAATGCTTTTCTCAGCCATTCTGTTATAAGTGTATGAAAGTGTGTATCAGGTTATTTCAGGGAATGGCAAAATGGGTGAGCCAATGTGGAGAATACAAATTCCCACTTCTGCAAATCCAGACTCAGTCTGGTGTGGTGTTGGTCAGATCCAGGACAGATTTGGTCCACATCCATTAAAAATTTTATTAAAAAGAACAGCAATGGGTAATAAGGATACCAGAAGTGAGACCACATCTCTGCTTTCCCAGTAACCTTGTAACACGTTCAATCCAGAAGGATGCCGTGTCACGCTCTCCTGCAGCACAGAAGCAAAGCAAATCTGCAGCAAAGGGAAATGCACGCTGAAAACATCTATTTTACTGTTCTGCTTTGTACCTTGTGACCCTGCCATGTACCAGACTCCCATGGCCTCCATTGTCTCCTCCTCTGCTCCCCATTGTTCCTGTGCAATCTGAGATGGTGCACACAGCATGGGTTGATACTGTTCACTGCATGACATAATTTAGGTTAATCAGCATCAGTTACACCATCTGGAAAGGGAATAGCTTCTTAATACATCACCGGAGGTCTCAGCTCTCTGCATAAAGTGGGCTTCCTTCAGTCAAGTCTACTGGTGGCCTGGGAAACATCTAGCAGGGAGCTGGTAGCTGTGCTTCAGGGTCACTTTTGTGGGCTAAGAAAAGTTCAGAAGCTCCAAAGAACCACTTTCCTGATCAGTGACCATCCTTTTCTCTTGGACTTCACATTTTCAATGTGTTCCTGCTGCCCTGCCTCACCAAGCTCAAACCTTTCTTTTCTCTCCCACCCTTGCAGAATTTATTTGACAGTCCTCATGTCACTTCATTTCATTAGTAGATCGGGATGGAAAGTTTATAAGACAGCAATAAAAGCAAACAGATTATTACTTTCAGGCAGAATGGGACTTTAAGTGATTTAAGTGAGGAGGGAGCCAGGCCCTGGCTCGTGCACGTTATGCAGATGCTAAAATCATTATCAGCATGTAAAAATATATCTGTAAGTTTCCACTTTTGCGTTTCCTCGCTGCAGTGTACTGTGGGCCATGATGCCATTTTCCACCAGTTAGGAAGCCCAGCAGCTGCTTCATCTCGCCCCACGCTCCCTCCCGCATCCTTTCCATGGCTTTTTGCTGACTCCCACGCCGCGCTGGCTGTGGACAGCAGGCCAGGCTGGCCTTCCCTCTCCGGCTCCGTCCGCAGCAAATCCCGCTGCCCAGGGCTGGGCTGTTCCTGCCGAAATAAACCCTGCTCACTGCTGCTTTCAATCCCTATCTTCATGGTGGTTTCTTAGCAGCATTGCTTAACTGATAGACTAAATTACAGAGAGGTGCGCAGCGCGGGCAGTGGTACCGTCGCTACTCGTGGGTGTTGTGTGGAACTGGCACATTGAGAGGAGAGGGTGCTCTGGCAGCTGGAGCAGGCACAGCTGAGGGACCTGGGGGTCTGATGAAGCTTTGAATAACTGGTTGGAAAATGATGTTTTGCACAGATAATTATTTGCTTAGGGTTGTTTTTTTTGGGAGGGGAGCATTAAAAGTGTTCTGCTCTTTCTCACGTGGTTTCCCCTCATTCCGCCTCTATTTCTACAATGGCATAGGAGACAGGAAAGGATAAAGCCTTCTCAGTCCTCTTCCCACCTCTGATATTCTAGATTATTATTTTTCCTCCATAAAAGTAAAAAGGTAAAAGAAAAAACAGTATTAAAAGAGGGAAGGGGCATTCAGAGAACAAAAAATTGAGATGAAAAATTCAGGCAGTTTAGTAATAATGCTGGAACAGTAACATTAAACTGAATTGTCTCTGTAGCATCCTTTTAGCTCTGGCCTCATAATTCTGGGCATGAAACAAAAGGTGTGACTGCACCCAGTGGATTTACTTTGCTATAGGTAAGATAACCATAAGTTCAATTTTCAATAACATTGCTCCTGTTTTACCTATAAAGTAATATATACTGTTAGCCTTGTAAGATGCTTAGATCAGGAGCAGGCTGGTGGTGCCCCTGAAGAACTGAAATGTGTTAGGACTGTTTTGAATTGGAAAGGATGACAAGTACCTTAAAAACCTTTTGTGAAACAAAAATGCAGCATTGCTTGGAGCAAGTTCATTGCCATGGAAAACTCTCATATTTTGCAGCTCTCTAATGAATCCTCCTCCTACCATAGTCTGACAAAATCTATGGTAAAAAAAACTCGCATAGAGAGAATTTATCTCTCTAAAGATAGAAATGATGCCTGGAAAGGAATTCTTCCATTGTGACTTAAAAGATGGTTTTAATTACCTGGGCAAACATCCATTTAAAAGTAGCTGGTTTATCACCTAACAGTATTGTTGGAGAAAATGCTGTCACACATCTGCGAAGTCACTGGTGAAACATCATGCTAAGCACAGTTTTATGATTTGCGCTCATGCATGACTTGCAGGGATATTCTATGAAGACACAAAGAGAAGAAAAAGTAATGTATTGTCACACACGTTTATGGCAGATGTACGATATACCGCTTTGCCACACCTAAAATAGTACCTTAGGAGTTACTAAAATCAGATCAACTTTTATTTTTCATTTACCAACCCTGTATTTCATTGAACAGAAGCTTTCTGTTAAACTGAAACAGATGATGTTTTAAACTAATACTAATTGATTCCATTCCTGGAGTTCACAGTGGTAGCAAGTAAAATAGCTCCCTGACCCTGCCGGTAAATTCAGATTTCAGACTGCAGTGCATTTTGGCTTCTCTTTCTCTTTCACAATGTCCACACAACTCTGCTGGCTCCCAGCATCACTCCCTGGAACACCACGCTGCTGGAAGTGGAGCGGGTTGGATCGGGATGCAGAAGGTGCAGGTCAGGTTCCCAGCCCCACCGGGCAGTCCCTGGGAGAGTTACTTCATCAGTGTTGGAGTTCCCCTCAGTGTAGTACAGATAAATATTCACTGCCTCATATAAAGGTAGGGTGAAATCCACAGGTGATTATGACGGGCTTTGTTACAGTGAGGTCTGTGTAAGAGTCACCTCATATATCTCATTAATAACTGAGGTTCCCTGTTCGGCAAGGAAAGGAATCAGGTGCTATTTCGTCTTTTCTCTGCTTCTGCTAATATACCCTGTGGTCAACAGTCCAAAAAATGCCGCCGAAACCCTCTCAGTAGTATAAGTTTGGGGGATGCTTGCCTTGGTCTGCAGAAAAGACCTATAATTCTTTCAGCCAATCATGTCATAAAAATGTGAACGATAATGCTGGGAACAAACCCCTTGTATTATGAAGGTAGGGAAGCCAAATGTCTCATGCTGAGAGCAAATGCTTTGTACTCTCTAGGTGCTATACACTTACGATGCAGCCTTTAAATCAGCGTCCCTCCAACCCCCCTGCGCTGGTGTGTGGGTGGGCAGTCTTCCACTGACCCCTCACTCCCCGCCTGCCTGGGGACCAGCAGGGCGGGACCAGCCCCCTCCCTCTGCAGTGCATTTAGGATGTTGCTGGGCCACCCTGCGTTGAGCAGCTTGTCTTTTAGGAGAAGGTAGTCATGATCTGGGACAGCAGGAGATAATACAAAACTTCCCACTGCAGAAGCTGATGGTTTACTGGGAGCTGGCTGGCTGGCTGTCCAGGCACCCCTGAATCTTTCCATTTACATTCAAACTGGTGGGTAACATGTCTGCCTTCCACTGCAAACCATATGCTCTTGAAGCTGTTGATATGTCCAGCTCTCCAAGCAGGGCTCTTAAATGGAAACGTTGACAGCTTACTAGGAGCTCTGCTCTCAAAACATGAGTCTCTGGAATTGTGCTGGGTATTTTTTTTTTTTTTTAGTTATGCAGATTGAAACAGTTAAATGCTGGAATCAAGCACCATTGGCTATTTGTGACAAATATAAAGCAGATCTTAGCCAAGGAGATTGCTTCAAAAAAGCCTCGTTTTTGTTACTGTTACAAATGAATACCCAAATTATTGTTCGCTTCTAAACTGGGCAAAGCCATCATTCCTCCGTGTCTTCAACTTCACTTCCATCCTCACAACCTCACGATCTAATCATACTGGTTTCTATATCAAAGACTGAAGGTTTCAGTTAGAGTTATTTGATAAAAGAAGAAAAAAGCCTGCCCTTTATTTAAGAAAGGTTTGAAAGAGAAGCATGAACATGTGGGGACTGCAGCGGGTGCATCTGTTGTTGCAGGTATCATACATCTGTGGTGATTTCCTCTGCTCAAGGAGGGGCAAGAAGTCACTTTGCCTCTTAGAAGTACAAAGTGGCTCATCTTTTCCATGAAGGGGTTGTATTCTGTTCATTAGAGGAACCAAGCACCTTTCCCCAAAGAAACAAGTGTCTTCTCCTGACTGTGGGACCGACTTTCCCAAAGGACTGAACGGGCTATTCCATCCCTGTAGGTTGACAAGAGTAGGGTGCTGCTGGGCAAGGCTTGAAGGTAAGCATCATGGGCATCAGGCAAGGAAGCACTAGGACATGCTGTTGTGGTACACAGTTGCTTGGTTCTGTGCCACCCAACACCAGCCCTATCACTCAGACCTCCCCCAGCATCCCGGCTGCCTGAGCTCCCACCACAAAGGAGAAGAGCCTTTCTGCCACCCATGGGGGGGGGAGCTTGGGCGATTACAGCCTCACCAGGCCCCTGTCCACAGCTGGGTGGCACAAATCCTGTTGAAAGTGTCCTAATTACATTCTAACATTACAGGCAATGAACTTCCCCTCTTCCACACTCAGAGATTTCACTGATGAGCCATTTCTACTTCTTTGATGCTCCCTTGGTGTTTCCTTTTGTTCTCTTTCCAAGATGGGGCCAGGATCAGGCCCTTTGGTATTAAATATGTCTGGCTAGTAAGTCCCCAAAAGGATCAAAGCAATCTTGATCAGTGGAAAGTTTTTGACACGGAGCTGGATTTTATAGTGTGCGTGTGTGCCTGAAGTGTTTCTTCTGTGCAACGTTCACATAGAGGCTTCATTTCACTTTAAGATCATAAAAAATGGAGTTATTTAATAGGGCCCTTGGTTGGGTAATTATGAAGCAAAGGAAAAGCAGACAATCCACCCAGGGTGTGTGTGTGTGTTTTTTCTTCGGTGGTGTTAAATACTATTTGGATTTTTCACTGAATAAACATTAAATAATGTAATTTGGAAACCAGGTCCCGTTAGGGATTTAAATGTGTAGTCTGTCACTGGTAAAGGATTAAGATATTAGTGTATTAATGTAATATCAAAAGCTGTGGATTCCTTCTGTGTTGCTTAAGTGCTTTCTGATCAAATGTGTCTGAGTAGTTTTGGGGTTTTTTTTAATTGCTTGTTTCATGCTGTAATGAAAGAGGGTAGATATAACACAGTGTTTTCGTTTGCCTGCTTAGCCAGAAACTCTACAAAACAGACCCTGCGGGACTAATCCACCCTAGTCTGAAATGGGAGGAACTTGGCAGACCCAGACCTTCACCTTTGTTTGCAAAGAGCCCATCACGCTCTGGCATTGTGAAACTCCCTTTTGCTGCGTCTCCCTCTTCCACTCCCGCTCCTTCCCCCAGTGCCACGTAAACACCACTTTATGCTTTTGACATTTCTCCTGCATTTCATCTTAGCGGTTTCTTGGGAGAAGATACTTCTACAAGGCACAAACAATGATGAGTAGATACAGCTTTTCAAACATTCAAAGGCTTTTGAGTCTGACTCAATCCTATGCCGAGGTCAAGACTGGAAGGGAGGTTGAGGCCCTGGATGACACTTCAGAAGTTTCAGGACCTTTTTCACCTACAGCTCATTTTGGAAAATGGTCTTTTAAGAGCTCAATGTGTGAGGTTATTTCTATCCTTGTGCAGAAGTATACAGTGCTTTGACTGTGTGCTGTTGGAGGTGGAAAATACACCTTGATTTTGCAATAAGGCCTAACATTTACACCCTGGAGAGTTTATAGATGTTGCTTTCCATTGACCAGCAAGTCCTAGGTGTCTACAACAGTCACCAGAAACAGGCTCCGCTAAAATGAGCTCCTGGGTTTAAAAATGCTTTCTATTTTTTTTTTTTTTTTTTTGGTGTGGTTCACCTTGAAATGACCATTGCTGTCCACTAGGAAAACGCTGACAGCAGATATTTTGACGAGGGGTCCAGAAACTGGAGCATATCAAGCCTTTCTTATGCAGTCCCTTAACGATTTGAGCGCTTTTGGATGCCTTTTCAAGTGACAGACACTTTACTGCTGAAGGAGGGTGAAGGTGTGGGTTTGGCAAGTTGGATTGGCTTTCATCCACTTAGAACCCAGGCTGAAAAGTGTATTACCAGGGCAAATATAAAAGAGCATGTGAGAAGAGAAAATACAAAATTATACTAGAAAAAGGACCGAGACACCAGTATCGCTGAAAACTCTAAATGAGTCATAATGATGATGTTTTGCGAAATGGAACGAAGGTACTGAGGTTTATTTGGCTATGCTTTTTAGTAAAGACAGCTCAGCACAAAATGTGTCCATCACAGGAGCATCTCCTCATGAAATTGCTTTTGTTCTGAACAGAGCACATCCTATTGGCTTCTGAAGAAATGGAAGGATTAAAATAAAATGTACGTGTTTGTTCAAGCTGTGTCAGTGGTGAATCTAACTCAACAGCTCATCCAAGACAAAAAATGTGTGCTCTAAATCTGTACACAATCAAGCATTTTATTTTTGATAACCAGTCACTGTTTATTGTAACATACAGTAATGTTTTAAAAGGAACAAGAGTGTTCCTGCTCACTGGGTCAATTCCAAGTACTGCATTTCAGCAAATGAAGCAGGAACTCAAGTTGATGAAATCTGCAAACAAATCCCCATGGAACCCTGTCCATTAAACATTAGCTCTGAATTAGATATTAGAAACAGTACTGAAAAATAGTCTCTGTAGCTATTGTCTTGAAAGTCCTTGCTGTAATAAAAATCTCACATTTTCTATAAACGAGGAGAAAAAACCAGAGCTGCTGGAAAACACTTCAGTTCACCTAATTGGAAAATATAATTCAAATATTCATAATGATTCCTCTTAAAAATGAACAAAAAGAACATTCTTGAATATTATTTTGGAAGCAAGCCAAAATATGCACTTGTTGTTACTATGGCAATAAGCAAAAAGCAGAGCAAAAAACACCAACAACAGCAAAAAAACCGCCCAGGTTTGAAAGCAACCTGCCATGTATAAATTATTTTTATGATCACAAACCGCTCACAGCAACCAATTTACTGAGTATAAGTGATCTAATTGAGGGCAATCGTTGTCAGAGGGACCAAAAATATACTAGGCCTCCATTTTCATATTAAAATGCCATGCCTTGGTTTAACATTTCCAAGTGGTTATTTTAGTCCTTTTTTAAAAAACAAAAGCCTGTTGAGGATAGGGTAACTCTGTTGACCAGTATATTATTGAACTTGTTTATCTCTGGGAAATGGGACCACCTGATCTCAATAGAGTTTTTCTTTTTTTGTTTTTTTTCTCCCTCCCCATCCCCCTTAACCCCCTCCCCCCTCCCCCCCCCTCCAACTGCTTGAAACATTTCACAATTAAAGCAGAAGAGGCTTGTTCTGCAGTTCTCACCTTTTGTCCTGAATAGCCTGGAAACAGAGGGACGCTTTCCCCGTTGAAGTCTGGTGTAATTTCCCCTTGAATGGGCTCTCATGATAAGAACAGGGGTCACTGGATGGGATGGTATGCAATAAAGCTTGTGATTGCATGGTTCTTCATCATCACAAAACAGCCCAACACTCTGCTTTATGATAGCACAATTGGCGCGCACAATGGCTTGGGTAGAAAGCTAGAGAAACAGAGAGACGGGTATAGATACTAAGATGGAGATATCAGTCAAGCGATTGTCCCTCTTGGTGTGTTTCAAGTGCTGAAATGTACAAGTGGCTGAGAACAGGGTCCCCAAACATTACACTGAAAAGCAGTGAATGAATAAAAAGGGATGGCAGGAGTGGATGAATCCTGCCTATAGAATGCACCTTTGTGGTCAAATGTATAAGGTAATATATAGCAGCTGTGTTATAAGCCAGCAAAGGGAATTGAACTTACAAAGCACAGGCTTTCAATAGCTTCCCTTGTGGGAACACCAAAAGTTTAAGAGGTGGAGGAGGGCTTATTGCTGACTAACGCCCACGCTTCATAATAGTTGTCTTGCATGCTGTGGAACCTATCCATTGGGCCAGTTCCTAAAGTCCTTATTTACTGCCCCTAAGTGGGAGCTTTGACGGAGTAAAGGCTGAGTAAAACCTGAATAAAGACTCAGGAATTGGCTGTATGTGAAGTTGGTTACCACAAGCCAGCATTTAGAGGGTCTAGTCCTGGAAGGGCTCGCAGTTCCCATGGGCTTAAATGGGAGCTGTGAGGGCTTTTTGGTGTTAGTATCAAAAAAAGGTAACATTTGCCCCCATTACTTCTCTCCAAAATCCTTATTAAAAACAAACCAAAGCACCGAAAACCAGGCCTTCAGTTTTTCAGGAGAAATGTCTCCTTTCCTTCTTCTCCCCCCAGTTCCATAGATCAGATATTTTTTTATGAGCTCAGTCAGAACCGTGTGTGTCTTGGCCCCGCTAATTATTAGAAATTGCCGTCTGGTGATGCAGAATGAAAATCTTAAACCATTTCTGTTTTGAAAATCTCCATTCTAACCTTCCTGGAAATCTTCTGTAGGTGGTGAGGGTGGGAGTGAGGTCAAGGGAAGGGTC
The DNA here is from genome assembly GCF_023638135.1 of Falco biarmicus. Taxonomy (NCBI): domain Eukaryota; kingdom Metazoa; phylum Chordata; class Aves; order Falconiformes; family Falconidae; genus Falco; species Falco biarmicus. The sequence continues at coordinate 12,247,946 of NC_079298.1, read as the reverse complement.
TGTTAGAAAAGGAGTTACAACAACTCCTGAAGGGAGCTAAAATACTCTGCCTTTGAGTCAAATAGAGAGATATTCATAAAGGACCAGCTGCTTTTCAGGATAAACAATGGGGGGGGGGGGGGGGGAAATAGCAATGGATCATTCTACTTTCACACCAAGGTCATTGACAAAAAGAGCTTTTAAATTAAGTATGGTATATCATCTTTTGTTCTGAGCAAATTTGATTGCAATAGATTTCTACAAAGATTAGCCGAAAACTCTTCAGTTTCAGAAGTGAGCTGATAGAAAGGGTTTGTCCTGGACTAATCTCAAAGACCAAAGACGACACCCTGAACATAAGCACTGAATTAAAAAATTCTGCATCCTACTGACTGCTGAACATAAAAAGGGATGGCAAGTGTTTAAAGGTGTCTCCTTTACATAAAATCTGGTTATGTACTAGTAAAGGCATTCTGTGTTCAGTGATCTACCAACCTGACAACATTTGCTTGAATTTCCCTGTTTGTCTTAAAGGACAGCTGTATCTGCAGCTCTCCCATGCATCTACAAATAGATACAGCAGTAACGACATATTTCTAGTTCCTAGTCCTCTTTTCTGACCTTTAGGAGAAAATACGTTGCCTGGTGTATGAATGATGGGCTACTGTCTTGCTATTTTTGATTGAAAGTTTCATGGATGCCTAGAACTTGTTGAAGGGTGGTCAGTTTAAAGGGATCAGTTGCTCATTTGGTTCTGTGGGTGCTGAGGTCCTCCAGCAGTTGTTCACCCTTGTGGAGAGAAATTGCATAGCCAAGGTTTGGCTTCTGTGTCAAAGATTTGTTTTGTTCATGGGCATCTTTGGCTTCGTCACCACCTTTTTGTCTAGCTGAACTTCGAGAAGGGAAGATGTCACCGTAGGAAAAGTGTTGTCTCAGGTGAAAAAAGCTCCAACATTTCCAATATGAACGATCATCAGACAGCTGCAGAGACTCCTTTTGGGGTGATATATATTTGCAACAAATCAGCCATAAGTTCCAAACCCTGTAGGTGTTTTTGGAGCAAAACAGAAGAGGTATACTCTGTTCTTTACCATGTCTCTAGCAGGTTCTGCTTATGGTACAGCTGCTAGTTTGCAGCTTCAATGTACGTTTTGAACAGTCCCTCCCAGGTATCAACAGTTCTTACGTTGTGTTGAGTGGGAAAGAAACTTTCCGTGTCCCTGCACGACCCTGGTGAAGTGGGCTGGATCTTAGCAGGCCTTTTGACCTTGGTGCATCTTAAATGGGGAAAAAAATGCCCTAATGCCGGCAAAAAGTGCCTGCATTACCCAGGCAACATCTTCCTGTGGAAGAACACACGGAAGGTGTTAGCACAAGGGAGCGTTCCCTGTGCCCAGCGTGCTAAAGGCTTCTAGGGGAGGTCGACATGAATTCAAGGGAGTGCATGGCTTGTCAAACTCAGAATTCATCTTTCTCTGGAATATGTGGGAGGATGGTAGTGATGGATTTTTTTTAAGAGATGGTCTCGCGGTCAAGGATCTTGCCAGTTTATTAATGCTTTTTATTTTATAATCATAAAGGGACATAGAAATTGCAACAACTCTACAGTGAGTGTTTGGATGAATGTAATTGTAGGTTGATGTAAATACATGTGATGGATATATGCTGTAGTCTGTATCTCCAGGTATAAATATCCTAGTCTGAAATTTGACAGGGCAGCTGTCAAATGACAGAAAGGCAGATCACTTCTCTGGTTTCTGGTGTTTTCTTCTAGCAATGATTATAGGAATAAAATAAATTAAATAAGGACTCAAACATACATAATTTCCAGGATTCTCACTGATTTGGAAGACTTCAAATAAAGGGAAATAATCTGTGATGTAAAGATTTGTGCAGCTTCCTCTTGGAAGTTGTTGTGGTTATCAATTTAAAGCACAGGTTTCCAGCAAAAGTATACCTGTTTATCTCAGTTGAGATATTTAAAAAAAACTCACCTTGATTTCTCATGGTTGAGGAGGGAATCGTCAGGCTGATCGTTGTTGTTTACCTGCTGTTTTGCAGCTGGAGAAAAATAATTAGTTCTTCCATCAAAAGGAAGAGTATCTTTTAATCTCAGTGAAAAGTGTTACAGAAAACACTTCTGTAGATGAAGGGAATTTTTTATGTGATACAATATAATCATATTTGTAGTCCACATTTCATTAGGAAGTAGTCATTCACAGCTTTTTTTTTTTTTTTTTTTTTAAATCACAGTTGATTGAAATAGATTTCTGAAAGCATACTTAAATAAAGAGAGACAATAATGCCCCACAACACATGTCGTGTCTTAGGTTTTGAAAAGTACTGAGGTCTGGATGACTTGTGTTCTTACCTCTTTCCATACTTTTATTCTCCGTGGATGTGGTTGGGAGCTGACAGGGCAAAGCTGACTCCCATCACATAGGCTGCGTTCACAGCATCTTGTGAAGTCAGAGCACATTACACTGATCCCTGTACCTCAGAGGGGTGTTGTCAAAGCAAATTTCTACCGGTGCAGCATTCTGAAAATGAACAGTTCTGAAAATTTTGTTTTCCAAGGCAGTCTGTGGCCAACCCAAGCCAGAAAAGCTTCATACTTCCTCAAAACACAGAAGGACTTTGGACCAGAGTCTGAGTATAATTCAGTGGAAAAATTGCTACTGGACATGAATTGCTGCTCATTTGTGTTTTCTAGAGACAAGTTTGAACTTGTTGGCTTCAGACTTCAAATTGTTGGCTTAAGACTTCAAATCTTTCTAAAAAAAAAAAAATTGTATCCATCCCAAATGAGTGTCTGATTACTCTCACATTTGGTATCATTTTTATCATGGTAGAAATTAAGACAGGAGGACTTTGATCTTGTGGAAGGCAGTCCTTAGAACAACATCAGTGTGATGATATACGTGATCAATGGTTATAGTGCAATAATAGAATAAATACAGATTCATGTATATGCATACAAATGGCATTCTTTGTTTTGTGTGTCATATATATTTTGTACTCAGAATATGCATCTAAACTTGAATCTTAAGTAATGCAAAAAGCCACAAAAATAAGTTCTTAAAAAATATTTGGTTTCAATAGAGCCATTTGTCCAAAACAATTAGGACACGCAATGAAAAAAGTACTTTGACCTACATGGACTGAATGCAAGATGAACCATTGCTGGAGAAAGCAATTTGAATGGAAGATTTTGGGGATGATATAAAATCAGAGCAGAGGAAGAAAATATGGAACAAACCAAATGAAAACGTCCGCTTGGGAAAGCAGAGTGCTGCCAGCCAGACCACACTGCTGGCCAGACATCATTTTAAATAGATTATTCAAACAAATATTAATTTGAGTTGCTAGGATGGAATATCTGGTTTAACTGTTAGAAAGCACTGTATTAATGTGCAAGCCAGTGATTAATAACAAATGTACTCCCACAGAAAAAAGTGTAAAGTGAAGGAATGTTGTATGAAATGCTTGCAAGGAGTGGGATGTGCTTGCTCCAAAGGGTTTCAAAGCCAGCCCAGGACTCACAGGCTGTGTGGTCACACTGGGTTTGCCTCAGTGCTGGCAACCTATCCAAGGCTGGGAGCATCACCAAAATAGCCATTTTAGCTGGCTCAGTGATGAGGAAATCCAGTCTTCTGCCTTCCTACCTTGTCAGGATCTCACACTGAAGGGGAGAAAAGGGGGAAGCAAGAGAAAAAGATGTGTGTGTAAGATGCCTCATGATAGAGGGTGAATGTGAAGGATAAAAACAGTGCCCTTTTAGGTAAATATTTACATTTCACTAGACTTTCAGGCACTGGTTTTTGAGCACCAGTTTATGGTCAGAGGATGCAAAACTAGCTTAGGCCAAGAGACAAGATTAGATCTTGGTACCATTAGAAGCTTCATTCAGCCCTCACTCTCTAGGCATCAAAAGTTACTGCTGAAACACCTAGAGGTGACTTTTTTAGTCCTAATGAGTGATGTAGCCTACTTGAAGAACCTAAGCTCTCCAGGAAGGTGATTGAAGTTACCATGCTCATATCTGCTTTTGACTCCTTACTCCAATTTACCAAATACTCTTTCCCACTGGGGTTAATTTGTGGCAGCTTATAGCATAAAATCCAAGGGAGGCTCCACTTGGCACCTTTGGACCTGTAGGAAACCCCATCAACCACTCTGCTATTCTCCTCGCTGAGGAGGAGAAAAAGCACGTCTGGGCTGTCCAGACCTAGTCCTGAGACCTCAGGCTGGGTGGCAGGAGCTACCACGAACCCATCAAAGCCTTCCCCAGCCTCGTGATATGGACCTCTTCTCCCTCCTGCTCCAGCCGTGGAATCTCCTGTGCGCTTTGTGAGGGGGGCAGATCACCTTTGTCACTGAAGTGGACCCATCAAGCAGGCTGGGGATTACTGGGTCAAGAAAAACGAAGCACCGCTGAAATTACCAAACCTGTGTGCACAGCAACAAAGAAAACCCTCTTTCCAAACACAGGCCCCCTTTCAAAGCAAAATCCCTCAGCAGGGGCATTCAGTATGAAAAGAGCATTTTAGGTAACGGTCCTTAGAGGGAAATGTGTCTGGTTTAAAGTCTAGCATTCCCCCTGGGGTTACCTGATGCTTCCAATTTTTCTCCCTCCCAGTAAAAGATCTGAGCAGCTTCACATGTGAGTTTAAAAGAAAGGAGCTGATGGAATAAGCTCAAGAGACACCATGTTGTTTTTCTACGTGATGTGTTATCTGAAGACTCCAAAAAAGATATCAAAGGTTTTGTTTTGGGTTTGGTTTTTGGGGTTTTTTTTGGGTGGTTTTTTTTTTTGTTTTGTTTTGTTTTTTTAAACTGGAAAGAAATCTTGATTGTATTTCAGTTCCTTTAATTATTTTGTCTAGCCGTGAGATCAAAGGCCTAGATCTCAAAAGGAATCAATCCTGGGCTAAGCACTCCAAAGTAGGTGCTCCAAGTTCATAAAAAAATACCATATTTAGTCATCTAACTTAGCCTGCTCTTCAGAAATACTCAGGCCGCTTGCTCCCTAGCCAGACATTGTAAGCTGCCCCAAGATTATCAGATGACATGTGCTGAATGAGTACCAAGTACTTATGAACCTTTCTTCTGTGAGTTTATTTGGGGTAGTCCTAGATAATCCTGCAGGGTTGCTGGTTTCTGTTGTTCAGATTCAACACAGTTTCTTTCTGGTCGGGTCTCTGTAGGGGTGGATGTGAGTGAAGGATTGGAGGGAAGGAGGGAAAACAACAATTTCCTCGTCCCCCTCTGATAGAGCTCCACTTGCTGATGTGGTGATGTGGTTTTAAGATAACGCTTTTATCTGGCTTACCTTTCCATACCTCCTCTGTCCCTGCATTTGTTATTCTTTGTGAAGATGAATAAATGGAGCCTCTGGAAGGACCTCACAGGAGACCGTTACCAACAGTTTAGGAAACAGAGGCTCACAGAATAGAGGCCTACTTCCCAATTAAAAAAAGTTGGGCTTATAAATCACAGGAGGGATTTGCTGTGGGGCTGATCGTGGAGTTGTGCACTGAACATCAAGCTGCCACACTTCAAGAGGTGGGCCTGTACAACTCACTGAAGTTATTCAGGAAATCGATAGCAGAGTCGAGATACAAGAATTCAGGTCTCCAGGCTCCCATGCCTGTAAAACAGGCTATAAATCTGATACCAAAATTACTAACATCCATCACAAAGAGCTTATCTCTTGAGTTGCACAGGTTATAAGGAGAACTGCCCTAGAAAGGAAGCAAAGGAGCTGGACTCCTCTTATTTGGGATCCAGTATTCCTGTCTCCTCCCCACACCATATCTGTTCCAACTGGGCTGGGTATTTCTCAGCTCCCCATTCTTTCTGTGGCCATCACTGGCCTCAGTAATTTCCATTTCATATCTGTCTCTCCAGGGTGCCGTGGCTTCTGCAGCCTGTACTGCTTCCTCACCACATATTTCATGTCAGGCTCTTTCTGGAAGTCCCATGGGTTTGGCAATACTTAGGCATCAGCTGTCAGCCCATAGTGTAATGAATCCCCTGCAGCACTCCTTTCCCTAGGCAACTGTCTGCAAATCCATCATATTTGCCCCGTATTTTAAGACTTAATTTAAACTGGAGACAGGAAGGCTCTAGTCTGTGCACCGGGGTTGACACTGGTGATGCCCAATAGGGGCTGAAAAGAGTCTCTCTGCACATCCTCTGTGGGCTTGTGGGGGCTAAATGAAACCTAAATGATGAGCGTGATTGTAAAAGAGCTCTCCCCTGGGGATCCCTGTTGGGTTGCAGGGAGGGGAACCATCTTCATTTGTTACCTGCAGAGCTAGGGTTGCCCCTCAGCAAAAGGGAAAACGTGGCTCCATAAGCTCCAAACTTTCTTCAACTTTCTTCTTGTGTGCCTCAAAAAACATCAGGGTATGGACATGACCTCCAGGGCCTGAGAGATGGTGATCTCCAACATCAGTGGTGGCATGAGGAGCTGCCAGCAGCTCCGTAGCCCCCAGAGGAGCTGTGGGCATGTGTCAGGACTGGTTTAGGTTCCCCGTTGAAGGTAGCCATGGTGGCAGATGCAGTTACTGCCCTCAAAGCCTGGGGAATCAAACCCTTCCCCAGAGGGATCCTGCAGCAGATATGTCCTGCTGCAGCTCCTGCCCTGATGTGTTGATTGATATCAATATTGTTGATGTTACAGTGCCAAGCAGCAAGCTCTGGAGATATAAAAGCAAGCAGGTCTCCTGTCCATCGAGTTCTGCTGGAAGAAGCACAGCTTCCAGGGAAGGGCTGGGACCAGAGCTTGGGTCTAGGTACCTAGGCAGGTACCAAAGTCCTTAGGCTGCTCTAGTGGTGGGGTAAGAAACATTGACTTAGACCCCAGGGAAGGCAGTTTTTGCAGGTGTAAACCCCTAGTTTCAGTAAGAACATCCATATAATCGGTGACCGTAGTCCAGCCAGTTGGTGGTACCTGGCTGAGCCGTGCTCATTCAACACTGTTGTGGTATTAGCTGGTTGGCACTGCAATGCCTCCCTCAGAGCACTTCCTTCTCAGACACCCTTCCTGCCGCACACTGTGCTATCGGCAAAGAATGTCCTCGTAGTTTTAACTCTAGGATGAGACATTGGGGATCTGCTGTATCTGGGTGCCTTTGGGAAACTCTTCCACCATGCCATGTTCTGCTAGCTTAGTGCTGAAGTTTCTCACCTCCTCATTTGTGAGACTGAATCAGTTTTTTCCTCTCTCTTTTCTTATCCCAACTGTTTCTGCATCTGTTTAGTCTACAAGCTGTTCAGGTCAGGTCTACTTCTCACTAAGACAGTGGTGTTTTGAGCTTGCCTGGGTCACCTCAGGTCTCCTGTGTTACTCCTGATGATGATGGACTGTGTTTTGATGTATCTTGTGACATCGGGAATCTGTGATAATCCAGCTCCTGTGCTAAGCAACTATTTCTGTTGTCTGTTCCCCTGGGTGTGACAGTAAATTAGAAGTTCTTTGAGGCAAGGACAGTCTTTCAAACAAACATCAGTAAAATACCCAGCACATGGGTCTCTGGTAGACATTCTTAGGCTTTAGTGGATACAAGTATTTTATTAATACTGGCAATAACAAGAGTATAATAATAATAGGAATAATAATAACAGCCACAACTTAACACAAACTCACTTTCTGTCGTTTTGAAGCCAAATGACTTAAAAAAATCCCCTTTTAATGTTTATTTGAAATATGTTTCACTTTTGTTAAACTGCAGTTTATTTACATTTCAAGATTCTCAGTTTTTTATTTCAAAATTTTGTAGATTGATAGTTTGAAAAAGTGTGGAGAAATGTGACTGCTTTATTTTCAGAATCTAAAATTTCACTAAAATCTGGAAAGAGGGTGTCCAGCTCTGTTCTCTGCTTGAACTTTCTTATGTGTGGGATTTGAATGCCATGTGCTTTAGTATAAGAGCTAACATTTTAGAAGTTAACAAATTTCCCTTTATTGCAGGATGTACGTCCTCAGTCCACTTCTTTCTATGATAGCTGCACCCCAGGGTTTCTTTTAGCAAGGCTAAGACCCCCACAAGCAGACACATTTCACTTACTAGCAGGAGGACAGCATGGTCATGTGCACGTGACTTTTTCAGGATCACCATGACTAAGCGGGCTGTAAAACATTAAGTGATACAAGGGTTAGCATCTGTCCTGTAGCTTTTCTTCACACACTGGAGTTGTGCTCTGTATCTCAAGTTGTACCAGCGTAGTGGCTTACGTTATTGCGGTGCCACTTTGTCCTGAGCTGTAACTCATGCCTAAGCTTCCCAGACGGCTCTGGGACAGGCTTCTGCTTTTTGGGTGTTTCAACCAAAGCTTGTACAACAGGGATCCAGTCTATGGCTGAAGCCTCTCAGCAAGTAAAGAAATATTGTTGTAGCCAACAAAAGAGGAAGGAACTATCCCAAAGAGGTTGGGAACATTTATGACAATCTACAGTATTCAATGGCTAATTTTGTGGGAGTGTTATTGCTCTGGTTAAATACTGGTACCTTCTGAATCACTTGTGCAAACCCTACTGGAGAGATTATACTCTAGTACAGAGATGTTGCCCTAGTGCTCATTGCTACAGTAACAACTGAACCTTCATTGTCTTCCAGAAAAATTCTCTGTGTTTTTTTTTGATGAACATACGAAGCTAAAGCTTCATGCTAACATAAGCCTAAGTATTGTACTTCTACATTCGGACATGTTTTTTACTCCATTCTGTTGCATTCTTGAGGGAGTTTTAATCATCTATTCTCTCTGCCTTCCTCTTCTTCTTGTGTAATTATTATTATTAAAGTAAATCACTTACTGCAAGTAAATAAATTCCTCTCTGCAAGCAAATAAGGTCCTGAGCTGCAATTTTCTCATTCTAAAGACAATAGGTTTCCATGTTACTTGCTCAAGGTGAGAGTGCTTCTAATTCGAGTCTGTGATGCTGTATGTTCATTTTTCTTCAGCACCCATTGACCGAAACTTGTTGAAATTAATTGTGCTGCACCAATTTCATGTCACTAAAATATGAAGGAGAAATATTCATTAGTTTATTAAAAATCCAACAAATGTCAGAGTATTACTAGCCCTAATTAATATGTGTTTAAATTCTCTGCCCTGGGCCCTGCAGTCTTTTATTTTGTTTAAATTGAAGCTTGACATTTTCAGTCAGCGTATTATTGTCTAACAGCGAGAGAGTGAAAGCTATACCCCTTTCCTTAAACACCCCAGGCTGTGGAATGTGCTCTGTCTTGCTCCCATTCCCCTTCCATTTGTTAGGTACTGGACACGAGTCCCTGATTCTGTTTGAGAGATCATTTTCCTTTGGACTAAAAGGAAAGAGTCAAACCTCAAATCTTCCTTGTAGCTGGAGCCCGAAAGCTGCATTTCAGGGATTCGGGAACAGCAATGGGTTTAATGCTGAACGGAAGGAATTTTTTTCTGTACCAAACCAACAATACTGTGTGATTATTGGTTCCGAGTTTTTGAAACCTACCCCATAAATCGTAACTCAAAAAACTAAACAAAATTCCCAGGTGATGGCAACTGATGGTTCTGTCATTAAAAGTGGACATGAGCCAGCAGGAGTGTTTTCATGCCACCCACAAAATATTTTTGCTAGGAGCAGTCTGACCTCTAAAATTGCCCCAACCACACCACTGTGCAGTCCTCACCGGGCGTCTCTGCTGTCACTTGAGTTTTCTTTCACTTCAGTTCTTCTAGGTAGTCTCAGAACCATGGAGCAGTGACCTCGGTTCTGGCATCAGGCACTAACTCCCCATGAGGACATACGGTTTTGTCCTAAGCCTGCTCACCAATGGTTTAGCTTAATCCTGCTTTGGAGATGGGTTAACCTAAACCAGAACAGAGAACGTACTGCCTGGGGCACTGATGTGGAGTTGAGCCTGCACTCATTCCCTAACTCTGTGACATTCATTTTTGGTGATTTCTCTGTGCAGATGTGTGTGTCATTTCCAAGGTGAAATATGGACATATATTGATTATAGGAAATATATTGAAAATAGGACACAGGCAAATGGGTGCATTGTGTCTGTTACTTAATATTCTTCTCATTTGACCAGTCTTTATTTTTGTCAGCTGTTTTATTTACTCTCACCAGTTTGTCAGCCTTCATTTTCCCTTGGGGACCATGGATTAATCCTGCCAAACACTCCAGAGCAGCATCCTACCTCTCACACCCCCCAAACCCATTCTTCTGTTGTGCGTTCAGGCTTGTTCCAGCTGGAGTAAACCATTCTAATGGCTGTATATGATCCTGGGTCTGCATATGGAATTAGTTTGGTCCTTTCCAGTCAGATGGGCTGTGAGAATTACACCTGCCCTTCCAGGCATCGGTTGAACCTGCCTCCTGACCTGCCTGCAGCCCTTTACCTCTTTTTCTGTTGCAGTACCACCTGGGTTTAGCTTGGCAAGTGTCCTCTCCCTCTTCTCCTCACCCCTCTGTGCATACTTGGCCCCAGAAGACCTTGCTCCCATGACCTGTGCTGTTCTCTATCTTTACCTTCCAACCCCAGTTTTCCCGAGCTTCTCTTCCTGCACTGGGTGATGCTGAAAGAAAAAATCTCCACTGCTTCCAGCTAGCTGGAGAGGGTGCCCATAACTAAAATATGTTCAAGATCCTTTCCCTCCTGAGATGGGCACCTTTGATTCAGCTAACCCCCCCAAATGTTTTTAAGCTTTGCTGTAACTTCCCATAACCCATCCCCTTGTGTCCAGCCTGACTCTAACGCGGTGAAATTTCATGAGAGTGTCATTGCCCATGTGCTTGTCTGTCTGCCCGTGCACCACACCTACACGGCTCCCACCAGCACAGCACTGAACAGCCTCGTGCTCTCAGTGCCTTACAGCCACATTAAAGGACTTGCTTCCGACAAAGCAAAAACATTTTCCTGGAGACTGGTTTTCTGGGCCGTGGGTGAACCACATAACCACAAAAACACCCTTCCTGATGCTCCGTTGTGTCTCTGCTTATCATCACACGGGCGAGCGTGGACCACATCCACTGCAGCCCTGCATGGCTCTTCCTTGCATGCTCCCACCCCACATCAAGGACCCTGCAGTGCCGGGGGCCAGCGGCACACGGAGAGGGAGTTTGGGCCATGTAGCATCAGCCTGTTCCCTGAGCAACGGGGCTTCAGGACTGGAATGTCCTGCAGCTTTGTGTCCTGTGGTCGGATTTGCTGTTGTCCAAGTTCAGGCCGTTGCAGGCTTCTTCTGTGCTGCAGTTTTTCTTGAGAATCTTAGTATTTTGGGGGATCAGACAGGTTGAATATCTTACTCTACCCATCTGGTCATTTTGTATTTCTGGACAAACTGGTAAACGTGGCAGAGCACTACACTGAACAGAGTTCAAATAGCAGTTGGCTAAAAGGTGCACTGCTGGTTTAAAGAGCGGGAGATAGTTCCCTTCTCACACTCAGATAGCTTTGTGGATTTCACATTGGAGAGGGAAGGACTATATTTTTTATCCTAGTAGTCTCATCTACATAGTTTACTTATACTCCATAGTTCCTGGAAGCAACATACTTTATTATGTTTCCCTAGCAATGTAAGCTACTGAATCAAAAAAATCCTGAAATCTGGGGTGCTTGAAATCCAGGTGTGGATTTATCACCTTCTGCTCCTTTCTAGAAACAAATCAGAAGTGCTGAAAATACTACCTTCACAGTTAAAGTCATGCCCTCTATCAGTTCTGCCTTTGTGCATTGCTTCCTTGGATGAATGGCTCTTGGAGGACAACAAGAAATCAGGTCCTTTATTTATACTCAGCAAAACAAGGCTCCCAACCCAAAAGCAGCCTCTAAGCCCATCCAAAAAGAGAAATACGGTTTAAATACTCCTCTTCTCTGCAGCGTTTGATTCAGCCAGCTCTGGGAAAACCCAGTTTGTTCTCTTCTCTCTGCTAATGTTGGATTGGGTTGTTTCTCTTCCTTCTCTCTTCTCTTGGATGAGGATTGATGTCCTTTCCCCCAGACCCTGGGGTCTGCCCAGTCTTACTTTCTCAGTCAATGTGAGGCCTGTGACAACAGAAAAGTGCCGCTTCTTGCACAGCATCACTTAGGAACAAAAAAGGGAAATAAAGCATCCAGCTGCTCATCCCACCTTTTCTGTCAGCCCGTACGCAAGCTAAAAAATGCCTTCACGAGACACAGTGTCCTTGTTTAAATCTACTACTGCGCCGAGTACTTAAATCAGGGCTTGTAAGCAAACATCACCAATGGTTTCACTGCAAAAACCATCTTGAGAAACCCACTTAACATTAGGTTAACATGGCAGAGGGAAACTCTCCCCCAAGCTTAGCTGAGAGATGAGTCATTTCCACCACTGCCTGGGACAGCAGGAGTTTACTTAGCGTAGCCCCATTTGATGGTTTTCTGCTTTGTGAGTCATTGGGGCTTTCTTTTCAGATGGTCACTGACAGAGAGTGGCTTTGTTGACAAGTGGCCTGTGTGCAAGGCAGACATGGCCCTTGCCATGAATGGTTGGCTTTCTCCTCTGCCCCCTCGGAGCAGGGGAGCCCAAGCTGGAAAGCCCTGTGCAATAGACTTGTCACACATCTGGTGGTAGATGTGGGATTTATGGAGGGATGGCAACTTGCTTATTTAAGTTAACCATGATTTTAAGACGTGTAATCCCTCTGCGCTGTGATTGGTTTCCCTCCAGCTCCATCTGGTTCTACAGCATGCAGACCTGAATGGCACATGGGAATAGCCTGCAAACCAGATGCTTAACATTTATTTTTAGTGATGAATAAACTTTGTAAGCATCTCATTATATAGTCGCCTGGCCTAATTAGTAACATTCAGACAAGCATTAATCTGCAAAAATGTTTAGCAGTGCTGGGAGTACTCAGTGGAGCTCTGAGGAGACATCTTCTCCATGGAGGGAGGGAAGACATTAGTGGAAGCAAATTAATGGCTGGGGCTTTGGTGGGGTCTGGTTAGGTGTGCCAGGAGTTTTCAATGAAGTGGGTCCTCCTGAGTGTTTCAAGCGCAACTCTTTGCTGAACTGCATTGCAGTTCAACTGGATTCACTTAGAAAAGTGAATTTGATTTTGGCCTTGTGATTTGCTCCATCATCCTGAAAAGAAGAGACTGTCACACAATTTGTACTGATCTACAGTGATGTTTATCCCTCCCTCTGCTACCTTCATCCCACTGCTTTGAAAGTGTGAACAGGGAGGGAAGGTGCAGACTGAATTGTCGGGTCTTCAGGCTCTTGGTCCTACCCCAAGCTCGGTGAGTCCAACAGTCTAAGTGTGACACTTAGGTCTCGCTGCCTCCTATCTTGTGCCTGTGAATGAAACCTGGACCCTGTGAGAATCTTCATGCTGATAAAGCCTTGGTGTCACCACAAAACCACTCTTTCAGGATGGTGTCCCTCTTGAACATCCATCAAACCAAAAGTTTCCCATGCTGTTGGATAGAAGACAAATACACTGTTATCTTTTGCTGGAGGAAACCCTATATTAGAGTAGATCCACAGCCCCACAATGTACACAGCCAGAGTTATTCTGAGAGGTAAAGCAAGAACTAATGCAAGACAGAAGACATAACAAGCAAGTGGAAATTTTTACATAAAAGAAAATATCTGAGACTACAACAGATATTAATGAGCTGAGAAAACAGACAGATGTACGTTAGGGATTTGAGTGATACCTGGGAGCGTATTTTATTTTATTTCGTTCATATTTTTACATCTGGCACTTTCACCATATTAATGATTTAAGGAATAATTATTGTAAGGTTGAGTTTCCTTTTAAAAACTTTCAGTGTTCCATCCTGGAATTCATTCCAGATGCTGGTAACTAAAACTGAAGAAACATGCTTCAAAATGATAGTCTTCTCCAAGTCAGGATGACAGCAAAATATGTAAACGACCAATGGCTTTTTTAGCCGCTTGGTTCTTTATGAGCTATCTGATTCCCTTCCAGTTTGTTTAAAATTTTTACCATGCAGATGTTCCTTTGGGTGACCAATTTTTATAGTTTTGAAAAGATTATATCAGTTTTCCATGGTATTGTGTTACTGTATTTCTTGGATTTTTTTATAGCACTTGAAAGGCTAATTTCTTAATCAGACATTACTAGTGGAATGTAGAAAGAGAGGTTAAAAAGCCAAACTGGCGCTGAGAATTAAACACAGGTTCGTAATAATATGAAAGGAAAACAAAAAGCATCAACTTGAGGATGTTGTTATTGAATGAAAGTTGAGAAAACTGCTAGGAACATGCATTTTTTATTATTATCAAAGGTGTTAAAATATATACATAGCATATGTTTGGCACTGAATTGTTGTTACGCAGTTCTGTAGTATTCAGCTGTCTTGGATAAAAACTATCACTTTGATACTGGAAAATTATTATGAAAATGTTAGTTTTGGGCCTACTAGTAAAAAGCAAAGATTGTCTTGCATGCCAGTAAGGTTTCAGTGAAGGGTTTGCACCGTTTCCAGAAACCATCTTTGGCAACCGCTGAGCTTCACCTCCATCAACAAGCCTGCATAACATTTTGTCCTTCTATACCCTTGTCAGGAGAGATGATGGGAAGACAAGAGATTCAAGTTGGCTTCACACCCTGACATTCAGAGACAGATTTCAAACACCACTTTAGGATTATTAGTAGCAGCTGAAACAGGATTTAAGAAATGCTAGCACAAACATGAAGAAGTGGTCAGACAGAAGGAAAAAAAAAAGTCCCACCGTAGGATTATTCTGTTTGGTTTCAAGGTGTAAGCATGAATGCTGTTGTACTGACGTAGATGCACAGCCTGGATTCAGTCCAGTGCTACCGTGACTGCAACAGTCAGACCAGAGGCAGGGGTTTTATTTTTATTTTTTTATTCAACTGTTCACAAACTCCAGGTTTCTTCAACTCTAGGTTTTGAGCTGGGCTCATCCCTCCAACAGGTATGCTGTTTCCAAATTCTTTTGAGCAGTATCTTATTTCTGGAAGCTTAAGACTCAAAATGTGCTGCCTGTTTCCCGCAGAGTAGTTTCCATTGAGTCATATCATGTTCATGGGAACAAGAAAACAAACCAGAACTGTGTTAGTTTATAATATTGTGTAAATGTTACGTAACTTGGCTTCTGAAAGTTTTTTTTGCCTTCTTCTGGAGCACTGGAAGTTGGCCACAGCTAGAGGCAGGACGCGGAGCTGGTCGTGTTGGCGCTCCAGCTGGTGTTAGCAATTTCTCTGGAGCCTAGTCAGGGAGTCCTGCTCACATGACTGGCACTAAATCATCAAGCTTAGGGTCGGGCGTAAGTTTCTCATCAGATGACAGAGGCAGGGACGTGTCAGCTCTTCTTTTTCTTTTGCCGCAGCGCAGAGCACAGCCTGCTGCTGAGGGTCACCTGGGAATTAGCACCTAACAAATTCCCTTGGCATTTGCAGGACCCTTAGGCACCTTAGTGACTGTAATCTTTTCTGTTTTCCTCCCATTTTATGTTGTAATTTGGGGCTTTTCGTCTTTTCTGCAGCTTGTTTTAAGCTTGTTACAAGTTTGGGGAAAATGTTTTGCAGCTTCCTCTGTGTTTGAGCTGGGAAACAGGAACACAAGTGCTGTATATCCCGCATTTCCGTCATTTTTGCAATTGCAGGGCGCTTGATCTCATTTTGGTCCTCCATTCCTAGGCAGAGATGTACTTTGCAGCAGGAAACAAATCAGTGTGCTACAGAAACATTGATCTTTGCTGCGCTGGGGGCTTAGTGCCTGAACTGTGTGAAAACCCAAGCGTACACTCTGCTCATTGGGTTAGGGACGAGTGCAAGTCCTCGGACATGATGGTTTTTCTATGCCAGTGGGTAACAGCTTTACTCTCTTTTTCTGTCCCCTGCTTTTCAAACCACTCTGTAATGCTGAATAGTTGTGTTGCTGCAATACCACACAAAGGATTTTGGAGCAGAGGTGGTGTTTGGACCCAGGAGACTGCCTGGGGGAGCGTCTGCCCAGAGCGGGGCTAGCACTAGCCACGGTGACTCTGTCCCTTGTTTCCACTGCTGTGAAAACCATGCACACAAAGCGCTGCAAGCTGAACCACAGGTTGCAAATCAGATTTTCCTTTAAAAATCATCAGCAACCCAAGCTAGCATTTTCTTTTTGATACATTTTGTTTCTCAGACTCTTGGGTAGGTGGCTATCTTGACTTCAGCTTAGTAGCCTTTGGGGTCAGAGCAGCTGCCTGACCTGAGGTGCACATCCCAAAGGCTGTACCTGCATGGACCTGCGTACCGAGCTGGAACAATGCTGAGAAGGCCTTTGAGCGCTGAACTATATCCAATAAAATAAGGAATAAATCAAGCACTTTTGAGCCTTCTAACATGCTTGATCAAAACATAATGCAGCTCTTTCCTGAGCTGTTGTCTTCCACTCCTTTTCCTCCCCCTCAGCCTGATATAAGTGAAGCCATCCATCGGTTCACATGAGGAGGAGGGCTGTGCAGTTTCCGTGCCAGACATACGGTTTCTCACTAGATATACCTGGAACGGACTTGTTTGGTATGAAAACCCACTATTAATATTATCATCAGTATTATGTAAAATAAAAAGACTGTAAAGAACCCAAAACCTGCTGCTGGAGGAGGATGATGCTCCAACCAGACATACTGTAGGAGGAGGGTAACAAGTACAGGTTTCCTTTGATCTCTCTGACTTTGAAGGGTGGTACCTTGATAGATTTAGGGATACATCTAACTGTCTGAAAAGTATTTACAAATACCAAAATGATATTTCTGGTTGCTGGGACTACATCTTAGACGTGGCACTTCTGTGCTGTTAAGATTCCCATGCTTTTATACCAGGGTAGAATTGACGACTGTTTGCTATGCTCATCTGTATTGCAAGCACACTGTTCTCTGAAGGAATTGAAATGGAGACACTTTAGGTGGCATTTTTTACACTACACATTTGTAGGGTAAATTACATGGCCATTTAAGTGAGAAATCAAGGAGATGGCTTAGGAGAAGACAGTGAAAAAAATTATGTATATTTATATAAATGTGAAGTATCTTGCAAGGAAAAAGTTAATTGGGAATTAATGTAATTTTCTCAAAAATCCAAAATAATTTGTATTGAAAGGGTTATTAGGGTTGAGGAAATAAACATTTCCCATTGTGGTTTCTGCAAAATATCTCCAGTGGCAGTTTTAGAGTCATCTATAATTTGTGTTCTCTAGGGAAATATTTCTGTGATTACATATAGGTCTGGAAGTTACAGTAAGTATGTCTCTCCTGGATCAATGCGCCCTGGAAATCTTTATCTTCATTAGTTATAGCCTCCATCGTTCCAGTGCTCTGAAGGATACATTTAAAGTATCAAGCACAGTCATTATAATGCAATAGGAAATAGTCTAATAAATTATCTGTCCTGTTGTTGTTTCTAGGGCAAATATTGGATGTAGGAAAGATTTATTAGATGGATATATTTGTGAATTTATCTTGTAAATTAAATTTTTTGGAAACTGGGTCTATTCTTCACACCGAGACCCCACAAGGATTTAATTAAAGGCCTATTAGTCAAACTAATTCCTGACATGACATAGGTTTGTATTACACAAACATATTTGACTTTCCAAACATGCTTGTGAGATTTGGCATTTTGCTGAGAGATACCTATTGATAAACATAATTGGGAGAAATTACTGAAAATAAATGCCTGCTTCCACTGGACATATAAATTACCTCATATTACTAGTGCCTGAGTAAAGAACTAACATATTGCAGAATAATCTACCGCTATAAAATCACTTCTACTATGACAGATGCAGAATATTGGAAATGACCCTTTATTTAGAGAGCGAAAAGATAAGGCCCACACACACTTTCAAACGTGAGTCAAGGTTTCAAGATATAACATGTTACAGCATAGACTTATTTTTCATGCTCATAGTTAAAGCAAAATGGCAAGAGAAGTGCGGCACCGCCAGCAGCATCTCAGACCTGGGAGTCGGGGCATCGGAACCCCCCTCCTGTCTCCATCACAGATTTCTGTATGATATTGGGATCTCAGCCAGGGTCCTATTTGGACCTTGCTTCAGACCTTGTGATTCTGTATTTCTAGGGCTGTAGACAAAACAGGCTCAGTCTGAATCTTTCACCACTCTTTTAAATGCGGGGAGCATTGGTCGTGATATTGCCATGGGACAACAGCAGGGATAGTTGTGCCATTTCACACTCGCCTGAAGAACAGGATAACAGCTTTTCCAGTTGCTTCTCTCTGTGTAGTTTTTAGAACAGAAACTAGGGAATGGTGAAGTCGTAACAGGGTCTCGGTCTCAGCTTTGTTTCTGTACCAGTAACAGCATCGGTGGGTATGGTTAGGGATGGGTAACTGCGGGCTGTGAGTGAGCCCACTGATGGAGGTCAGTCCTGGCAGAAGTTAACAGGAACAAAGGTAATCACAGCTCTTCTCCTCTCAGTCGGGGGGTTGTATAGTATGAATGGGCATTGCTGAGCCTGGCTTAGGTTTAGGCACAGCTGACCTGCCTTGGGGTCTATTCCAGGGCTGGGTTTTTGATGCTATTAGATGTTTTCACACAGAGGTTTTACAGCGACTGCTGATATATCATATCTCAGCTAATTCAGCAGACACCTTGGTACAATTAGTAAGAAGATATTCCCCTATCGCATCTAAAATGAAGCTTATTTTACAGCTTCTTGGCACAGAAAGTATTTTGCTAACCTCTTACTCCAGAGCCATAGAGGTAGAATTCATCAGATTATCATTTTAGCTTTGCAGCTACATCAGAAGGGTCTTTTGCTATCTGTGTCACCTGAAAGGGCAGCGAACCCCTTCCAGCACCCGTGTATTAGCTTGTAAGCACATCAGCCAGATTTTAAAGGCAGCCTTGCCTTTACCAGGATAATAATTAAGGAAGGATGGCTGCGTCGTTTCCCATCTACAACCCGAGACTGTAGCTGAGCCGCTCAGCTCCTGTGGGTTTCTCTCAAGCTGGTTCAGTTTTGGTGAGCACGACACAGGCAGAAGAAACAAACTTGGCTCTCCCACCGCTGGCGCACAGATTGTGCCGCTGGTGGGCGAAGGTGCCACATGTCACCCATAGTGTGGCTCAGGCCCGCCCTGGGAACAAATTGCTTGTGGAGGAGAATGGCTCTGAGCCAGCACATTTGGCTGGGTGGTTTTGAATGAAAATTTAATTAATGAAAAAGCTTCCTGCAACCATTCTCAGCGTTCAGTAAAAGTATGGCTTGATTTTCTAAAAGTATATCTGAAGATATTTTAAAAAGCCCTACATTTTTATCCAAACTAATGTTTTTCCTTTACCAAAACCTGTATTTTTGAAAACTAAACATTGTAGGTTTGAGATTGTTTTGGTGGACAAAGAAACCAAAGCCCCGCTCTCGTCTTGTACCCCTAGAAAGCCCAATTCAAACACAAATGGAATTTTGCATGTAATTTCCTTTCTGCTTTTGTTCACATCAGTTGGAATAGGGCTGACCTTCAAAAAAAACCTAAAACAAACCCAAAAACTATAGTCTGAACTCTTGCTTGTGCTGCTACAAAACCTGTTGGTGAGCCCTCAGTATGGAAAATGTACAGGAATCAGAGTGGAAACTGGGAAAGACTAGTATAACTTTAGAGAGCTGCAGGGATGAATAAAATCGTTGACCATTGCCTTAGCCCTTCCCTGGACAAAGTAATTCCAGTTAACTCTCCTGTCAAAGAGTAGCCTCATAGAATCATAGAATGGTTTGTGTTGGAAGGGACCACAAAGATCATCTAGTTCTTTGCCATGGGCAAGGACAGCTTCCACTAGACCAGGTTGCTCCAAGCCCCATCCAACCTGGCCTCGAACACTTCCAGGGATGAGGCATCCACAGCTTCACTGGGCAACCTGTGCCAGCGTCTCACCATCCTCACAGTAAAAAGTCTCTTCCTTTTTATCTAGTCTTAATCTCCCCTGTTTCAGCGTAAAGCTATTTCCCCTTGCCCTATCACTACATGCCCTTGTAAAAAATTCCTCTCCAGGTTTCTTGTAGCCCCGCTTTGGGCACTGGAAGGTTGCTGTAAGGTGTCTCTGGAGCCTTCTGTTCTCCAGGCTGAACAACCCCAACCCTCTCAGCCTGTCTTCATATGAGAGGTGCTCCAGCCCTCTGATCACCTGTGTGGCCCTCCTCTGAGCTTGCTCCTGCAGGTCCTTCAGTAGGGCCAAATGTACGGAGGCAACTCCATATACTTTGAAGTAAGTGAGGGCTGGAACGTGACTATCATGAGTAGCCTGGGTAGACAAGGAGAATTAAGAACTAATGGCAGGGAAATTGGGAACTCAGTGTTTTTTTCAGACCTGATTTAAGACAGAAGAGGGAAGCAGAAAATATTGGCTCTTGTCCTGGCAGTGGTGGTGAAAGTGGAGGCTGTTTCAAGCCCTACAGTCCTCTGTGAGAAACTAAAGGAAATTTCTCTGAAGACTTTAATGGAAAATGTTTTCTGCTTTTCGGTTTCATTCTTGCTGAAAGTGGAAAATTATTCTAGAAATTAAACTTCAATGGAAAACAGGATCTTTGAAACTTTGAACTCGTCTGTTTTCCAGGAAACCCTTCATTAATAGCCAACGTTATTAGAGAGGACAGATGAGTCATGAAAACCTCAAGGCATTTTGAGCATGAACTAGCAAAAAAAATGAAAAGGAAACAAATTGTGTAAGAAAGTGATAGAATTTATTTTTTTTTTATCTGCTCTCTGAATGGAAATTATATGGAAGATTTGGGCCATTATGAATCACCTCTTCCAACCTGGAAAATGAGACTAGATTTTCCTCCCATCCCACTGGGTGACTCTCCTTTGCAGTCACCTGCGCCGAGTCAGTTCACACCAACTTTCCGTTTGGCCCTAAATCTCGTGCTAATGCGTTGTTTGACCATAATCTCTCGCTGCACCCTGGCCAGTTTAAGAGCAGGACTTCAGGAGATTATAGTGATCACAGAATCAAGGCAGAATTCATACTGTGTGGTTGCAGTGCAACTTGACCTACAGTGTACTGGAAAGAAAATTATACCTTAGTAAAGCTAATAAAAGCAAAAGAGCTTATCCATTTCTTTGTTTTCACCTGGCTTCAGCTTGGACTAGAATTAATTTGTGGTAAATGCATATAAGTCTCAGCCTTAACTACAGTTCATCCCCCTAATCTCCTTTCTGAAGGGTTACGAAATCCTCCATTAAAAGCCTCAGAGGAGCACTAAATATCACTGCTATTGCAGTCCTAGGTGCTACCATCATGTCCATCAATTGTCAGTTCTTCACCTCGAGACTTGTAGAGGTAAAGATGCTATTGCAAAATGAGAGAGGTCTTCACACAGCAGCCCTGATGACTCAAAATGCTGAGGGAAATACGCTGATTTCAGAAGGCACTCGAGCATCTTTAAGATCACAGTCATTTTTCATCTTTAATGGTCTTCATCCCTTCTTAGGGATTGATTTTTGGGATTAAAATACTACTTTGTTCTTTGTCAGATAGTTGCATCATAAATGTTACTTTTTTTTTTCCCTAGGAATAATCTCCTGAATCTGAAGGTTATCTGGTGACTTCCACTTTCCCTCCTCATTTTTACTGTAATGAATATTGTCACAGATAACTGCCTTTTCCTGCCACAGCCCAGGGTTTTGAGGGCAGCACTATTTGAAGTCTGTGTTCAAGACTGATCTTGGTATCCCAGAGAAAGATCGCTCCTTCCAAACTCCTTTAGAAATACCAATCAATGTTGCCATCTGGAGGACACACAGCTTTACAGTAGACCCTGTTTCCATTTCATGCTGCTTCTGTGATACCCCCATCATGAAAGCCCGGCTCACCACAAACAGTTGTTACCCTGCTTTTCATGTCCCAGATTTTCTTCAGTTCCTTCTGCAACTGATTATATTTATTAGTCTTTTTTTTTTGTATGTTCCATGAAGCCTATCATTGTTGTATTACTTTTACATCTGAGAAATTGTTACTATTATTGTTATTAAATAATAACAATCATATCTGAGATCTCGATTTGATAGAAACACACAAAAAACCCCCAACCCAAACCCTGTGTTTTCTTTACCAAAGATTTCTGGTGTCTTGGAAAAGCGTTTTCCCTCAAAGTGAGGGCTGTGCAGTGCTGCAGACTCTGGGCAGGCAGAGTTCTGGCTTGCTGTCTTTAGGAAAGTCAAATAGGAGATTTCTCATACAACTGGATCATGGATATAAAGCATGGAGATAGCAGAAAGGGGTTTTATACTGGTCAATTTAACATATTCATTTGAAATATTCCTAAGGATGGGATATCACTGCCTGTCAGGGGTATAGATATTAGATGTCTAATACCATCTAGAGCTTCCATGACCTCTATGGTGAGCACGGTGTCTCCATGGGGTGGTTTGTCTGACCTAGCTAGGCATCTGCTAGGAAGGAATAAAGAGCTCTCCAGAGGTGTGAACCTTTCTCCATTCACTTTAGAGGGGGGTGTGTTTGTCTTTTCAAACAGATGTTCAATCTTTTAAAAAAGAGAAGTCTTTTCAAACAGATGTTCAGTTTTTTGATAGCTGAAGGTAACTGGGGTGAACACATACGGTTGCCAAAGCTGGATTAAAACATTTAGATATCTTGAGACACCGTTAATCTAGCCCAAGGTAGGTCCTCCCTGTTCTGGGATGAGATAGTGAATCTTTTGTGATGTCAATATAATATTAACCATTATAAATCTAGAACTTCTGTAATTGGTTTTGTAGTGATTTTATAAAGAGCCTGAAGCATGAAAGAGGTAAACCTGGTGCGTCTGTGTTTCATAGCAGTTACTCTAAAGAAGTGCACTGCTGTGGGTCACCGGCACTTACGGTAACTTGCACCACAGAAGTGATTCCGCAGCTCTCCTGCAACATGGACCTGATATTCCAACCTACGCTGAAACCTAACACAGTAATTAGAAATGACCTTTCTGGATTTTCTGCTTCTGAACGCTTTCTCTTCACATAGGCTATTTTATGTCTGAAATGAAGTCCGTTGCTCCAAGAGGAGCTTTATTCTGACCTCCATGAACCCTGGCTGTGGGCCAGTTTCCCTTTCTTGTGCTTTGGTTGAGACTGAGTGGGGGAGATGTGGTTGGTGTGACTGTTCCAGCCCCTTGGGTCTGAATTAATTAATTCTGGATGCCATTTTGAGTAAGCACATTTTAAGAAAGACACTCAGCCTAAAGAACCACAGATTACTTGGGCGTTATTAGGAACAGACAGTAGTGCTGGAAATGACCATCAGAGGTCCTCTTCGTTCTCTTCCTGCCCCAGACATGGTCCAGCTCCGCCTAAAGCTCTTGGTCAGATGTTTGTTTAACCTGTTCTTAATGGCCCTTACTCTCAGAGATCCCACCACCTCCCCAGACCACCTCTTCCAGGCTTTCGCAGTTCTTCCTGTTGAAAAGAGCTGTTCTTTTACCCTAATATTTTATCCAAACTCTTTTCCCGCCACACCAGCCTATCGCTCACCTTACCATCAGCTGACACAAGTTAGAAATTGCCTAGCCAAGAAAACAGAGCAGTGATTTTTTTTCTTTACCGGTTGAGACAGAGACATCACATGTAGTTGTCAACGTCAATTTGGGCGGCACAGATGGCCCCTCTTCAAACATCAGTCAGAAAGTGATTTCTGGTTCGCAGTGGAAACAACATCCCCAAGCTGTCGTATCCTGCGAGCTCCCTGGGATAATAGCTTCCAGCGACGTACACCACCATGTGCGTACTTCAGTGTGCCAAAGCTCCCGTGACCTGAGCGTAGTAACTCGAGTAGACAGTGGCAGAGGATGGATATTGCAAGGTTCAGTAGGAGTGGTCCTTGTAAAAATTAATTGATTTTAGAATAGATTGCATCCCAGAAGATCTTGACAGTAGGATCCCAGGAGGAAATGGGCAACCATCCATTCTGTAACCTCCACAGCTTTTGTCAGCTCACAAGTTAGGTTCCCTGCCCCACAGGGTGTTTATAAATCGTGCGTAGGAGCCTGTATGGACACATATAGAGACATATGGGGACCTTGTGTTCCCTGGCCTGGGCTCCTCTATACTCCTTCTAATTTAAAGGAATGCCTCTGTTCCTAGCTGGCCTTTTAGTGATTCATGGAACATTCTTTCAGTATTCTTGTTCTAAAATTTGAATGTAAATTTAGCAGGGACAGTTTGGTAAGCAGAATGACATTAATTTCACAGAACTGAAGAATTTATTTTAAAGGCAACAGAATTTCTTACTTGATGTACCTTCCAAGGGGTCTTGTCAATAATTTTATTTTCTACTTGGTGTAGTGTGGTTGAGTACCATCATAATTAGGTGCTTTTTATTTAGCATTAAGTACTTCCATCTATTAGCAGCCTTCTCAGTAATATCAGTTTGTAAGCAGTGTGAAGTTGGAAACAGTGTTATGCTCGCATGCTTTCAGCCCCATTGTGATACAGTGTCACCTGTAAATCTCAACACATATATAGTTTATATAACATATATATATATATAGTTATATAGCTATAAAAGGTTTGTCCCGTGGCTTGCCTCAGAGCACTGATGGAAACCGAGGCACGATGCAGCAATGTGGTTTGGTCCAACAGGACTCTTTCAAGCCATGGCAGAGCCATGAAGACTCCCAGAGCCCTCCTGTACCCCTCTCTGTGCCGGTGTCCTTGCCCATGGTGCTCAGGGATTTAGTGATGCTCGTACCGGTTTTATGCCTATGTTTCTGCCACTAAATCATGTGGTAAATTGAGTTGAAGTTTTTCAGTGGCAAGAGCCCTTGTCTGTGTCTCCAGGTAGATGCCTGGACAGGCTGGCACACACTGTGACCACATTAATAAAACCCTTGGTGTAACTGCTTTCTGCTGCCTTGGAAATTGCAATGTTTAAGGGAATAATTTTGCTATCACCACTGTTTTCTTTTGTATCCCTCCCCCAAAATACAGCAATATTTCACTGCAAATGAAACGGGCTGTCACTTTCAGAACAGCACATTTGACTCCTCTGTGTGGCTTTGCCATTTTTGTCTTGTTGAATACTCTGTGTCGGAGGATGATGAATGATTCCAGAGCAAAGTAAAAAAAAACAACCAACAGGCTGAAATCAAAATGTTTCAGCTTTGTTGAAAAAACACATTCCAATTGAGCCAAAGTGGGTTTTTCAAGGAAGTTTCCTAATGGGGAAATTGTAATTGTGAGCAGGGGGAATTGTAAGCTGCTCCAGGGATTTAGTAAAAATATTTATTTTTTCAAAAGATCTTGCAGGAACCTTTTCCATAAACGACCCCCAGCAGAGATGCACTAACCCTTCTTCTCAGCCCTATGGGGATCAGAATGTTTCTCGGGACTTTTGGGGTTGGGATTGGGTTTGAGAGCCTTTAGAGAGGAGTGTGCAGTTCTCATTATACTCTACCACAATATATTGCATTTATTCCACTTCAATGTGGAAAGTGTGGCTTTAATTTCCAGTGAACAAAGATTTGGTTTCTAGTTCTGCCTTGTTTTTACCATACATTTTCCAAACATGGGTTGGTTTTTTTTTTTTTTTTTCATTAATGTTCACCTTTAACCTATTGATTTGCTATAAAAACAAGCCCTTTTATAAAGGAAAGGTAAAAGGAAATGAGGGAAAACATAAACACATTGCAAAAGTAAGGATTTCCCCAGAATAAACCCACATATAACACAAATATATGATGTAGCTTCTTTTATTAGCACTGTAAAAAAGAAGGCAAGGAAAAATGTGAAAATACATCAGGGATTTTAAAGCCAAGTAAATCAATTAGTCATTACTGACATAAATTTCCCTTTCTTGGGGACGTTCAACCTTCTCATATCCCGTGGATGAACTCTAAAGCACCTGTAGTAGATCTGTTTTCAGTAAAGAGGTTTAAACTACTGTAGATGTTTTTCCAAGGAAAATACAATGTTGACAGAATAATGCGTGGAAGAAGAGGCTACTAAGGCAGCTGCTATAAATTGCCAGCATTGTAATCCCTCTTGCAACACGCCCAACTTCACAGGATGTGCATTTGTTGATGCTCTACATATGGTTTCGAGTAAAAGTATTTCCCCCTCCCCCAAACCTCACGAAAAATAAGCATGCCCTCCAATTGAAAAGGGAGGGTCCTCTCCTCGCTCCCTCCCCTCCCTGAGCACTGGAGCAATGATGCTTATTTTGAAAAGCAGCGTCATGTTTGCACAAGTATCTCCCTAACCTGGACAGATGGCTGTGGCGCTGGCACCGCTTAGGGCATGAGTGTTCCCAGGTGTCCCAGCAGGTCTTGGCCACGTGCTGAGGGCTCAGGTGGTGCCCCAGGGATGCCCAGCTTTGCTTGTGCTGTCACCAGAGGTGGGTCTCTGGTAGTGTCCTCCATGGCGTGTGGGCACATAGTGCTTTCTGTGGCCCCCACATCTGCCAGAACAGGGGAGCAACCACCTGGACAAGATGGTGGGAACCTCTTCCACTGTCCCAGTGTAGGTTGGCTGTTGAGCCTTTACACTCCTATATCTTTTTCCCCAAAGTGATTTTAGCATCTTAACCTTGGACACAGTAAGGCACTTATAAACCCTTCCGCGTAGTCAAAGCTGATTCTGTGCTATTATGTTTTTTTTCCTAAAGAAAGATTCTAATTTAAGCATTCCCAGCCCTTTCTACTGGTGGCTGCAGCCCTAAACCCCGTTCTTTGTAGCTGGATTAATTTTCTAATGGATCATTTCCCCTATCGTCTTCACCATGTGGCCGCAGAAACCAGCACCCATGGCTGGTTCAGCTCAACTACTGCTGCTTGGGAAATCACAGCCCAGGGCTTCCTGAGCTGGGATGGGTTTTGGAGCCCTCGGGGGTGATCTGTACATGCTGAACCTGAGCTCACAAACACATTCCCGGAGCAGAACTGTAAAACAGACAGGGGAAAGGACTTTGTGGCAGAGCCTATTTATTGGGTATGGAGTGCGTGCACCGTGGGGAGTGCCTGTTGCTGGGGGAGGAGGATGGGGAGGCAACCACTGTGCTCTCCTTTCCCAACTGTTGTCCTTTGTAGGAGCCCTGCTCTGGCTCCTTCTCAGCTAATCTCGTCTCAGCTCCAGGGATTGTTTCTACTATGGCTTGCAATCCGGTTACTTTTCCATGTAAAATGCTTTAGCAATTGCAGCGATGATCAGCACCCAGGACTTTTCTCCAGCACCCTTGAACAGATGCAGCCGTGCCAAACTCGGTCATTTGATCCTTTAGGCCAGCAGCTCTTGAGCTGCCTCCTACATGACCACGTTGAAAGAGTTGGGGATGCTCCCACCCTGTCCTTGCCTTTAGGGGGTCCACGAGTCTGAGCTTTCCAGGATGAGGTGGGAACTGAAACCCTGATCTCCCTTCTTCAGTGCAAGTCCCCAAACCATGAAGCTGGAGTGAAAGATCTGGGCTCTGCATTGTGGAAGCAGTTCAGAAGCAGCTCCCACGCTGGCGTTGCTGCATCGCAGCCGTGGCAGTAGGCAGGCAGCCAGAGTTCTGCAGTGAGCAGTGCCCCAGCACTACCAGACCCAGCTGCATGCCAGCCTTGTGCACTGCATGGCACTGCTGCACCCCAGGAGAGGGGTGAGAACACTGGGGATAAACAAACCGCACCGGCATCGAGAGGGTTTCACTGCTTGGCAGGGGATTTTGTATTTTTTAGCTAGGCAAAGTGGGGTTTTTTTTCTGTTTGCGGGTTTGTTTTATTTTTATTCTCCCTAAATAAATAAGGATTATTTCATGTAGAAAAAAAATAAAAATAGACATGTTACACACAGACACACACAACTCATGCAGTTATTGGGAATCCCAATTATCCGTGGAAAAACAATGTAGATGGATGTTTCTGGTTGTTTGCAGTGAGGCCCCGAGCCGATGGCTCTGATCTGGCCTTCCCCAGCATGAAAGTCTCAGGAGGAAAAGGTTTCCCCGCGTTGTTCTGTTTTGGAGGTTCTTCTACCTCTGTAGGTGCCTTCCTGGGGACTGTGGGATGGCCACAAGGGAGGAAAAAAAGGCTGGTTGGACCTGGGTGTGGAAGCTGGAGAACCAGATACTCCTTAGACTGACAAGCGTCGCAAGGCTAGGCTGTGCGTGGCTGCGAGGCTCCGGCGCGATGCCGTTTGGCCCAAGGTTTGATATTTACCAGTTCGCACTTGCTGCTCGGGTCTGTGACCTTTTTTTGAAACTTTTTCTTTATGAGTTTATTTTGGCTGGGCTCAGGCATTCATAAAATTCCGAGGGAACGGGAGGTTTGAAGCATGGCTTGTAAAAGGAGGAGAGAGGAGGTGGGAGAATGGATTGCGGAGGAGAGTTTTCCATTACCCTGTCATAGCCTCCCTAACGCGGGTCTTACGCCTCTGCGCTCCTCTCCAAAACTGCAGGCTTTGTTTCTCCAAAACAGAAAGGGAGGGAGGAGGGAAAGGTTCCTTCCCTGCCTGGGAGGCAGGATCCGGCCCTCAGCAGATAGGTCTTTCTCCAGTTTCCCTTGTCAGTCATCCTCCTGCAGCTTTTGGTCTTCGCAGCAGGTCAGCAGCGTTGGTGAATAGCTCGGCAAGCACAAGGCATCTGAAACAAATTAGATCTCTTATAGCCACCCAGAGACTGATGATGGATGGAGGTCTGTATTTACAGCAAAACTAATTGGCAACATACACAGACATCCAAAAAAGTACATTATTTTGCCAGACTTTGGAGTCGCTAGGCCCGTTATTTTTTATTGTAGAACATTATACAGCTAGAGATAAAAAAGAACAGTGAAAGTTTTAAATCTAATAAAAGCATTTGACTGCAGAGTAAAAATAACATACACAGAGAAGTTTGATTTGGAATCGAATTTTATTAATGGTCTTTTCTCTGCAAAATGTTTCCAATTAAAAAACAATTCTGAAGTGATGCATTAATAAACTGCTTTCCCCCCCCTCCTTTGGAGGGACTAAGACTTTTAAAGGCTGAGGTGGATAAAAAAAAGCCATTGGATGTTATTAAAACATAATTTAATATAACCTAAATATAGTGCTTGCATACCATGGAGGGAAAGCCGGCTGTATAATTGAATTCGGAACAATGATAGTATGTTGACTTTTCAAAGAGAAATATTATCAGATTGTGAGCTGCTGTTCAAAAGTCGGGTCTTCTTTAAACACTGAAGCATGTAAGAAGTAATAAAGAGCGAAATCAGCCAGGTTTCCCCTGACAGCATGTGGCAGATTTAGATTTCTCAAAGGCACGAATAGATGTGAAATTGGGAGCATGCGGTAGATGAACAGTCTGGATTCCAACAAGTCATTTGTTTGATTTTTAGATGAACAGCATCTTTGACTAAAAAAAGAGAGAGAGAAAAGGGAGAATACAGAGAAACAGATAAAATGGATCTTGCAGATCTGGTCTCCAAAAAGTGTTTGACAGAATTGTGTATCTTTTGTGTACCTGTTGATCTCACTTGGCAGAGCCTGGCTACGGGTGATGAAAGCGTGTGTAAAGTGTTTTCCCCAGGCTGAGAGCTTTGTTCCCTGATATACATATTTGCATGAGAAATAGGTGAGCTTTACAGAAGGTCAAATGCATGATGAGAAGGGAGGGGGCTCTGATTCCCCTAACCGCCTACACTTCTGTCCCCTTCCTTGTTTTTGCTTCGAAGTGCGGATAAGCGGAGATGCACCAGACGATCTGCTTTACCATCTTTCTGTGCTAAAAATCCAACTTTCTCTTTGCTTACCCAAAGGACAAAAGAAAAGTTCCCTGCCCTACCACAAATGCCAGCATCACCAAAATCTCCACCACGAGGAACCCTCCTCCCCAAGCCCAGATGAAGCTCGGGACTCAGTGGGACCGGGAAGCTCCCACACCCTGCGGCACCTCTGCAGCACAGAGCCAGGGAAAGGGGTTGTCCTCGCCCCCCCGACCTGTCCCACCTCCCCCCCCCCCCGGCGGGGTGAAGACCTCTCTGTGCACAACTGTATCATTTGCATCCACTTCAACGCCCATTTCTCCAGCAGCACCGTGTGAAGGGATCTTAGTGCAAATAAGAATTAGACCCGTGATCTTTCTCCAAAGGATTATCCCTGATCGCCCATTATTACTATTATTACTGTGTTTGCTGGGGCGGGTTTTCTTATTCTAAGCTTTTTTCCTCTTCTTTTTTGGCTGCATCTGGGAAGCCGTCCTTTGTGTAAACAGCTATCAGAGTGAGCAGGGGTATGTGATACATTAGCTCTGCTGAAAACACAATCATTGTGTTATTCCAAGCTGATGAAAATGTCCTCTGTAGTTTTCTCTCCCAATGTCCACATGCCAATCAGTGTTTGTCAGTGATATAATTTTCTCACATAAACACATCCATTGTGCAACTTCCACCCCGGGTAAATAGATATAATTCCAAAACCAAATAACGCACTTGGAGGCGAATGGGAGATTAGACAGACAAGAAGGTGGAGGGGGAGTGGAGGGGAGCAAAGCTGCAAGGAGAGATCAGCTTTAATTGCGAAGGGGGAAGACGGAAAATTCTCGGGAACAGGCAACACGGCTGGTTTATTTCTTCATATGGCAAAAAAGCCTGGGGAGGCGAATAGTCGGGGCAATTTTTTTAATGAACATTTGTGAAGAAGGACCACCATGAATTGCTGAAAGAAGGATGGCTGTTGTTTATGGAATTGGGAAAACATTTTTTTTCCCAATTTGAAACAGAATAGACAATACACTATAAGTGGGGAGGTGCCATTGCCCCTTTTTCACCAGCAGGCCTGCTCAGACATACTGCGTTTTTTTCCCCTCCTTGTTCAAAGCTTACATAATTTCTGGGTAATTGTATCTTTGAATCCAATATTGCAGACTTATGTAAAAGAATGTTTTCCATCCCATATGTTTCCAGTGTGTTTGTGTGTAAGGAAATTTGTAAAATAAATCCTTTATTTACATGAGTCCTCAGACTTGGCAAGATCAGGGCTTTGCCATACACATTCATGTAGTATTGGTCTATGACTATATATAGTGTATAAATATATACTCTGCCTACATGCAGTACAAAAGGTATATGTGTACATCAGAAAATATGAGACTAGAAAATATGTCTTTCCTTTAGAGGAATGGCTTATACGTGATCCTGTAGGAGAATTATTCAAGAAAATAGGCTGGTGCTGAAGGAGGGAAAAGATCTATAATTATGTGTGTATACATACACCCTTGCGTGTCTCTCCAGGTCACAGCCCTTGCAAAACTGATGCCTAAAAGGGATCCTGCATGAGACAGGATCTACCTCTTGTCCCAAGACAGAATAAAACCTATTAGCCATTCCCCAAACTGATTCACACTGCTGAAAGCATGCTTTTCCGCTCATGTTTGTGTGTGCATTTCCCTCCAAACACATGAATTTTAAATTCTCCTGTGCCTTAGAAAACTAGCAGGGGTGATTTCAGAGGCCACTGGACACCCGTGGGCCAGCAGCACAGCTCTGTGCCTCCCTCCTTGGGCAGGCAGATTGCAGGCAGCTGCCTGTACACACAAACCACGCAGGCCAGAGATGTTTTCTGCTGCTTTCCATCTGCATGCCGTCCTCTCCTCCCACTGAGGAGACGCTGCGGGTGTCAGCCTGCACAGCCTGGGTTTGTGCTGCAGGACAGCTGTGCCACAGTGCACAGGTTGAGCAGAGCATCTCCCCGTGTGTGATGGGGAGAGGGGCTGAGTCAGGGTACCAGCAAGGTTTTGCAAAGCTCCTCCACTCACTGGGAGGTTGCAACATCCCTAAATGCCTCCTGGCTGCTGTGTTCCTCAGCGTGATTGTTGCTCCTGCCAAGAGCAATACTGGCTGTTGTCCTTCTGCCTGGAGCACCAGCTACCCCAAACCCACCCGTGCCCCCCCTGCTGCCGGTGCCCTGTGCGGGGGGCTGCCTGCCTGCTCTGCGGGAGGGGGGATGACTTTTATGTGATCCTGTGGGAACCGATCTGGTTTCAAACACAATCGCTGGATCACCTGATTTGCATTTTTCCCCATCTGAGGGTCCCAGGCGAGGGGAGGGGAGAGCTGAAACCCTAAACCACTCTGTGCTTATTTGCTTTATGATCCTGTTGGGTGCAGTGTTTACTCAAATCCGGCAAGCATCTGGATTAGATAATTTGTTGGAAATTAGTGGCGTTTGATGGTTATCGGCCCTTGCGTGATTAAAACCCGGCTGTCAGCATCGTGTTTAGGTTTCAGGAGAGCAGGGACACCGGCTGCATGAATCCCCACACTCAGAGCTGCGGAGAGCAGCAGGGCTCACGCCACCCTGGAGGGGATCCATCCAAGAGCCCCCTGCACTGATGTGGGACTTTCCAGGAGAGACAGGGTTTCAAAACTTCTGAAAAAGAAACCCCTTTCAGCTCCCAAGTGACATAGATAAGGGAGGGAGGGGGTACAGGCTGCTGGGGGCTTCATTTCCCATTTCACTGATTGTTCAGCTGCTCCTCCCAGTTCTGTGCTTTGCTCATTTTTACACCAAAGGTAAGCACAGCAAGAACGCAGAAGAGCTTTGCTTCTTTTCTACATTTCATTTTTTCTTTCTTATATCTAGGAAAGGTATCCCTTCCCATCCCTGCACTCCCACATCTAAGCGCAAAGAGCATTCACCTTCTTCCCTGCTCTTCTCCCCACCTTTCACTTTGAGGTTGGATCTTGCTCACTTTAACTGGGGTTTTAAAGCTGGATTAAATGGTGACAAGCTTAAACCCTGCAAGGAGGGGTTTCATCATCACTGTATTAATATGCATGGTTTTTACAAGGCTTTGCTGAGCAGTTCAGCAAAACACCCATGGCATAGTAGATGTTTTGCTGATCACAGGGAGGAAAATATTTAACGACAAGACAGTGCTTCATCCACTCGTGGTCAGTGGGGATCCGTGAGTGAAGTGCCTAGGTGATTTTTATAGAAGAGGGTCAGATAAATTTATGCCTTGTATTGGGGGAGAACTGGGACTGGTCCCTCTCAGGGCAGACAGGTGGGTGCCCTACATGTGCGCTCTGCCTGGTGGGATATTTGACAGCAGGAGAAGCCAAGTGAAAGCTTAGGAAATTGGATAATTAGTGACCCTTTCTGAGATCTACCAGGTAGATAAATGACTGAAGAGCAAACTGTATGTATATTTTGCAGGATAGGGAGAGCTGTGCATTTATAAATATATATTATGTATAATATATAGGCTTTTAAAGTATGCTTCCTCAAACACAGACTTACAGGAATCGGTATTTCCAGCTGTGCACATATAGATACATTCAATGTGTAGTATACAACAACATGAGATTGACTCTGGATGCACTATATGTATTTGAAGAAGGGAGTTAGATCTTTCTTAAAGCTGTAAGAGAATGGTTTTAAAAGTATAAAGGTAATATGCTGTATTACTTTGGAAGCTCTGTAGCTTTTTGGTATACTGTCATAGCTATACTACATAAGTAAAGCTGAAATATAAAGGATTTGTTGTTTGTTTTGGGGTTTTTTGGGTTTTTTTTTTTTTCAAATATAATGAGCTCTTTTTTAAAATATAATGTAATGAGCTCTCTTGAGAAAGAACTCCAAATAATGAATGATCTCTGCAGTTAAGTTCTAAAAGCTTGGGTTTTATGTGTGAGTACACAGCCGCGTTCATGTCAGGGATATGGGAAGCTCACACAATCCTCTAAATGCCCTATTATGATGCTGGCAACAGCATTTGTTTATGATTTACAGCTCTTTTCTAAATGTCAGTATTTCAGTCTGGTGGTATATTTTACCAATAGATAGAATCAGCAGGCATGAAAAAGCATGAAGAAATATTTTATAAAAATTAGAAGGGACATATAAATAAATAAAATGAAAGATAAGGGACATTTTGTTTCTTCTTCCAAAGGAAATTTTGAGTTCATGAAGCTTCAGCCTGGATTGTGGTGGGATGTCTCTGAAATCCCTGCGTTCTGTGCACATTCTATGCAAAAAGAGTAAAAGAAGGCTTTGAGGTGACTGACAGCCATAAGACAGTCCATGAACTAAAGCAAGTCAGATGGAGGTTGAGCTTTGGGGTGGTTTGGAGGCAGGAGGTGAGAGAAGATTCCTATCAGTCCTTCATGGGACGGGGAGGGGGGGACCCGCTGGCCCCATAACTTGCTCCCACAGTGTCTGCTGCAGCGGTGCCTGCCAGCTTTCCCTTACACAAGGCAGGCGATGGGTTATTTGGCCATCTTTACAGCAGCGCTGCCGGGGGGGTGCCCGTGCCATGGTGGGGAACCCACACTGGTCAACCCCATGCAGACCTGCAGGCTGGTCCCACCTGAGCTGCAAGTCTTGTCCAAGCAGGATCTGAGCATTATACATTTATCAAGGCAAGCCCAGAAGGAGCTGTACTGTCATCTAGGGATAGGCGTTACCTTTCATCCCCTCATTTTCAAACTGCTGTTGTGCATTTAAGAGCTATTTCTCTTATTTTCAGTAGCCAGTTGTGGGACCTGCATAGCCCATCAGCCAAATAGGCCTTGAACAGACACATCCCATTACCTAGGTCTGTCTGCAGATAAGCCTGGGATGCCCCTAGGTAGGTCCGTCCTGTGTCAGTATGTCCATACGGACCAGTGCATGGCCCTGCACTACCTGTGTCCAGGGCAGCTGGGATATGGGGCAGCCCTAGAACAGACTTTGCATGTGTGTGTTCTCTGCAGGCTTCTGGACTAGGGAAATTATCAACTCATCACCCTCTAAACCTTTCCAATCACTACCCGCCCACAGCTTGATTTCTGGGGCCTTCAGATCTCCAGGCAAGTTTGCTGCCTTGCACTAATGAATACCGCGCGCTGAGTGAAAACTCTATCTGCACATCTTTAAATTAAACCAAACCACACACACGCACACACAAAAATCATTTCAGCCTACCCACTGGGTTTTTGCCTTGCTGCTTGTGCCGAATTTCTTATTGATGTGGGAAACCGTGCAGCAGAAGAAACTCCTTAAACGTGCATCAGGAGTAGTAATTTCTCCCTGTCGCCTGCAGCATGGGTTCAGACGATATGATCATGAAAAAGGGAACCATTTCCTGCCCCATGGAATTTAATTTTATGAATGGAGCCATGTAACACAGCATAGTAGCTTTAAAAAAAACCACCATAAAAGATGTGACAGGAGAAATCAAGTTCTACACTACTCCGCTGTAAGGAGAGCAAAGCTAACGTGCACGATTTGGTTTTGTTGTTTGCCCTTTCATTGTTTGATGGTAAGGCTCTTGCGTTAGGATTTTCAGAAGCACATAGCACAGAATGGTTTATGATGTTTACTTAGCATATAGGACAATAGATGGAAAAGCGCCATAATTTGTGACGCTGACTGCAAAATAAACCTATCGTCGTTCACACAGAGTGCTGTTCCTTCGGTTAAACAGCCATGCTGCTGGTTGGCAGGAGCAGGCTGCAGCCTCCCGGGTCCTCCTCGCCGGAGCTGAGCATCTTCAGGCCTCAAGCCATTGGTGTTTGAACAGAGATGCCTTTTGACTCCAGCGGGGCAGTGCTGGCACTGCACAAGCTCTTTGTCCTTATTTAGATAAAATAAAGATCCCTGAAAGGCTTCCCGGCACAAAAAAAACCCTCATGTGGCGCTCCACAATAGCTGCCGACATGGGAAAGTTGCAGGGAGGCCCCCAGCCAACAGCTTAGATGTAAACATCTCAGGGCTGGGGCAGCTCGGATGTGGAGCCAGGTCCATGTTGTACCCCTGCTCCCCAACTCTCCTAGGCCTTCCTGGACCCCAGCTATCAGCATGCCCACGTTTGATTTACGAGGGTAAGAAATCTGCTCATCCCCACTTAGATTTACTCAGTCATCTTTAGCGCACCAAGGCAGGTCATGAGTCCAAAGTGACTGAAGTGCGTGGTGGTTTTTCTGTGAGGCTTTCTCTGAGGAGCAGAGGTTGTAGTTAATGAACTAAATTGTGAGTGTGCATCCAGTGAATTTTACATATGCTTGAGTTACCCAATCCTGGAAGACAGAGCGGGAAGGTACCTTGAGAAGATACTGATTTGTCCTCCTCATGCAGGACATAAACAGTCAGACCTAACCCATTCCTGGCACACGTACATCAAACCTCTTCTTAAAATTCCCTAATAAGGAAGCTACCATAAACTCTGCCAGCAACCTTTTCCAGTGCTCCCCTGTGTTCACCTTGAACATCAGCTCTCCCTGTAATGTCTGTCGCCCCTCTTTGCTGCCGCTCAAGGGCAAGACTTTGTCTCCTTCCCATAGGAGGTACAGAGGTCCATAACCCCCCCTCTTCTCATTCATGGACTTGTGGACTGTCCTCTTTGCATTTTCTAGACTGAACAAACCCACTCATTTTCAACCATTTCTCATATATTATGTTTTCTAGATTTATGACCCACTTTTTATGGCTGTTGCAGTCCTCCAGATTCAAGCTGTTCCATGCCTTTCTCAAGGACCTCCCCCAAGTCTGACTATCCCTGGATTTGATCAGCTTTAATCAGAAGTTGGTTATGGACCATCTTCATGGTTTTGACTTGAACTGGATCCAAAGCAAACAAATCCCATGGCGTCTTTTTCCCATTGGTCCCTTGGGATATGGAAATTTTAAAGCAGTAGCAGAAGATAAACATAGTGGAGACCTTCCTGGTAGTGAGCAGTGGGACAGGCTTAGTTCATCTGTCTTGCATAAGATGAAATTTATTAATTTCAGCATGAGGCTGAGTTTTTCTCTTTCACATCTCACGCTGGCTTTTACTCAGCCAGGAGCAGTGGCACAGAGGAGAGGGGGGAGACTCTACAAGTGCTGGTCTTTGCCCACAGCCTTGCTGGGGTGACAGCCCTCCTGGTTTGCCTTGTCACACATCATCCAGCTGACGAACAGAAATTTGCCAGATTCTCATAAAACAGGCAGACTTTATAAAATCCCATTCGGTGTGTCCCATTTGACAGAAGTCTGCCGGTGTCCAGTCTGGAATTGGTTTTAGCTGGTTATAGCATAAATAGTATAAGAGATTATCAGCCAAACCGCTTGCACGCACACGGTTGGTAAGGACCAGACAGCATGGACTTATCCGATCTCGTGTCAAATCAGTCCAGATTTTTCTCCTGACAGGGTAATAAGTACTTGAGGTGTCTTAATTATCTTGACTTTAGCATCAGCCCATCGGATGTTCCCAAAAACATAACAGTTCAGTCAATACTAGTAAAGCTGTACCGCTGCAATGGGTGTGGAGAGAAGTGCAGCTAAGCTGACTGCTTTATAAAAAACATTCTGAGTCAGACAGACACTGTTCACCTTTTCCAGGATATTTTATTATTATTATTATTATTCCAAAAACCTGTCTTCTGAGGGTAGGAACTTTCTAGCTGCACTTCAGTAAAAAAAAAAAATAAATTTAAAGAATAGTATAATAGCACCTCTAATAAAATAACCAGGAAAGTTTCCTCTGAGAGCATGTCATTATGTCAACTCTGTTCAGCGGAGAAGCATTGCATTCAGTAAATATATATTCGTGAGCTACTTTGTGATCATTGACATTTGACATTGTTCTTACATCTCTCCCTATTAGCATGTTTCTGTTTGAAGTGTACTTGACCTATTTCAGAAATATCCCTCATCTTTTCCCATTATTTACTGAGCAGCAATAACCCTGGAAAGAACTACTGCATTTTACAGGCTGCAAAGTTTCATGGAAACAAAAGGCCCCTCTTGTGTAGCTTAAGTAGCTCATCTGTGAAGGTAAATATATTCCTGGATTTAATTAGGAGTTGCAGTATTAATATTTATACAGATAAAACTAGGTGGGGAGCGAGGAGAAGGAAGAGGGAGCCATGGCGTAGCTGTTACTGCTGATATGAACTGTCCAGTTCTTTCTTCATTGAGGTCTCTTGCATGAAAAAACTGTTTCGTTCCTTGTGCCTAACAGAGGGCTGGGACCAAGTCAGGGGTCCGAAGACACAGCCTGCACCGAAGGCTCATTTTGCTGTGTGTTTCATTGCTATTTTTCATGCAAAAACAGATTTGAAGGCCAAATGAGAGTGTTTCAAACACAGATCCTCTAGGGAATGTGGAGAAGGGAATTTCAGACACTGGAGTGACAGGAGACACCTGATCTATTCTGTCTCACGTTGGATATGATTTTCATGTGCTGCAATACCTTTCTGGATATTAGTGGGTTTTGGGTCACGAGATGAAAAGTCAACATCTTTCACTATTTTGTGGTTAACAATGGAAGGTAAAGGTTCAGCCATAATGCTTGGTATTAAGATTTTGAAGTTCTAAGACTTTTAAGTACTTCCTCAATATAGTTTTCAGATACCTTTTCATTTCTGAAGTGTTGAACTGGAACATATTGTCCATTTTCAAATCCTCACACAGACAAAAAAGATTTGAGTCTGTACCGACCCTCAAAACTCAGAGACAGTTCAGGTCTTTCCGATCCTGAGTTTTCACACTCCGAAGAGATAGCAGGAACCTCCAGGCTTGGACTTGACCTGTTTTATTCTTGCTCTGACCTTGCAAGCCTCAGTACAAAACTTGATTGGGAAAGGTTTGGAGGTATGTAAAACAAGGGAACCCAGCATCCATCCTTCATGAATGATGCCACTGTGGCCTTAAATATGAGCATGAAGAGTTCAAAGGTGGCATCTCCAATATTCATATAATGTGTGATGGAGAGTCCTGGCACATCAGGAGTTTAGAGATCACTTGAGAAGACAAAGCTGTGTCAAAGGCAATAGGGAAAACGTGCTCTGTCTTGCTCAAAGAGCAGTTCAACGCTTTGTTCTCCCTTTTGTACCCAGGCTGCACCTGGCCCTCTTTGATTTTAATTATCAGGTATGCTG
This sequence comes from Falco biarmicus, assembly GCF_023638135.1. NCBI lineage: Eukaryota > Metazoa > Chordata > Aves > Falconiformes > Falconidae > Falco > Falco biarmicus. The sequence continues at coordinate 12,209,156 of NC_079298.1, read as the reverse complement.
CTCTGGGGGAGCTCGGGGCCAACTGTGTTAGAAAGCATCACCTTCCCTCCAGGCACAGCTTCATCTCTTTGTTCTGCATTTATAGGGTAATTGAATGCTAATAAATCAGCTCTCTTGTTCACTGTATTCAAAATGTTTCGAGTAACTGGGGAAAAAAAAATATTACACCCTTGTGTCTCTATTCCCAGTCCTTGGTTTGTCCTGTGCTTTTCTTCCATTCTTTCTTTTACGACCAACACCCTGTTACCTCCATTCTGGAGATCAGCTTTTGCTCCTGTTGAATTCAGTTACTCTGTCGGACAGAAAAGGAGCAAGATTCTTCAGCCCCAGCCTTTTGCTTCTGCTTTGTGTTCCCCTGGGGAAGTTGCTTGCATCCAGCATGGTGCCACAAGTCTTCCTCACTCCAGGGTCCTACACAGCAGATGTAGGAAGCTGGAGACAGCCACCAGCTCTGCGCAAATCTGAAAGCAGTCCCATGCCCCACGCCTGCCAAGTGACGTGGGGTGTCCTTCTATCACATGGCAGGACACGAGGCATCTTGCATGGTCGTTTTCCCCCTCCCCCCATCGATTTAGGGGCTGCAGCCTCTAAGTTGCTCTACAATAGACCATAATCTCAGTCCTACCGCTCTGCAAAAACTGATGTCAACCGAGTTACCTGCCTCAGACAGTGACTGTAGCTCGGGGGCAGTGAGGCCGTGTCCATCCTTCAGAACAGACCAAGCCAGGATGATCCAGCTCTCCAAGGGGGCAGCCTTGACTTCACAGGAATGGCAGAATCTGGCCATAAATAGTGTGCACCACAAAGACAAGCAGGGGGGAAAAAAAGCACTTAACAACAACAGCAACAGTTGCCACTGTAATTATTCTAGCAAATGACAGCAATTGTGTTGACCACACTGTGGTCTGCCTATACCTTGCCAACTTGTTCCTGTTCCAGCCATTAATATCAGTTTGGTTTGCACACAAAGAAAATAGGTCTCATTTAAATCTCCCTGCACACTTTGTGAGTCATTAATGAAGTCTCATGCTATCTGTGACCTAAAAAGAGCACTGTGAACTACTTTTTCCTGAGCAAGAACTATGATCTGCTGGTTTTCAGAGGAACTCATTTATCACTTCTTGTCCCTCATATTTGTGGCCCCGTTCTTTGGAATAATAAGAGTTTGGCTTGAGGAATGGGCATGAAATGTGGTTGTGTTTAAAATTTGTTTATTTTCATTGTTTTTCTTTAGCTTTGTTCTTGGAGCTTGTACAATAAAGGCAAATAATTTAAAGGGTGCAGAGGGCGGGAGTTTGGTTTTGTACAGAGTGTGGGAGGCTGACAGAAAAGCTATAGCCGAGTAAAGGGATCGAATTCAGTGAGGCCAAGGTGAACTGAAGTATTTAGAGACTCTGGAGGACTTGGAGCTGGAATACCTTCCATCTTCCCTCTCAGCTTATAACTCACACCCGGCTCACACCCAGGCTGAACTCACACCCAGCTACTGCCAGGGAAGTTACACCTCTTAAGTCATCGGCTGCAAAGCTGGCTCAAGCGGCCAAAATGAGCTCAAGCTGGGCAAACTCACCTGCCGGATCATGCAGCCAGACGGCAACAAGGAAGAGACACTAAGCCGGTATGAATCACTGCTAATCACTCTCTTGAGCTAATTGACACATTCCGAAAATTCTTCTCGGGGTTCTTGGCAGTCTGAGCTCCATCGCTTTCTTTAGCCGTCAGCAAAGGGAAAGGCACATAGCTGTGTCAGAAAGTCTTTTTTTTTTTTTTTTCTTTTTTTTTTTTTTTGTAAATCAGCAGACACCACTGCTCTATGTGAGGGCTCCAAGGACCCCATGACAGTAGCCTTACCCCAGACCACATTTGTGAGACCTGGAGGGGATCATTTGCTCCCCCCAGCTGCTCCTTCCAAACCCACTTGTTTCAGTGCTACTGCAGCTGCTTCAACGTGCTTATACCACCCACCCACCCAGTTCCCCCAGGGAAGATTCCAGAAAAGCATCAGTCTTGCTCACCACCCAACTAACAAGGATGTCCTTCACTATGTAAACCTGGTCCCCTAAAGCCCAGAGACCTCTCAGGTGGCTTCTGGTGAATCCATAGTGCAGTACCTCCACCACAGGCTGTTCCCAAGCTGCTTATTGCCATGGACTTAGTATCGTTGGTGGCATTCAGCTCGGCTCTTCCCACCTGTAGAGCTGGTTAACAGAAAGGTGAGAGTCACCAAGTGCAAGGAACATCCCTGGCTCAGGGTAGGCAGTGCGGAACTTTTGACTGCTGCAGAGCCAGGACAAACCGTGTCTTCTGGGGAGGGAGCCTTCTTTCTCCTCTGGTTCTCTGTGGCCTACAGCGTGAAGGTCCCAGAGGCTACTTTGAGATGCTTTCAGATGCCATCTGAGAGAAGCTGGTCCATCCTCAGGAGGCTTGAAATTGTTGTCCTGTCAATTTGCAAGTTCAAAATGTGTCAGGAACTGTTTGATTAGTGTCAGGTAGTTTGACCCTCTCTAAAGCCAACAAAGAGGGAGGTGGCTCCTCCAGGCAGATTAGAGAGACAGATTGACTTTGGAGATGGTGACATCAGTACTCATTCCTATGGCAGAGTCCCACTTCGGTGTCACAGTCTCCTCTGCAACAGTAGGGACATCTGTCCCCCTAAGCCACCCCACCGAGCAGTGGGGTCACCAAATGAGCCTGCAGACCACGGTGATGTTAGGGTCATACCTGTAATCCTGTGCTGTTTTCTGCCTTGCGGCCTTACACATCATTTCTAGGAGGGTTGTCCCTCTGGCAAACAGACTGAGACCGGCTTTTGGCTGTAGATAGTGATTAAAAGTCAGTTTTCTGTGGCAAGTTGTAGGATCACTCCTTGCTGTTCAAACATATTCAGAGGATGGGGAGGAAGCATGCCTCCATCCTCTGGTTTTGTGTGGTATCTGGGTAGTGACTGTGTGTGCCAGCGATGGGGAAGACTGAGGGTCGGTCCCTGCCGCTGCCAGTGTGTGTCCGAAGGGACTGCGCTAACCACGAGCCAGGGCAGCTTGGGTGCACGCACCAAAACCTGTCAAATCTGTGGTAGCCTGCATCTCTCTCCTGCTGCTACCCTCCAGCATGGCTTTTGGAGCCAGAAGTTGCATCTTCATTTTCGTGTTGACGGTGACTTATTTCTTCCAGTATTTGCTCTCATTGTTTTTTGAACTCCTGCTTTGGGAACTTGTGTCAGTGAACTCCACAGTTTAACACACCTGCTGAAAAGCTTTTCTTGTTTGTCTTAAACCTGCTACATCAGTGTTTCTTTAACTAGTCCCTAATTTCTGTGAACTGAGAAAAAGCTCAGTGTTCCTTGTCCACCTTCTCTGTGAGGTCTGCAGATGTGTACTGGTGTAAGCACACAGGCAGAAATAATTGCTACTAACAGTTTTAAATTGGTATTGTTCCTTTCCACACATCACAGATGCACCCCACACATGTATGTGTAGTTTGATCGTTTTCTGTCTTTACTGGCTTATTTCTTTACAAATTCATATTGGTTAATTTATTAAGATAAATAAATTAGGAGAGATAGGAAATGGTCTAAGTAAGATTAAGGACTATCTACATATACTGCATCTGATTCAAACTGATCATAAATCCTAAGATCAGCTGAAAAAGTGGGTTATATTAGGTGTCCTTCTAAGGCAATGGACAAATTAAAGCTGCTATGTTCCTTTAGTTTTTCTAACAACGTATTTCTCTCAATGAAACCATTGCTAAGACTACACTTCAGCTGAATGAGTTCTGTATTGTCCTTTCTAAAAAGCGCTGAGCTCAGCACAGGGCACTGTGAAATTGCTTGGTTTGTTTTTGTCTCATTTCAGTTTAGACATATGGCTAATCATGCTTGAAAACCACGTAATCTTAGCCAGGGCAAAATTCATATCATTATGTAGGGAGAGTTCAAGTGTTTCCCCCTTATTTTAAAATAATGTTAAACTGGGATTATGCTGTATTATGTTCCTTTTGGACCTTAAATGTCCATGTGCATTCATATCAGCCGTCTGGCTGTCACATCCGTACTTACTGCCTCAGTGAGTAACAGTGAAGGAAACCAGCATATTAGCTCCTGGAACAAATGGGGTCTTTTCTTTATGAGAAGATAGCTGGGATATAACTTAATATAACTGCTCCCTGTTCTTCTTAATGGAAAGCTAAGTGACATGACAGATGTCACGTCAGGTGACAGATAAATGAGTATTAATGATCTCCCAGGCTGCTGAAGTTTTAGAATATAAAACACGTCCCACCCTCTTAAAAAAATGCTCATTGCACATTTTTTAGTAAAAATATAGTATTTTTGAGCAGCATGTTAGTGTGATTTTTTTATTAGATGTAAAAGCAGCCCGTATGCCACAATAACAACTGCATGGCTGTCTGCGCCTGCTACGCCCAGAATCAATTGTACATTTTTACCACTGAAATACATGCACGAAACTATATGAAACTATAGCACAGACACCTAAACACAGAGATTTATTTTGTCAGATATGCAGAACTGTATGTGATGTACATGCACATATTTTGTGTTTTCAGCACTATTACCGTGCCCATCAACTCACACCTCTCCACAGGTACCCGGAGGTAAGGTTGTGTAATTACCCACATCGAGCTCTCGTGGCAGAGCTCTGAGGTTTTCTGATCTGATTCTCTGCGGAGAGAATTACTTGCGTGTATCTTTGTGGTGCATACCTATTTACAGACTGTGCAGCGTGCGCTGTGTACGGCACATTTATGTGCTGTGCTTTGCCCACACACACACCCATGTTGGCCAGGACTTGTACGGCAGGTACGGGAATATCTATATAATATACATATCAGTGCATTATGAGCAGCTCATTGGGTTTAGCGTGGTACTCCTGCTGCTGCTTTTGTGCAGTTCGTTATAGAAACATACTTGAGTTTGCTCAGTTGCTTATCCCAAAGGCCAACTTTTGATCTTCTCTTGGGAACCTGTTGCACCGCCTTGGTTTCTAGGTACCACAGCCAATGTGTTTACCAACTCTTTTTCTCTTTCTCGCCCTTTCTATTATGCGTCCCCTTTTTTCTGCCACACAAAAGCTCTGTGCGGTGCTTGTGTGTGGTCCCCAAGAGATGCGGGCCCGGCGAGGAGCCGGTTTTTGGTGAGGCGCTGGGCTGGAGGATCTGTGAACCCGTGCAATTAGCAGTTTAGATCCAGGACCCCACGTGTGGGAGCGGGGCCCGCGGTTGTGCCGGAGCAATGGGGACAGCCGCCCTCCGGGCGAGTGCACCGACCCCTGGCAGAAGGGTCACGCCATGCCGCAGACAGCCCCTGAGCTCAGGAAAAACCCAGAGATCAGAGCCGCAATCTGTAGCGGGGTGTCCTCCCCCCCCACTCACCCCCCCCACCCCATGCACAACACATGGATTCAGAAAAGGATCATTTGGAAAGCATTTGCAAACATATGGGTCGTTTTTAAGTCAAGACTTCTTTAATTCACTGTGTTTCCTAGTTTTTTTGGAAGGAGGAGTTTGATGGAGGGTTTGGGGGGGTTGTTTTGTTTTGTTTGGGGTGTGTGTGCAGGCTCTTGCTGCAAAAAGCCTGGCTGGGGAAAAAAAAAAAAAAAGAAAGAGGAGGGATGAGTGGTGGAATAAAGAGCACAGCAAAGCTACCCCCCAAAGCAGCTTGTTCCCAACTCACGTCCCTTACACAGAGATTAAAAGAACAAACACTCCGCTCTTCTTAATGATGGCATTACCAAGTATAATTAATTAGAAGGGTAGCAAAAGGAATCAGATCCCTGATGCTAATTACTTTCCTAAAAGGATAATATGCTCTTATGTTACCAGTCTAGATCTGACAGAATGTCTATTGCTGCTACCACTGCTAATAATCAAGTGGTAAAATAAAATACCCAAGGGATGTATGTGCCTGGGTTTATTTATATGCATGTATGTATACATACGTGTGCGTATAATGATACACCGACTATACAAAAGCACGATGCGTACAAATACACTTGTGTTATCACTTCATGTTTCTATATTTATAGCTATAGTGTGGTTTTTTAGACGTATATGTTGACAGACAGCCAGACAGAAAGACAAATATTTATGACACCACTTCTCTGCAGTCCTACCGCCAGAAGAGGGGAGCGATAAAGAAAAGCTCCCCCACCTTTGCCACCCTTGGCCTGTGCAATTAGGTCTGGGGTAGGAGCAGGGCTGTGTTATCCTTTTCTTTGATGGAGATGCGATGGCCCATCAGGCCTGATCATGAAGAACTAATGACTGGATGGCATTGATTTGTGGAGGAATTTTAGCTGCAGAAAATGACCGATGTTCTTCAGCCAAAGATTTGTCGCAGGAGGCTGGGCATCTTTTGCATAGCCTGCTCTGTTAACTGCAAAGGACTGCTGAATAAATGGTGGGTTTGCAGTTAAAACACACAGGATTTGGGTATTCAGTGGGAGACCTGTGTTGCAGAGTTGTTATTATCATCACTTTTAAGAAGTTGGAAGGGATGTATAATGCGGCCTGAGTAAAATCCTGGCTCTCAAATGACTTTACTATATACACATGCAGTGCACGGGTCTATAGTTGTTACTGCAAGTGCATCGTGTCTACCTATTAATTTACATCCTTCCCCCACCTCCTTGTGTGTATGAGCACACAGATGCGATGGATCTGTGGATGTACATATGCACATGTAGATGTCAGTGTACGTATTCATATCCCTCTATGCGCTGTATGTGTGTGTAATACCTGTGCACACAGATGTGTTTCAGTCTGTGAGCACATTTGTACCCAGGCTGCACAGTTGTGTGCATATATACATGTGTGTAAGTGCATTTATATATCCCTATGTATTTTGCTAGCAGAGAAAAACCTACATATGTCTTTATGCAGGTGTGTGCCACATGCATGAGCGTAGACTTGACATGTTATTTTTAGTTGTTTCCCATCCTTCCAGACATCTTCCTAAAATATCGCTCTTTCTCCCCATTCCTGCCTCCCAATCCTGCCATTCCCTCAGACTGTGAGTTTTCTTTGGGACTTGAGGCCTTTGCCCAGTGGTCCTCAGTGAGCAGAAAGCAGTAAATGCAATTTAATGTATTATTTATGAGTGGTGGGAAAGTTTAAGGGGGTTTTAATCTCTGCTTCTCCACTTCCTTCCCAGCTGAAAACCATTTCACCTCCCTTCCCAGATATTCAGCTCCAGTGTGCTCCCCCACCCCACTCCCATCTGCGCCTTATTTGTACAAATGTTCCCGTGTCTTTAGAAATCATCTTCAAAAAAAAAAAAAAAAAAAGAGAAAAAAAGAGAAAAGAAAACCCCTCACCAAACCCATATTGTACTTAAACATTTGTGAAGATTTTGTTTCTCTCAATATGGAAGCAAGAGGGGGCTCTGGGAGGAGCTTTCGTGGAGAAATGTCTCATTCAGTTTGCTGAGCCCCCTCCTTGAAGTTTCTTTTCAAGGCTGTTGGAAAGTTGGGCAAACTGAAAAGCAAAACAATAATTAGAGATAATTGCTTGTGTCCAAACACAGGCATCAAAGCCTCGGGGGTCTCATTTGTGATGGGCCTTGGTGTGTGATCCAAAAAAAAAAAAAAAAAGTAAAAAAAAAAAAAAAAAGGTGACCCTTATTTTATTTATTGAGTGGGGGAACAGAGAGAAAGTGCCAGATGGAAGGACCTCAGAGCAGTCTCCAACAGCTCAGCCCTGCCTGCTTGGGCGAACAGGCACTGAGGCCAGGATAAAAGGGATAGAAAGCAGGGTCAGGAGAGGTTGCATAATTACTAGGGTGGAGGTAAAAGGGATGAGGGGAGAGACAAGGGTCTCTCTGGCTCCACCGTGGGGAAACCGTGCAGCCCCCCAGCTCTGTGTGATGGGTGACATCTCTGGTACCCAAGATAGGTACCAGGGATGCTGCAGGATGCCACATCCGGGGTGGTACAGGAGTCTTGATTTTCAAGGGGCTGAGTTGCCCCCTTTCCCTTCCTCCAAGGTGGATCCCTAGTGTGGATCCAAGTGGACACAGTCCCGAGAGGCTCTGCCCCAGATTCCTCACTTATGGGATGTGCTGTCAGCATGAACACAGCAACCTCCAGGTTACTCAATGCATAAGCAGCACTGAATCCCTGGTGTTTTTACTGAAAACACATCAGTGAGGGGGTTGAGGAAAGAAATAAGGGGAAAAGCTTGTAAAAGGCAGGGGTGGTGTAAAAAAAATACCACCAAAACCAGTGAAATGGTCTCATCCCCTAGGCCTTACTGGGAAGATGTGCTGTTGCCCTGGCTGCAAAATGATTGCAGGAAGGGTCCGGGCAAGGATGAGGGCGTCGGATTTAGGGGGACTGGACCCCCTTCGAGGGGGCCACAGGAGGCTGAAGGAAAGCTGCAGCTGAGAGCAAAGGAGCAGGGGGCATCCCTTGTAGGAGAGGGGTAATGGGGGACTCTCCGGGGAACCCTTGTCTCTCCTCTGTTCTTCAAAGGCACTGGTTCACACGCTAAGATGTGTCCAAGGTTTCTTCTTGTCCAGCCTGTCGGTCGGTAATGGGCTTGTAATGACCTAAACGATTTGCTGATTAGAGACAATAAATCTGCCTTTCCAAGTGGGGTGTCCCTCACCAGGGTGGCAGCGGGGAGGGCTGGGGCCAGGGGGACTCGCCTGTCCCTGAGCAGGAAGGTAACACTGTTTGGTTATTCGGGCTGCTGGGAATGTGGCTGCAGAGCTGGAGACATTTTTCTCAGCTTCTGCCCCCCACCTTTCCAGGGGGGGAATTCTGGGGCTCAGGCGCAGCAGGAGAGGTGACTGCTGGGGGTGGGGGGCGGTTCCTCTGGGGGCAAGTGGGGGAAATTCATGGGGCGTCTTTGCTCGGCTGGCTCCTCCAGGGACAGGTAAAAAATAAAAAAGGGGGGAAAAAACTAGGACAGAAACCACGAGTAAAAGCCCCGACGGCTTTTCCTGGCCCCCGGCCCCCCGAGCCGGCCCGCGGCGCCGCGCGGTCCCGCGGCACCCCCTGCGCCCCGCTGGGAGAAATGCACCGGCCCCGGGCCGCCCTCGGGGAGCCCTGCGGCTCTCGAGTGCAAAACATACCATCAAAAAATATTAAAAATTTAAAAAATACATAGGGGAAACAAACATCTCACTGCATTAGCTTAAAAGGGTCGGATCCTGCGGGACGTGCTCAAGCGCAGCGGCCGGTTGGAGGGCGCGGTGTCAGGGTGGAGTTGCTGGTTTGGGAAGGAGGGGGAAGGGGGGTGCCCGGCTCCCCCCGGTGCAGGTGCATGTGGGGAGGTGGCTCCGCGCTGGCACGGTGGCGGGGCCGGCAGGGATGCCCCAGACGAGGTGGTCCCCCGGCGGAGGAGGGGGGCGGCCGTCCCCTCCCGGCGCTGCGCTTCAGGCGCCGGCATCGCCAGGCACTTCTAATTAGCAAATAAAGATGTTGATCATTGGCGAGCAGCAAACCTCCGAGACAGGCGGGGTGTCCCCGGGACGCCTCGGAGCCGGGCTGCGGGGCCGAGGGCTGGTCCTGCCCGCGGTCCCGGGCCGCTGCCCGGCCGCCATCACCTGGCGCACAGCTGCAGCTCCCGTTATCCTTCTTCCTTCTTCCTTCTTTTTTCTTTTCTCCCTCCCTCCCTCCCCGGTTGCTCTAGTTGAGGCAAAATCCGCCTCAGCCCGGAGCTCCCCTCGATACCTCGACCCTTTCCACCACACGAGCCCCTCTCTCACTGTCCTCGTAATTTACCGTCTTCCCATCCCGTTCTCTTTTAGCATCTTCCAGTCTCCCTCCATCTTCCTATTTAGCAACACCCCCGCACACCTCCTGCAACTTTCCTAGCCTTCCTCCACCGACCCCTCCTCTCTCCTGCTCCCAACAGAGAGGTACAGCCGTTCGTGGGCTGGATCCCGAAAAGCTTTTTACAACAACCACATCGGCCGATGCAAAATTACTCTACATAAATGTCGAAAAACGTTTCTCCCGAATAAAAAAAAACTAGCATCCCCCCCACCCCCCCCACACACACCCCCCCCGAACGATTTTTGATGCAAACAACGAGTGGTTTTGGATCGAGCTGACTCCTCCGGGAGAGAATGCGGCGTCCGTTTTTCTATAATTTTTTTGGTTTGGGGTTGGTTTTTTGGGTTGGTTGTTGTTTTATTTTTTGTTTGGTTGGGTTTTTTTTCTTGGTTGTTGCATCTTCATTTTAATTTCTCTGCAGATCTAGCTTTGCAGACACCCACGCTTCCTCCTCCCGAGCAGCAGCGTGCGGGCACACAGCGCCTGCAGCCCCGCAGCCTTCGGTACCTGCCGCGGGGCAATTGTGCCAGGGGCTGGCGGGGACCCCGGGGGTCCCGGGACCCTCCTGCCCCGGGGGCAGCGGAGGCAGGGCCCGGGCTGCCTGCCCCCTCCGCTTCCAAATGACATTGCTCCCGGTGAGTCGAGCCAGCGTCCCAAACAAAATTCGCGTGTTTCTGTCCCCCGGGGTGGGTTTACTTTGATAGATGGCTGCCCGGGGCTTCTGCCTCCTGCCTCGTCCTGGTCGCTCCCCGAGAATATACAAGTTTAACGCGAGCACACACAGCCATACCTGTGTGTATATATATATGACACACATGTCAAATTTGTAATTCATTAGACGATACATTTGGGAAACGTGCGATGAAATACGCCTCACGCCTACGAGGCACGTTATATACACATCACTTGTAATTCGAAATTGTTGTATATACAGTTCTATATACTGTAGGAAATATTTCGAAGCAGATTTATGTACATCCTTAATTTAAGTACATCCTTCAACTAAATGTAATACATACAGTTAGATGAATTGCGTTCTTAGATGAGAATTAGAATTATAAATTATAGAAGCGGCATATCCGTACGATACAATTACAGATATCTTAGACTTAAAACATATGTGAATGCACACACGGTATTTGCGGGAAGAGTTTATCAAATATACGTCCGTTTACACGTGTACGTCCATATATATATATATATATATATGTGGCTTCCAAACGTATATAGCTATGTATATTTTTTACCTCTAAACGACCTTTGGGCTGTACATAATTACCGAAGCGACCATTGAGATACAGATGTGCACACATCCTTGCGATACAGACATGCACACATCCTTAAACGATCTGTACGGGCGCGCACCGTGGGCAGCCGAGGCCGGTGAGGGGGGGGGGGGCGGGAAGGAGAGGATGGGACCCCCGACTCCCCCCGCCGCCCCGCCGTGCGCCCGGGCCCCGCGCGGGGTTCCGACCTGCCCGCACCGAAACGCGCCTCTTCCTCCTCCTCTTCCTCCCGCTGCGGGCGGGGAGCGCTGCCGCGCAGCCCGGGCAGGGGGGGCTCCTCGGGGCTCCCGCGCCCCCGCCCGCTGCTTCCCCCTCGCCGAGGCTCCCGCGGCCAGGCACGGACGGGCGCTCCCGTCCCCGCTAGCGGCCGCGCACCCCCGGTACTGACCCCCGCAGGGGCCGCCGGCCAGAGGGGTGGGGAACAGCGGGTAAAGCGAAGCTCCAAGGCTGAGCACAGCCGGCGAGGCGCGTTAAGCGAGCGTTATTTTAGGGAAGGGGGTCGGCTCCAAAGCCCGAGGCACCGGCTCGTCTTGTGCCTGCCAGCAGGATACGAGAGCACGCGTGTGCTGGGGGCTTGCTGCTGGGAAAATCGCGAAACCATCAGAAATCCCGCCTCCCCCCTCCGCGCCTTTTCTCCTTCCCCGAGGGCTTCAACGCGGAGTCCGTGATTTGCACCGAACCCGGGTGCTGCGGTGCCACCCGGCGGGGCGCAAGGCACCGCTCAGCTGCCGCCAGGGACGGCTGCGGGCAGCGCCCTCGGCCAGCCGATCTGTGGGGCGGAGGGGACGCAAAACCCTTTAACTTCTGCTGCTAAAGGCTCCGCAAGCCGAGGCTGGAGCAGGCAGGGGGAGCGAAAGGCTGTATCCTGCCGGCCCCGGCTGCCGTCGGGTCTTGGGCACACGCATTTTGCTTTTGCTTGCCCACCTTGTGTCTTTCCCCTTTAGAGGCTCAGAGACCGTTCGGAGCAGAGGAGAGGCGGGAGCCGCTTGCAGGTTTTGTTTTAACACATTGAGAGGTGAAATTCAGAAAATTTGAACCGTGACCTGTGTGTAGCCAACCGACCTAGCCAGAAACCCACGTCGTCTCCTTGCTTTCCCCTCTTGCAGACAGGGAAACCAGTTCCAACTCTGTTCAGCAGCACCGTGCCCCCCCTGCGCGCTGCAGGGCCGACAGGGCTGGCCAGCACTGCTGGGCTTGCGGCTTTCTGCTTTTAATGAATATTTTATGCTTGTTGTCAGTATGGCTTGGCATCTAGTCCTTGCTTATGTACAAATTCACGCAATATGTAATATAATGTCAAATACATATCACACCATATGTAAGATAAGAAACACTGTACAGCATAAAACAGGCACCATGTCATATAGAAGCTGTGATAACGAGAGGCATACAGTAATGTGTGGGATACTGCAAAACACTATTGTCTCGTACGTGTCTTGTATGTAAAGCTCAAGGTATTAGTTAGGTTGTTCCGTGATCTTAAGATCATTCATAGTCAATTAACCCTTGGGACTAAATTATCCCGCACTACTGCTGCCTCAGGTCGATATCTCCATAATCTTTCAGCCCTAATACATCAGCTGTTTCTCGGGCTGAGGCATGCAAAAAGGCTGTGTCTTGTTCTTAATTTATATAGATAGATAGATACACACATGTGCGCGTGTGTGGTCACAATATATACTGACTATTTCTTTGCAAAGCTGCGGTGTGTGTGCATAGTCGCTATATATATGGATACTATCTCTTTGTAAAACTGTAAAATTATAAGGTTGACAAGGTCTTTTTGTTAGGAATGTGCATGATTTTGACATATAGCCAAAGTTGCCTAAGCTAAACAGCCCAGGAGGGAAAGGAAGACCATTGCGGAGCTAAGCTGCAGCTGAGCATGAGGAAGGCTGGCTGGCTGGTTGCACTTCTGGGCTACAATGCGCACGCTAAGGCTGGGTGAAACGATGGAGGCTTCGTTTTCCAGCTTCTTTAGTGACCGAGCCCAAATGGAGGAGAAAGCTATGGGAGCTAAGCCAGCACCAGAAGAGCTAGCGTGCCTTTTGGTATGTTGCTAAAGCAACTGTGATCTGAAGCCAGGGATGCACATTACAATTGTCCGTAGGAGCTTAGTTTTCTCTGTTGTAGCTGTTCAGGGCTGTAGGAAGAAAAAGTCTTTTAACTAACATCATGAGGTGCTGCTTTAGAGAAGTATTTTCTTCTCATCTCTGCTGGCATTTCTTATGTGATTTTTGAAGAAATCATTTAAACTTAGGATTTCCAATGGGAATAACACTAAGTGCATGTGAGCCTGTGTGTGTATGTTTTTTTAAGTCACAAACACCCACACGGATCCCACAGCCATCAATACGAAACATGTGTACATCCACAGAAAATCAGTTTGCGTTTTGGGGAGGATATCTGTGTGTGAGAGGAATACAGAAAAATAGGGTAGGGGTAGACACAGAAACATCAGCTGGTCACAACTTAAAAAAAAATAATTTGGGAAGACAGTAAGGGAGATCTTTCTCAAAGGCTAATCTATGCAAATTGACAGAAAAACCTATTAATGTTAATGGAGTATCAAGCTGTATAAACACGTGGGGAGTGGAGTTTATTCTCTGCATTAGTTACACAGTATAATATTTCGATTTCAAACTCTAATTATTTGGTAACTAAAGAGCTCTGTTTATTGCTTGGCCATGGCTCAGCGGTTACATTACGACCTCTGATGTTAGATGCTTATTGTTCTCTTCTGATCACTGGTAATACTGCATATTTAAAAAAATGTATGAATTATTTTATAGTCTCTTCTGCCTTCTCCTCTAAATTTAAAATGAGATTTCCAGCTTTTGTGGTTAGTTTGTACTGAAAATGACTCATACTCATCAGACCAGGCCTATTAATTTACTTGAATTGTTTTTGAAAGGAAAGAAGTTTCTTTAAAGTACCATCAAGTGTGTTTCTGTTCCCCTCCCTAGTGAAATAAGACACATTTTGCTTTGCCTTGTGATCTGCATGCAAAATAATCAGAACAAACTGGTGGGGGGAGAGGGGAGTGAACCAGATCGTTGTTCCAACCTTTGACTTTACCTGGTGTGTCTTGCAAAGAGGGTTCGGGAGGGGGTTTGTGCAGCACCTTTCCTGCAGGTTCACAGACTTTTTGGGTTATTTGCTGCCAGGTAGCCATCCCCCAAGGGGCTGTGGTTCAGCTATGCACTGTATTCAATTCTTATCTACCTGGCAGGCTCAGGAACAGGTATTTATGATAAAAGCACTTGTTGCATTACCATCTTCCTGTCATTTAAAGGCTGAAGTGTGGGATCAGGAAGCCTGATTTATCCTTCAAACTGTCATCTGACTGTTTGGAGATCTCCTGTTTGCCAAGTGCAAGCTGTAGTCTCTGCTCTACAGTGGTTTCTATTCGCTTCTGGTTTCTAGCACTGTGTAGTGGGGAAACTGCTGCTTTGACCTTGAGCTTGCTAGAGGAAAGTGTGCAATACCTGTTCTGTATTAATTACCTCCCATTTCCACCCCGCTCTTTCTGAGGGGGAAAACATGCAGGGCCATACCGCAGCCAGAATTAAAGAACATTTACTTGCATTCAGCCTGGGGCGCTGGGGCTCAGCTCTGTCTGGAAAGGCTCAAGATTTTGCTCTACGAGGGTGGGGAATCTCTGTGCAGGCAAGATGACTTAGTGGCCACAGTACAATGACGTCATTAATATTCCAGCATGATATAGCCTCACCTGAGTCCGAAATACTGCTTTAACCGTTTAGCATCAGATATTATGTTGCAGGTTAGTGACCCTGTTGGAGGGCAGAGACCTGACATGACTCACCCCTCTTTGGTCTTGACTTGCTGCTCATCAGGTCGGATAGGGCACATCGGATTGGACTGGAGTCTGTTTGACACCAGAAGCGCAGTCCCCGTGTCATGGCTCTACCCAACATTAATCACTGCTAGGGGCTAGTGAATCCCACAAAAATGCTCTCAGGGGCTGGGCCTTACTCTAGGGTGGTGGCGCTTCCTTTGGTTGGAGTTTGGCTCCCAGTCTCCCTTCAACCTTATCTGGCCTTGAAGTGCCACCAGCCGATCTGTTAGGCAGTTGCTGATCCCAGGGAGATGCTCTGCACCTCTGCCCTGGTTGTTTAATCCCAGTCACTGCAGGTTTATTTCCTAAATCGCAGCTGAGCAGCATGGCTGGATAAAGCAGCAGTCGCTCACCCCGTTGTTAGCTGAGCAGAGCCACAGGGCAGCATGGTGAAAAGAAGGGATCATTAGTTTGTCCTTCAGTTTTTCAGTTTTGTATGGAAGCAATGTGTTGGTGAGATCTGGACTTCTAGCCTTTGCTGCAAAGTACTGCAAAGGGGGTGTGTGTGCCCTGGACCGGGATGTCCCTGGTTTAAAACCTTCCCAAGCTTCAAGCAGAGGCACAACAAAGCATCCCACTGACTTTAGTGAAAGCATGGGACTGGTTCCCAAGAAACTTTGAGATCCTGCATGGCCCTGTGGCTTTTGGGAGGGATTTGAACCAATGACTGAAATTAGAAAGCTGCCTGGAGTGAGTTGGTTTCACTCTCACCCCGTCCCAATTTTAGATTTTAATCTAAATTCTCATTTTCACTGTGATTATGTATTATATATATAATCATAATCTACTTGACAAGCTGGGCTTCTGACTTCAAGCTCTGCTGCCAAAGAGCCATGGATGGAAATAACCAAATAACCTTCTGTATCTCTGGCACAATGTAGCGTGCAAGCAGAGCACAAACAACCCAAATCTGTTGTTCTGTCTTTGATTTTGATTGACTTCGAAGAAACATTAAGAATAATAATGAGAAGCTGATGACATTGCGGCCCGAGGAATGCACCACTGCTAGAGAACAGATGGTGCAAAGACATATTTTGGAAACTTTTTTTTAAAATTAACTTGGCACCTGAGCGTTTCTTAGGATAAATGCTCAAACTTGGAGCAACCACAGCACTTGGTGGTTGGGATCCATTGAAAACCATCGATTTTCCTGCAGAGGAATGCAGCTCTAGCAAGCTACAGATTTCTTTCTCAGCGATCAGTAATATTTATTCTTTCATGTTTGAATGGGCTCATCTTTTTTCCCGTATTATAATTGGAAGGAAATCAACAGAATTAGTTTCACAGCTCTAAAAATGTGATTTCAGGAATAACTGACTAGGCTTTAAAGTGAGAGAAATAATTGTGAAGAGAAGGGATCATTAGTTTGCCCATAGTTTTGTGCTTTATTGAATTCAGTGGTTTCTGCTCTAATTTTTTACTTTGCAGTCCCACAAGCATTTTCAAGTGGAAGTTAAATCAGTCTGTAGTAAATTTAATGCCACCATCAATAATACAGTGGTTTTTCTCAATCTTAATTCGCTGGTTTCTTATAGTCACAACCTCTTAGATGACTTGAGGTTCAACAATTGGTATTACTGTTATATCGGACACGACAAGTTATGCTGGACAAACAAGTCTTGTGAAGAAACGCATCTGACCTTGGCATGAAGGCTTTCGAGGATAGAGTCCACCTTATCCTTTGATCAATGATTCTGTGTTAAAAAAAAATAAATCTATGCTTTATAGCTTATTCAAATTTGTCTGGCATTTACTTCCAAGTAATGAATCTCACTTGGCATTTCTCAGCTAGATTAAAGAACCCTTCCGTACCTGGTATTTTCTTTTTCCAGCTGTACTCGGACATCCTAGTGAAGTCACCTCTTAATCTTCTTTGTGATAGACTAATCAGATTGAGCTACATAAGTCTCTCACTAGAAGGCATTGGTTGGTGGTTTTTTTTTTCTTTTTTACAGCCCTCAAATCATATGTATTTCCATATGGCTTGACATCAGTGGAGATTTATGCTAGCTTGGAATTTGGCTATATATTTCAATTACTGCGAACATTTTGCGGCCTGGGGTGGAACGCGCCTAAGAGCATGACAAATTATTTGTAACATGCATATCTGTTGAACTTGGTTTAGCAATCAAATGGAGTAAAATTCAGCTGCATGCAGATGATCAGCACAAAGCCAATGTCCCATTAAGCTCTTTTCATGGGTTTACGTTCATCTTAAGTGCAATTGAGGCCATGGGAGTGAAGATAAACATCAGCCATTGAGACAGATGCTTAACTTATGCACCTCATTTTTCATAGCCTCAGTGGAGTTGCACTGATTTACACCAGCTGAAGACCTTGGCCCACAGTAAGCAGCAAAAACTGATAAAAGAGTCCAATCCTCAGCTGGCCGCTTATATGAGAGCTTGAATGCAACCTCAGTGCTTAGTAATATCTCATTAGAGTCTGAGTCAATATGGCAAGAGGACATAATTATAATGGAGCAAAGCTGCAGCAACTTCACAGAATCCTAATTGCTGTAGGGCTTCTGAGGGGAAATCTGGCCCATCATTTTGGTTATTAGCTCCAGGCAGCAGTTTTCCCCTTAAAATTGAGGCAAAGAGAGGGGTAAGTGAAATCCAAGCGTTCGGCTGATGGAAGTTGTTTGGATCCCATTCAAATGCTTTCCCTTGGTTATGGAAGCCACTCAGCAAGGTCCTGAGCAGCCGTGGGGCTCAGTGGCACGTGTTAGCGCTCTTTGCAGTCCTGGTTTTCCACATATGTACATTTTCACACAAGCATACATGCGCATGTAGGCTTGTATAAATAGGCACACACACAAATCTTAGCCATTTATGTTCACACATGGGTTGTAAATATGTAAATCTAAATACAGGAATGCATACGTTTATATTTTATGCAGAGGGCTATAGATAAGACCAGTGCTATGGATGAGAATGTGTGTGTGTTTGTGTTAAGCTGATGTCTGGTTGTGTACATCAGTATGATCAAGAGAATGTGAATAGAAGCGTGTGTGTTTATGTATGTGTGTGCGGAGCTGGTGTGGGGAAGGGCCACTGGGAAATAAATGATACGAAACGTCTGTACATTCCAGGGAAATGTTCGGATCCCTGAGGTTAAGGGATATGCTCTAGTCATAAAAATAAACACCCTGGTGTAGCATGCCATTGATATGTGGATAAACTCACTAAGGACGGGTAAAGTTTCAGCTTTCACCTCCTTCTGACGGTGCGCTAGCTGCTTCCCTCGCTGCCTCTTTTGACAGTTCTAAGTAAAATGACATTTTAAATAAGAGGTTAAAGAGCAGAGGAAAACAGAGGTTTTCTTCTTCAACCGGGGGAAATTTGATAAACCAGTCTTCCAGAGATGCCAGCGATTTCAAAAGGCTCCATTTCCTTTTGATAAGGTTTTGAGAGAGTAATTCAGAGTGAGATCTGTTAGCCAGAGCTTCTAGCTGCTAAAATGTCAGATCAGAGGCTGAGCTATTTCCCCAGGACTAGCGGTAGTTACTGCAATGTATAGCCTATTGTGCTAAGCCCCTTACAAAACCTTTGCACCACCACTTCTGTCCTGCCTTTAAAATCGTACTTAGATTTGCAATGGTCAGAGGGTTTAATAAGGCAAGACCTGAAGAAAGGCTCATGTGCTTTAAAGCTTGGCCTACTTTTTCCAACTAGGTTTGCTCTAATAAAATATACTACCTCCTCCTGGAAACGGTGCCTTGTTCATACCTTCAGACCATGGTGGCTGCACTGACAGTCCCTCAAGAAGAACATGAAGCGCAGAAGCACCCAGAATTGTAGAGGGTGGAATCATAGAGTGGTTTAGGTCGGAGAAGACATTTAAGGTCTTTGAGTCCAATCATGAAGCTGGCACTGCCAAGTCTACCACTATACCATGTCCCTGAGTGTCACATCTACACGCTTTTTAAAGTCCTCCAGGGATGGTGACTCAACCACATCCCTGGGCAGCCTGTTCCAATGCCTGAGAGCCCTTCTGGTAAAGAAATTTTTCCTAATATCCACCATAAACCTCCCCTGGCACAATTTGAGGCCATTTCCTCTTGTCCTATTGCTTGTTACTTGGGAGAAAAGACCCACCAGGCTACAGCCTCCTCTCAGGGAGCTGTAGCGAGCGATAAGGTCTCCCCTCAGCCTCCTTTTCCCCAGGCCAAACAGCCCCAGCTCCCTCAGCTGCTCCTCACAAGACTTGTAAGGTCTCTTAAGACCTTCACCAGCCCCGTTGCCTGTCCCTGGACACGCTTCAGCACCTCAGTGTCTCTCTTGTAGTGAGGGGCCCCAAACTGAACTTAGTATTTGAGATGTGGCCTCACCAGTGCTGAGTACAGGGAGACTTGTCACCATTGGTTGTGATGGAAGTTCAACCGCCCGTCATTTATCAAGGTTTTGTTGATAAAAGTGGCTAGTCAGTGGCAGAGAGGTGCTATAATCCTGTTCGGATATGAGTAATGTGTTTCATCAGTGGCTATAATCACATTAATAGGAATTGTTATGGATTGCTAAATTATGTAAAAAGGGTATGAAACCCATCCTAATGGTGTGTGTGAAACAAGACCATTCCATACTACTTATAGTAGTTCACATTAATGTATATCAGCTTACATTCTGCCTCTAGGTCCACTGCAAGAAAATTTGGCAGAATGGGACTGACTCACATTTGAATTCAGGTCTAATGATGATGTTGATACAACTGGCTCAAGCCATTTTCATCTGTGCACTGACACCTACAGCTCCAAGCCCATGCTGACAGCGTGAGCAGAACTTACGTTTCCAAATGAGCAGGGGGTAAGCTCTGATCACTGTTCAACTGCTTTAAAATGACCTTTCCAAATAACTTCAAAACTACTGACAACGGCTTTAAAAACTACCTTTCCAAATAACTTCAAAACTCGGCAGCACCTGGGAACTGATTAGCCCTATCTAAATCACAAACCCAAGTTTTACAGCTGAATGAAAAAAATATCTGGAGTCTTTTCCTTGACTCTGAGTTTCAGCCAGGGCTTTGTGGCCATCTAGCTACTTTGCTTTGAAACCTGGGGATAGATGTTCTCTTTCAGTGATAACTCTGCAACTGCATGAGGCTTAGGGAACTATTCTGTGTTGCTGATAGGAATTACTGGTTGTATATGAATAGGCCACAGGTGTATGTGTGGATGTTGTTGCCATTAGATGTCTAAGGCATAACTTTTTAGACATGACTCCAGGCACGTGGGAGCAGTGGGACTATAGGCCTCCCCCTATAGTCAACCTTGTGGACAATCACAGTGAAGGAAAAAATGTGTTGGAAGCCTTCTGTCAGGCCTTCTTTTGGTCTTTAGAAAAAAGAGGACAGTAGTGGGAGTTTGAATAGAATACGATTTGCTGTAGGTTTAGGGAAGGAGGAAAGCTGAGCTTTCTCATGCTGCGACACTTACTAACTTGAGGTCACTATTTTGTCAGCGTAAAAAGGAGTGGCAAGTTACGTTACTGTATGATTTTATGCACTTTTCCCATGATCAGGGGGTGATAATGGGGTTTTCAGAACACCAGCGGGTTGCTTTGAGTGACAGAACAGTTATGGCATGGCTGTGAGAGCCAAACTTTTGACCAGAATGGTCCAACTCACTCCATCCGAAGACAGTGGAAGACCAGATACACCAATCCTTGCTGTCAGGTGCGTGGAAATGTGATCAAACATTTCAGCAAACTTTAGGCAAGCAGACTTTAGGCATCCCCATCATCTGATAGGACTAGAAGAGGTCCCCAGCAGATTGTTCTGCACTACCTGAGGTGTGTGCCAGTTCTCAGCTCCTGCAAAGGTTCACGTGTGACTCACAAGGAGGCACCTCTCTTTTTTGGCCATGTGGTGGAAGAGGGAGTGTCTGACCTCTGGGAGAGGCGGCAGTGGGGACAGGTTGCTGAAGTGCTCCATGGAGTGGTGGGTCCAGCCTTGGCCGTGCCTGAGGACCTTCCTTGGAAGATAACATCATGGCCCACTATGTTGTTCTGGTGGACCATGCCTGGACACCTGAGCTGAAAGGCAGAATTTGGACCACTTTGCTGCCAGTTAAAGCGCTGGGTTTGGAGGATGGAAAACACATGTCCCATTGGCTGCTTTCTCCCAGGTTTCCTTCGTTACACAAGCCAGTGGCATCTCAGTTCTCTGACTCAGTTTCTCCTGGTACACTTCGCTAAGCTGTTGGGTGCTCCAGTGGTGGCTGGAAAACCTGCATGTGTGTGGAAGCAGGGAGAGTACAACTACAACATCCCAAATGCTGTCAAGAAAGTCAATGAAACGGGTACAAACCCACCACCCTGAAAACACTGAATCTATCGTTGGCTAGTGCAACTTGCCAAAAACATTAATAGGACTATGCTAATTCACAGCAGCTGAAAATTTGGCCCACCACTCTGTTGTGTGAACTGTGTGGTGTCAGAGATATACAGGCTGTATGAACATGCATCCTATAGATGTGTGTGTGTGTGCAAACAGAGTAGCTAGACAGATAGAGGACAGAAACAGGTATCTGGCTAGGAGAAAATGTATAACACTTTCCTGTAACAGACTGGAGTGTGACACGCTCAAGATCCCTGTTATGGGTGTGATGTATAGCAAACCCCTGATTTTCATTCAGGTTTTCGCAACCACTGCTATCTTAACTCCAAGCCTCATTAAATCAACCTCGGCTGAACTGTGGTACAATGTTACAGTGCAGATCCTCCCGTTCCCCAATGGGAAACTAACTTGGACTCAGGAGCCACCATTTAACCTTGGAGTCTCTGAATCAACAAGGCAGTTTCTGCAGAGACACCTGGCAGCACATGCATTTTATGCTTTAACATGGCTGGTAAATCCTGGGTGGTTAAGTAAACTTAACCTTCATTTATGAAACTTGCGAACCAAAGGGTAAAATGTGCCTTGTGCAAGTAATTACGTAAAGGTCTTAGAGAGTGGAGTTATCACTTAAAGACGCCGGGCATTGCTAATGAGTTGACTGAGAATTGATCTCTCTGTAATTTAGTTATTTATATGCAGTTCCTGTTTTCCATGCTCAGCTATAGGTCAAGCCCACTTTGAACTGCTCAGAGACCCCCAAGTTTGTCAAGCAAAGTCCCAAAGCTGTGGCACAATGATATTTTAGAAAAGTAAATATTGTCCTGAGGGGCTTTAAAAAGGAGGCAAAGCTGTTTGCTTTCTAGCTGGTTCTTTAAACCGGACAACTGCTTCCTGTTACTAAGGGGTCTCTCAGCAACGTGACTTTGCTTCTGTTAAATAGAAAAGAGCTCCAGGAAAAATGTCAGTACAACCTTCCAGGTATTTTCATATCCCAGCGAGCTGGGCAGGAACAACCTTGGGTTTCTGAATAGAAATATGCCTGCATTATTCTGCAGAAGATGTAGTAGTGGGGTATAATGGATCCTGGGTTGGAGAAAGCAGTGAAAAGACTCAGGCTGCTAAACATTACCCTCAGGGCTAATTTTATGCCAAATGTCTGTGAGCAATGTTCAAAAACCTGTTTGCTGCCCTATACATTCACGTCTGGGGATATGTTGACAAATCACTAGCTGTGCACATTAACCCAATCTTGGTAGGCTCAGGAATGGACTTACTGGTGCTGCTGCTGCTCTGGTTCGTGTGGATGGGCTTTCATTTTCACGAGGACATCTCATGGGGAGGAATAGGTGATGCTCCACTGTGTAAAGGTACACTTTGGATACCTGAGCTGGCACCTGTACACCATGAATACCACACTGACGCTGGAACTGGGCACTTGTGAGAGTGCACACATGCTCTGCCCCTTTCTGCAGACTTCAGACACAGGTTCATACAGTCTGGGCAGCCAGTGCAGATGTGAATTTGAGCACACCTGGGTCCCAGTGGCCAGCATCACCCAGCAGACCAGCTGAGCTGAGGATTTTGAGCCCAGTATAGCCAATAACCGTAGGATGCTGCTCATGCCTAAATGTGGCTGTCAGTGAACCAAGCTACAGACTGGCCACTGGCAAAGTCAAGGCAGCAATGCAGATGGGGAACCTGGCAATTACAGGGCTGAGTTTGTTTTGGTCAGTTCCTCACCTGAAAAAACAGACACCTGGTAGAGGCCTTTCCTCCTCCTCAAACTGGTGTTACCAAAAATACTGGCACTTGGGGGTGAGGAGTTTTTTTGTTTGTTTTTATTGTTTGCAAGTAGCTGAGGCTGGGTAAGGGACTGTGGCTACAGTGGTGCAAAACTTGCCTTGTAAACACTGATGACTTGCAAAAGCAGGACGTTCCTGGGAGCCAGCTGCTGCTGAAAATGGGGCTGAAATTATCCTCTAACTCACTTGCATAGCTGCTGTGTTGGTTTATGACTCACTAGTGCAGATGAACACTTTCAAAACAGTCTTGCTTGGCTCACAGCTTCATCTCACTTGAGTTTTTCTAATTTATGTATTTGGGTGTTTTGGGTTTTTGTGGAGAATGGCATCTTTGGCTTGTAGCCATGTATCCTAGATAGAGCATTGTCCTCTCTC
Source organism: Falco biarmicus (assembly GCF_023638135.1). Classification (NCBI taxonomy): domain Eukaryota; kingdom Metazoa; phylum Chordata; class Aves; order Falconiformes; family Falconidae; genus Falco; species Falco biarmicus. The sequence goes on along the minus strand of NC_079298.1, from coordinate 12,185,698 downwards.
ATGCTTCCTTAGTTGTGGCTGAAGGTACCTGGGGCAGCCCAGTCTCCCAACCTGGCAAATCATGAGGTTTGTTCGGCTTTAACACACAGTGTCTCTGTGGGAGGAGTTAAATCAGGCTCTGCCATGCTCCTGTCCCTGCCTTGCAATCCTGCATCTGCTGAACACCCCTGGGACAGCAGATGAAGGGTGCTGTGAAGGTGGCACATAGCTTTCTACACGGGCAGGGCGCAACCCACAGCAGCAGCCGGAGCCTTGTACTGTGACTTCTTGTGGCTTGATGGACATGGTCGTGGAGCATCTCTGTTACATAGCTGTCATCTCTAAATGGTGATTTTTGCCCCAGGGGTGCTTCAGGGACTCAGGATGGACTAACCCCAGTCTGTATCACTCCCTGTCCTACCTAGATAGATTTGAGGGACAAATGTGGGTCATGTTAGCTTGATCCTGCTGGTGAAAAGACAGGGAGACTCCTGAAGGGTGGAGGAAATCTGCAGAAGAGGCTCACTGGGATATGTCTTTCCCCACCAGTTCTTGATAGCTGGGACCACACTTAAAGTTCCATTTCAGATCAGGTGAAGAGGGAGATTCCCAAACAGGTGGCACCATCTCTTCAAGGAGAACCTCACCACCATTTGAACCTTAATAACCCACCCTCCCTTCCCCTGTGGCTTTAGCAGGCTGCAGACATGCCCCCTAAATCTCCCGTCAGTGACCCCAAGCCCTTTTCTCCATCCCCAGCAGCATCCCCCTCCGCCCCTGCAGGCGCTGCGGGCGGCCGTGCTGCAGGGAGGCAGGCAGCCTTCGCCATCTAGTGAGCAACGCGCACCATCACCGCCAGCTGCAGCTGGGAAGGGCTGGTCCGTGTGGGGCTCTGAGCAAAACCCCTTTTTCTCACCTCCGGAGGAATGTACGAACACACCGAGCCGAAGCCTGTATTGTACACTCCCAGTCGCCATCGCTAACATCGTGCTGACAAGCTTTTGTAGACAGCAAATGACTCTTACCTAGAATTTAAGTATTTCGCCTCCTGGGAGGATCGCTGCTGCTAAGGCATGTGCGTTCGCTCCTGCTTGGCTTGGGGTTGCAGTCGGAGCAGTGGTAGCACCAAGGGAATGGGGAGACAGATCGGTGTGGCATGGCCATTTAGCCACAGATGTAGAAAGTCCACAGGTGCCCTGTGGCTGTAGTAAGAACAGAAACAGAAATTCTCTGTGATACACAATGCATGCACTCAGAAGAGATTTTTTTTTTTTTTTTCCTCTTCTTTTTTCTGGGTTGGCAATAAACGCGCAGGGTCCAAATTCCCTCTGTCTCAATTTAAGAAATATCTGATAAATGAATGCTTCTTTGGAGGGTTTCTAAAGGCCACCTGGCATCTACTGAGAGATGCTAATGGGTAGGAAACAGGGCAGGAGCATAGATCCATGCATAGATCCATCCCCGCCTTCTTGTCTGGTTTTCTATGGCCTGTCCCCTATTTTTAGCCTGGTCTCCAAAGGAGACAGAGGGTCGTGTGCCTGCTCTGCCCACATCGGTCTGTCAGTTCCCTGCCTAATCACTCGAACGGGCAGGCTGCAGCCGGGTTTGTGTGTGCAGTAGACTCCTGTTAGACTCCTTAGCGTTTTGTGGAAATAAATAGCCAGGGGAGAGGGAAGGAACCCAGATCACTGCTCTGGTTGAAGGGAAGGCTGTTAAAGGAGTCCAGCACTTTATCAAGTCCCGGTGAAGCCACATACGAATGGGGTTCAGATGATGGGGTTTCAGAAATTCAACTATGAAGTTACTTTTGTTATCATGGCTAATTAGTATGTTAAAATATAAGGATTTTATGTAATATTATATTGTTAATTGTGTTGCAACAAAATCTTAACAGCCCCTGATTAGGAAGGAGAGTCAGTGTCAGGTGCTCTACAAGCATGTAACCCGCAGATGATCCCAGCCCCTCCAGCTTGCTGTTTCCTCAAGCATCACACGCCCCAACCACTGCACTGGTTTATGATGCTTTCAGGTTCAGGAGCTAGATGCTATTTTAGAAGGCCTATTTTAGAAAAACAGGGAAGGATTTTCTTCAGTTTTTATTAAAACTGAGGGACACCATGAACCAGAGCCTTCACAGGGCTAGAGAAAAGCTTATTTCAGCTGAGGATGATGATACGATACTGATCCAAACGTCTGTCATTGTTGCCAAGACCCTTCAGAAGCAGCTGCTGCAAGGCAGCAGTCGTGTGTCGGGCTTAGCTCTCCAGCTGCTGCAAAACAGCTTTTAAGTGAGTCTCTGTGACTCTTTCCTGCATTTATCCTGTGTGTTTCAGGGATCAGAGGAGAGGTCAAGGGCTATCTTGAAGGTCAGGAGATGTGCTCACAGCCAAGGGCCATTCCTGAACACTGTCAATATTTGGTCTTGCACAGAAGATATGAGCAGATGATAAGAGGGTGATGAGACACATCCGCTGGGAAGGTGAAGCCAGGCATCTGATGAGGAGGATGAAGGTGGGAACAGCAGGGCAGAGGATTGCCCATAGCCCCGTGTCGCAATGGCGGCACTGCTTTGCAGCTCACAGGCGCTTCTCTTTGCCAGGTCGCATGTAGGTGCTCCTTAAAGGAAGGAATAAGCAGCTTGGCCAGGGTCAAAGAACAAATCATCGTTAAAACCCAGAGTCCCTGAACTTCAAACCCAAGTGCAACACATGTCCTCCCAGTGTTATAAATAGGGAGCCCATGTATCCAGTTGCAGAGCATAGCACTCTTTGGGGTGCAGCGAGGCAGCTGGTTGCCCGTGTACCCTGCAAAGCAGAGGTTTGTGATGGTTTGGGGCCTCGTAGATCCTGTGTTCAGTGGACACTATGGGAGGAGGGCTCAGTTTCCTATAGTTTGAGCAATCTCAGGAGTGTTGCGCTGGGAGCTGGAGATCTCGGGGGGCATGGAGGGTGAGATGTAACCTTGAGTGTTAATATGGGGTTAAAATCCTGATCATTTTTAACTCAAGAGGAGAAATCTCACTTGGCTTTTCCTTTATCCTCAGTAAACTCAGCCTGATGTCTATTAAATGCCTATTATGTAATTACAGTATATATTGCCTACTTAAATGCCTTCTGTCATCTGATTTACATGATTGGGCTATTCATCCTTCCCTTTTCCACCTGTTTCTTTGCGCTCCAGAGCACCAATAAATAGCCTGTGAGCTTCACCAGAGGAATGACTGCAGCCCATAACAAAACAGCTCCACGTCTGCCAGTGGCAAGCGGTTTTAAGGTGCTTAGTGGCTTGCAGTGAAACCTGGGCTAGGGGAGCCCAGCTCCTCCTGAAGCCAAAGTTCAAGGTACTGGAAAACTTTGCTAAGGTGTGTTGACAAAGGAATCCTGTCCCTGCACCTTGGCTGTGACTCAGGAGGCACTGAAGTCCAATGGGCAATGGTTTAGTCTCTTGCACAAAGAAGCAAGTTGGCTGGAAAGCTCCTTTTACAGTTCAAACGGATGTTTCCCCAGGCTTGTAAAATACACAGTTTAAGTAGTAGCTATATTTCTAAGGCTGGTCCCACACCTGCAACAACCTTGTAAACGGCACTGGAATATGTGGCTTTAAGACGCCTTGTAAAAAGTAAGATCAACACAAGATTTACACAGTTTTATGGAATTGTTTTATAAGCTATTTTGACAATGAATCCTGCTATCAAAATCACCTCTGGTGTTAATCATGGAGGAAGCATTTAGTAGGAGCTGACAAAGATTAATTTAAACACCTTTCCTAGCTAGCTGTGGGACTGAGCTGTGTATCTCTTGAAACCTGGGGCATCATTCATGCAGCGGAGCATAGAGTCCCTGGGGTAGTGGGCTAGGTCTTCATACCCTGGGGGTGTGGATGTGTTTTGGGATGTTTTACTGTGCTCAGAGAGAGATGAGGACTGGGTAAGGAATACAGGAGGTAAAACTGGAGCTCAGCCTCAGCCTCCTGGCCCCCCCTGCCCAGGGATGGGTCTCCATGCAGGCAAGGGAGCAGGAGGCGATACTTCATAGCAAGCCAAGACCAAGCAACATGTTATTGGGGTAGGTGGGGATCAGTGTCGGTGCATCAGCTTACTTCAGGAGTGTTTCCCTTATAGGTGTACGCTGGCATGCCGGCTCCTGCATATTTGTATCCTACTTGCTGCAGGAGGCAGTGGCCACAGCAGAGGTCCAAGAGATGGCTATTTTCCTGAAGCATGACAGCGAAACCAGTGAAGCCATGGGGAGCAGATCTGCCTCACCAGTGGCTGCAGAGCTAGGAAAGTGCACAGGGGTCTCCTGGTGTCCAGCCCCCCCCTCCTGCCTCAGCTGGTGATGTTGACTGTCTTAAAATCATGCCTCAGTCTGATGTTTAGGAGGGTCCGGTCCTGGCATCAGTGGAAGCTTTTCTGTGTGGTGTAGTGACTGAAAGTCTCTGGGAGGGCTGGGAGTATTTCAAACCTCACCTTAGTGCTGGGCTTTGGTGTGCTGGGTCTCACTGTCACGGGTCTGAGCAGAGGAAAGTTGCTTACCAGAGTCCTGCCGTACATTTTGAAATGAGAGAAAACAAAGGGGAGAGTCAGGGAACGGGGATAAATGAGACTTATTTCAAGCTGTTTCAGTGGCTGGGAGTGGGCAATGGGTCCCACCCCCAGCACAAGGGTATGGCAGACCTACTGTGTTTCACCCTTTCTGGGTGATTGCTGGGGGCTGCATGGGAGAAGGAAAGCCAGGGGTTACTAGCTGAGAGGACGGCAGTAGTACTGGCATTGGGAAGCAGTGGAGGTGGCCCCTTCCCAGTGAGGTGGGAAGCTCTGCCTGTCCCATGCACAGCAGCATCTCAGATCTATGCTAGTAAAGTGTCCCCAAGAGCCCCAGGCAGAGGATGCAGCCCTGACTGGTCACTCTTTTATGGAGGAACATGCAATGCGGTTTTCATTGCACAACTGCCACAAGCCACAGCCTAACCAGTCACTGCCGATGAGTTAGAGCATCGTCCCCGCTGCTCTGGGCAGCCCCTTCGCTTCCTTCTTTCAAGAGTCTCTTCTCTCAGTTCACTTGGAAACTTTGGTGTTGAGCCTAACCTTACCCACATTACACAGAGAGCTGAGGCTCCCTGCTGCTAATGTGCTCTCGGTGCTCGCCTTCCACGTCAGCCCTCGAAGAGCAGAAGTCAGGATCGGACTGGCACTTGCTTCATGCTCCCAGGATGTTCCCAGCTTTCTCTGTAACTTCACGTGTGGGTGCAAAAGCAGCTGTGCTGGGTCACACGCAGGCCTGCCTAGTGCCGCATGCAGGGCTCCTGCAGTAGCAATGGGCAGATGCCTTGGAAGAAGCAACAGCAAGGCAAGGACATGGTATTTCCCCCAAGCTCTTCCCCAGAACAACTGCAGTGCAGGGGGTTTCCAGATACTGCTGTGGTTTGTCTGTTAGTCTCCCTTAACGCAGCTCTGTTTTCCTGATGTTTTTCCAATCTTTCCTTTGACCTTGGTGGACTTTCTACATCTCCAGCATCCTTCAGCAAGGGCTTCCTCAGTTCCTCTGCTGCTCAGGAGAAACCTCCTCCACCTCCACCTGCTTGAACATGGCTCCCAAAAGCTTCACCTGGTGGCTCTGGGTCCTGTGCTGGAAGAGGGTGAGCTGCTGCTCCTTTTCTGGTTTCTCCTGGTGATGCAGAATTTTGTAGCTCTTTGCCACCCCCTTCCAAACTGTTTCTTATACGCTTACAAGTCCCAACTAAATGTGCAGGGACGTAATAAGTCTATGTTTCCAATTTCTTCATGCTCTGAAGGCACTCACAGAGAATGGCTGGAAGCTGCACTAGGTGCACAGTACTTTGGCATCCTCTGCTGCTTGGCCCGATGTAGCGGGTCATTGCAGTCAGTCAGTTCTTGGCCCTCTGCACACAAGGCAAGTTTCGTGCACAAAACAAGTCCTTTGCAGTATATGATACGGCCACGAGATGTCTCTTTGAGCCGTATGTGGCTCCAGTCTGGTAAACAGGAGACCACGCTGGACCACAAGCTGTGCAGAAGCTTCTGGGGTCGCCAGCTGGCACCGTCCCTGGTAACCCCCCTGCTGCTGCAGTTAACAGGATCGGAGAGCAAAGCCGTATGTGTAGGCAGGGGTGATACCTTTTATCAGACCTGCACGTATAGGTGGGAGAGGAAAAAAACCCCCAAACCCAACACAGGTAAGCTTTCAAACACACAAGATCTTTTTCACTTCAAAAGTAAGAACTGCCATCCTCAAACTAAACCTTAGCTGAGGACAATTACTCTGAGTCTAATTGGATTTTGTTAGTTATTCGGATTTGTGGGAAGAAGAGTCTGATTGATACCTGTGGAGTAAAGGTAATGGCATTAGCAAGGAGAGAAGTGGAAAGATTGTTGGCCAAAGAGAGAGAGAAGGAGAGGAGAGAAGAGAGGCTGATGGTTACTGCCTGTGAGATAATGAAGGCTTTACTGCTGATGATTTTAGGGAAATATATGTGCCGTAAAAATTACCAAGTCCATGATGAGTTCTAATATGCCTCAGATCTGGGAATTTAAACTTACCTTTTAATGGTTTCTTGTAGGTTTCCCATGAAGCTCTGGACCAGAAAGCCAGAAATAGCATGATTATTTTGTGAAAAATGTTCTCCAGTTGGCAGCAGGGTGGTTCAGCTGGATGGGAATACCTAACGTTTGAACACTAATTTCCAGTAGATTACCTCTAGCACCACAAATTACCAGCAACTTCCCAGCACAGAGCTGACCCCCACCAAAAACTTACCTTTTTCCCTGAACACCCTCCAATGACCGTTTTCCAGCCAAGAAAGTGCCGATGGCCATGCCAGGAATAAGTACTGGTTGACCAGTCTTTAGCTGGTTACCATCCCGACTCGGGGCCACAACCATTTCTGCAAATAAGTGGCAAAATGTTTGTTTGATCTGGTAGCTGGAGCCCTTTGTCGGGAGCTCACAATGTGTGAAAAAAAAAAAGAGAAGAAAAGCTCTGGCTGTAATGCAGCGGGGATGAATGCTTGCCTTGCCTGCCCGATCCGAGCAGATTACAGTTCACCTGCTGTGAACTAATCTCTTGGGGAGAGGGTCAGTTGTTCGGATAGTGTTGCTAATGGAAGGCAAAACCTTTCTCCACGTTCCCTCCAGTGCTCCCTCCTTCAGCGCTCGGTCTGTTTAGGAGATGAGTCAGTCCTGGGTTATTCATCAACTTAGGAGCTATCCACCCAAGTTCACAAGTACCTCTAAAGCGCTTTACAATTACAGGAAATTATACTTAGGAGCTAATGTTAAAACACAGCTATCAGCTCACTTCTCCAATACGAGAGGCAGAGTGTCAGATTCGTGGCCTGCATTATGCCATTGTGTTGGAGAAAATACGTGGGAGGAATTCATTCTCTACTACAACTCTCGTCTTTGTGGACCGGAGCCCTGCTAGCGCCGGGGGGAGACATTTTCCCAGGAGAGGCTGGCGAGGAGGTGAGGCAGCGCCATGGGGAGCCTTTCTGATGGTGGCAGCAGGTCCTTGGCTTGCTGCAGGAGACCACGTCAGAGCAGCGCTGTGGGCAGGGGTCCTGGCAGCCCACCTGGCTCACCAGGGTGCAGTGTGGCATTTCTCATTCCCAAGGCTCAGCCCCACATCAGCAGAGAGGATGGTGACAGTCCCCCTCTGCACCTGCTGTACTTTCACTGCCTTTTCACTGTCCCTCATCTTCAGCCCTGGGGCTCTTCAACCCAGAGGATTTCATGGGCCAGGTGCCTTTTGCTTGTTTTATCCACAGTCCTGCTAATGTAGGATTGATGAATATGCAGGATTCAACCCCAAAAGTCCCTGTGCCAGGGCAGGAGGCTCTCTCCATGCCTCATCAGTCCCTCTGATGCATCTCAAAGTCATGGTCTGGACTCTTCTTGAGGGTCAGATCCTCAGCTCCACCTTCCCTTTGATTTAGGGTAGATTCAGCAGCAGGATATGCTCCTTAGGTTTGTTGCTATTTAGGAATTGTTCTCAGCGGATCACCAGTCTGCACGTGGGGAAGTAGCGTTTGGTTGGTTTCTTGGTTTTGTATCATTTGCAATGGGGGCTTTGGAGCAGTCAGTGAGTGCACACGTGAATGTCAATGACTCACGTTTTTGTCTCTGAGACAGACCCTCTATTTAGACAGTGATTTTTAACCACACTTTGACCCACATAGTCCAAAGCAAACGGTAATTGAAAGTCTTCTGTATGGTCTTTGTAACTGCTTAGTAGATGGTTTGTACTACCAAATGTTAGTAAGAGATGTTTGGAAAAGGAGTATTGGTTCCATGATGACTTGCAAGATGTAGCGAAAATGGCAAAAATGGGGAAAAGCAAACTATTTAATACTGTTACTTTCAGTCCTTTATTGTTTTGCTGCTGGACTCTGCAACGCCAGCGTTACTCACCAAGGGCCCTGAGGAGGGTGATTTGCCAGTATCAGGCCCACCCACCTTCAGCTGCCCAGCTCTGAATGTTCAAGATGTCCACCTTATGCCAGGGTCCACCCATAGAAGCCCCACAGACAAAAGCAGGCTCAAAAATCACATCTCTGGATGCTTCTGCCATGTTCCTGTGTACGCTGACCTACAGGGATACACAGAGATATGTGGACCTCTTTTTGTTAAATAAGATACTGGTTATAGAACAACGAAGCTTTTCCTCTTCCCCAGCCGAACCAGCCCATCAGTGGGATTTTGATCATGATGTTATTGTCTTTTCTTCCCAAGTGACGCTTTTTTCATTCAAACCCCTTTTATAGGAAAATTTATAACCACGGGTAATGATAAATCCTTTAGGGATGTATGAAAGATGCATATTTTACTCTGGCGTGGCCATTGAGGGATATCTGTATTTTACTGGCTGCTGTTTAACCCAGCTTTCTCCTTGGGACACCCAGCTGCAGTGGAACATCGATATTTTGCCATCTGAAGCCACTGGCCTTGTGATTAAGAGGAGGTTTTTCAGTGCTTGCAAAATGATCATCAATTTTATCTCCTGCAATTTCTCTGTCCTTAACTTCACAACGTTTCCATAGTTTGTCTTTGACTTAGTAGCTTAAATTTGTCTGTAAATCTGTTCTCCTGGGAGTGTGAGAAAACATATTCTCTAAATCATTCTTATGTGGAGAGATACTTGCAATATTTTTTATTAATATTATTCATTACTTTTATGACAGTGCAAGTCATGGCTGAGGTACTGAACAATCGCACAGAGAGCTGAAAAGAAAGAAAAAAAAGAGATAAACAGATAGTGGTGGAGTCGTTGTCAGGTTTTTGTATAGGAAACAGGGAAAATAAGGCTCAAACACCCCAGGTCCTGCAGTGCCTGTGATAGAGCTGGAAATCTGGAATTAAACCTGTATCTTCTTTACCAGGCCAGTGCTTTTAATGTCAGCATGCTATTTTTCCCTTCAATGTGACTATATTTTTGCTTTTCACTTACGTGAAATCCCCTTTTTTACCCATCAGAATACTTGCTTTTCTTCGGGTTGTTGCAGGGACATGAGGATGCTAAAATACCAGAACAAGCAGCAAGTGCTTGTGCTCTCTCTCTCTGCCTGTACTGGGTGTTAGGGAAAAGACAGTAGTAATTCCAATGGTGTAATGTTATTTTTGTGTTTCGTGTACTACTGTCCCTGGAGTCATGCACACAAATGTCTAAAGCTGTTTGCTGTGGTGGGTGCTCTTTTATGGTTTAGTAACTTTTATGTTTATGAAGAGCTAATAATGATGAGATCCCCATCCCGTGGAAGCTGGACAAGACTAATCCTGACAGCCCTGAACCCAGCAGAAGTCTTTGCACTGGCCTCAGTGAGGCTTGGTGCCAAACCATGAGAGCACAATGTTAAAATTAAGGGCTGGTGGCCTAGTAAACAATAATTACTGCTGGGATATGACAATATAAACCCTAAAAGACCACTAAAAGCTGTCCTTAGCAACGAAACTCCTTTCATTTCTTTAATTGTCTCTAGATGGCACTATGGCAGTAGAAGTTTTACAAGGAGCAATTGGAAGGGAAGGAGGCAGGAGCCAGGGGGCTGCCTGCTCCTGCCCTCTGCCACGATGTTCCTGGGCTGGAGGGGCAAGAGACGGTATCATTTTTTTGAGTGCTCCGCAAGGCATCAATCAAACCAAGTCAACTTATTCTTTCTCAGGGTTTGAGGGTTTTATGATCTGGAGGAGGTTACTTACTTCCAGCATCTTTATGTGCTTCCTAGGTGAGAGTAGGACAGAGGTGAGTGTTTCACCTTCAACATCCTTTACAAATTTTCCATAAACTATACTCCATAAGGAAGGATTCATTTTTTTAAAAATATTTTCCATCTTATATCAGGATTTCAGGTGTTATTTTTACTGCTAGTATCAGGTGCTTCTCTGTGACTTTCCCACTTAAACCATCAAGAGCATGGAGATACTACTGAAGCTTGAATTTCCTGCATTAGAAATTGGCTTAATGAGAATCCTGGTGGGAGAAAATACTCTTCTTCAAGACAAAAAAACTCAGTGGCAAATCATGCTAATGAGGTATTTAAAAACCTTAGAAGGACAATACTTAAAGGAATAACAATAAGAGGATGACAGTGGAACAGAGAGTGTACAAATAGCAGGGTGGTATTGCATTTTCAGTTTACATATTGTTTTATGTAATTGCAGCATTTTTATTGCATCTATCAGAAAATCACTTGTGCCCCTGCCAGAGCAATTCTAATGCTCTGTGAGTTCAAGCTAGTCTTATTGTCTTGCTTTTCAAATGCTGTTTGATTTTTCAGTAGTTAGACTCAAGGGATGTTTTCTCCCCAGAGCAATGAATTGGTTTTACTTCTTTCCTAATACTGAAAAAAAAAAAAAAAAAAGAAGAAAAAAAAAAAGAAAAAGGAAGCAGTCTTACTTCACAGCTGCTAACTTTGGTGCTGGGTGAGGCAAGAAGCTGAAGCACAGCCCTGCTTTTGGGCAGATGAGCAGACTAGACTTATCACAGCGCATTTGTTGCCTTGGGCCCTTTCGCTGCAGAGGAAGAAATGGCATCATGGGCTTAGCAGCTGCAGGGCTGCCGCTGCAGCAGCAGAGCAGGGTTTATTGTCAGTGATGAGCTTTGGGATGCCGAACTCTTCCCAAGGTGCTGTCACAGCCCTTTTTTAGGAACTTAATTGAGGTGTGGCCGTCAATGTCCACGGGTAGGTACTTCCAGATAGTGGGTGAAAGCAGCCAAATTCAGTGTTTTAAGGTAGAAATGGCTTATCCTCCTTCCTAAGCTGAGATCCTCCCAAATGATTTCAATGCTTCCCTTCCCTTGCTTTTCGGTGGGAGCTATGGACCTGGATCTATCTGAGGAGGTAAGCCTTGGTCAGAGGAAGGCTGTGTCCATAAATCTAATTTCAGCTGAGCCATCAGTCTGTCTGAAGAAGTCAACAACTAAATACTGAAGACGGCACAAACCCCATGACTAGTGGAGCAAAGAAGCAGGAATATTTCTTTATAGGGAACGTTAATGGAAGATAGGAACTTGCTTAACTTCCAGGACTTTTCACAAACTTCTTGATTTTACATTTTAAAAGCATTTTATTTCCATACCGAAACAAGTGGAATATGCAGCTTCCCCTTCCAGATATGTTACTTGGATTTCCTGAGGAGACTGTGGTTCTCCATCCCCTCTCTCAGCGGTGTTGCACTTGCAGCATTCGATTGCCCCTTCAGGGCAGTGATGCTCCTGCTGCAATGGGGACAGCCTGAAACTAGACGTTTTTTCTTGGCAGAAAATGCTTACTAGGAGCCATCATCTGGCTCCTGGGCATCGCAAGTGCCCAACGCAAAGCAAGAGGGCAGCTGAACAAAAGGTTGCAGCGTGGCTTCGCTCTCAGGTCATCTGCAGCAATGCCACCCAACAGTGCAGTGAGGATCACTGGTCTTTAGCTAAACTCTGGGGAGCTGGGACTACGCCGTCTTTTCAGCAAAATGGGAGGAGAGGCGACCCATGTATCATGCAAAAACTAATTGTGCCTTTCTGACCGCTGGCCTTTGGAAAATGCCTGCTTGGTGTGAGTGTGCAGCAGATTCAGGCAGCCGGTGCAATGGAGCCGTTGTTGTTATTATTATTATTAGATAACTGCGGTGCTATAAAACAATCTGTTCTTTAGTTCTGCTGAGCAGCCACTGTTAGGGATGTAAGCAGAATGTTATGGCGATCAATACATTAGGGGGCCTTTCCATTAAGTGATGAGTGAAACCAAAGGAGAAAATTATGCTTTGTACTAAAAATCCATTTAGCCATTAGATCACAGTATCGAAAGCATAAAGGAAGGGTTATTTTAGCTTTCAGCTGGCCAGAAAATGCCAGTTGGAAGACGACAGGAGGCTCCCTTTCACAATGGAAGAGCCCTTTCTTCCCTGGATGAAGGGAGCATTTCTGGCTGTGGCCTCCTGCTGCTTGTGTGTGTTTCATTCTTCTTACTCTGGACTGAAACGCTCCTGTCAAAAGGTGGAAAACACATCTAATTGCACATGACATAAATAAGCCTTGCTGTATATCAGCACAGTATTTAGCTGGAATAATTTCGGAGTGATTATTTTGTTGCTTTTGCTGTAACCTAAAGCAATTTCCTTGCAACAGCCAAGTACAAAGCGCACCATTTATAGGGAAAATTAATATCATACCAATCACTGATAGCCAAAAGGATAAATAATGTGTCACATGCCATGGTACAGATCACATCTGGGTCTGACCTGCTCCAGCCCTGGTGCTAGACCTGAGCATATGCAAGTGCAGATGCTGAAATACGCTGTCTGCCTGCCGCTGCAGCTTGCACTGTTGTAGCCCAAGTGAAAAACAGGAGATGCAGAGGTTAAAGGCTACCTGCTGGGCCGCGTGCTGGGGATTCAGCCTTATTACCTGGGCTGGGGATCCATGGGCTTTGCTGCCCCTGTCAGCTCCTGCTGCTCACTTTGTGCCTCTAGGTTCCAAATTACCTGGCAGCCCCCGAGGGCAATGCCCCTCCTGCTCCTGTGCCACAGCCCCCACTCAGCAGCAGTTCGTGACATACCTTTGACCAACACATTCTTACAGAGCAGCGTTTAGGCTGCCCTTTGGAATTAGGCTTGAGGAACACTGCAGTTTTGGGGTGGAGAATCATCAGTTTTCTATTATTTTTGTAAAGGACAATGGGTGTTTGGGATAGCTCTTCTCACAGTTTTTGGCTCTGAATTTAGGGTGAGTTCCTCTCCAAGCCACCCACCTACGCAAATCTCTGATGCCAGAATGTATTTGTGTGATGATATTTAGCCTACAGGGGCAGAGCTGCACAGTGTAACCCTTAATCTAGAAGCAGGGTGATTTACCTGAGGACTAAATACATTTCTTTTGGAGTTGCAATACCTGACAGCAATTATGGACCCAGGGTCAGACTTCCAAGCAAATGCTTTCAGTGTTATGGAAATATTTCCCAGTATGTTTTAGAAACTGTGCCATTCTTGAAGGCTGTGTTGGTTGTGTGAGGTTTTCTTCACTTGCTCATCTCGGAGTGCTGGATGCCTAGCTCATGAGTCTGCCCTTAAAAATCTGAGAGCCGATCAGTGCCAGCCTGAGGATTTCAACAGGGGCTGAGATGACTCACGTCAGAGTCTTCTCTGAAGCTCTTGGACACTAACGTTTTTCCTAACATAAGGATATTATCTGTTAAGTATTCATTACGTACTGGCACCATGGGTTCTTGGTTTAAACCGTAACCATTTATAGTCAGCGTATTGCACTGTCTGCTTTGGTGTCCCCAGCGTCCTTCCAGTGAAGGAAGGGCCCATCTGTTCCTCTCTGGGGAGCTGGTCCTCAGGGTAGGAGCAAAACAGCAGGTCCCCATACACCTGGTCTCATGTGCCTGAGGTACCTCCAGCCCCTTGAACTCAGCAGGAGGCACCCACCAGGACCACTGGTCCTCACCCCCACCACACTGCTCCAAGTTTGCTGTCCATCATGTCAAAAGCTCATCCAGTTTCACACACCCGTGAGAGTGCTCCTTCTCCACGGCAGCGTGGCTAGGACTAATTGGGTAATGATGTTCCTGGAGTGTGTTTCCCTTCCCCCAGAACAGCTATACAATCATTGCTTTTCATTGCCACAGCCTGGAACCACCACCACATCGCTCCACTGACTGTGGTTTTGGCAGTTGAGAGATTTTTCATTTGTTTTTAAACATAGCACCTCCTTTTTTTTTTTTTTTCTCCCCCTCCCCCCTTCCATTGCGGTGTTCTAGTTGCCAGCATCAATGAGTTAATTCAAAGGCAGCCATTTAATTCAGAGAGCTGGTTGCAAGACGGAGATTTCAGTTGTCATTCATGGAAGGGGAAGGATTCCCGTGGCAGTGAAACAGAAAAACTTGGGGTCTGGCAGACTGACGACGTAGCTTCAGACAGGAATCTGTTTGTTTGTTTGTTTGTTTGTTTTTAATAAAATCCCTTCCCTCCTCCTTGCATATATCAGTAAGACAATAATCAGGGTTTGCAGCAACACAATTCCAGTGGGTTTTTTGGTCAGGATTTTGGGTGCAGCTGCTGTGTCACAGAGCATCTGTGTGACCTGCTGCTTGACAACAGCCTGAACAAGTTGGGCATCGTCTGTGTTTTGTAAGATTTCCGGACCTCTAAGCTGGTCTGTATGATTTTTGCACTCTCAGCCTGTCCCAGTTGGCATCAGAAAGCTTTCCCAGGGGCAGCAGGTAGCATGAAACATAGTTGAGCTGTGTCTGGTCGTGCTTCAACTCTACCTACCCCACAAAAAGTCTAGCCCACACTGGCTTTGCAAAAGACCCAGCTTTTTAAAGGAATCTTTTACTAATGAGTTCATTCACCTCAAGAGAAACTACTCCGTGGAGCTGGGCACTAGCTTTCATCTGTGCTTTGAGCCCACCAGCAAAGCACACAATCACTCCCAAAGCAAACACATTCCAGTGTGGCTACCAGCAGATGAAATAGCAGACTGTTGGCATGGATGAGGTTATTGCTTGAGAAAAAATTGCAGGATTGGACCCCTAAGGAGTGAAAGCCAAGGAGAAGACGGAGCTGACAGGATGTTATGTGTACTCTGCAATTCCACTGTGTCCACTACCCGCTACATGGCCTGCTAACATCTCGCCCTTGCTTTTTTATGAAACAATCCGTATGTTTTCAGCTCAGAAATAGATTTCTTTTGAAGTTTAAAAGTAGTTATGTCATAGCTGGAACAGCTGTTCAACAACCACCCAAGCAAGAGGCGGTTCGCTGTGCTGCCTTTTCAGTCCTGAGCTGGCTTTGTGCATCTGTGTGTCCCAGCACAGAGGAGGAGCATGAGGAAGAATGACTGGCTAGAATGGTACGTCAGAGGATGCCTGTGGGCAGGTTTAAGCTCCACAACATGTCATTGCCCGAAAGCTGGTGCGCAGTGGCCATTGCCTGCCCGTGTTGCCCTGTGGTCAGCGGAGACAGAGGAGATGTGGGGTTTCTGCTACCACTTTGAGACCTCTTTTAAGGTGGGAGGAACTGGCACGTTTGATCACTCCATGGATTTCAGAACATTGTTTCAACACAAGCGTGCCAGCATCAAAGCTCTGCACCCGTGCATTCAGGGAATTTAGGATGAGGTTTCTGCAATTTCCCCACCACTGCTGGCCCAGGGCTCTTGCCTTGCTGGTGTTAGCCATGGCGTGGGTGAGCAATGCTATTGAGGACAGCAGGAGAGCATGGCCATCCTCACACAGCTCCCCAGAAAGCTCAGTACCAATGCACAGAGACCTCAGGGCAGAACCGGACATGGACAGAGATCTCCTGCAGCTTGTGGATGCTCATCGCAGCTCACCACCCACTGGTACCACCCCAGGCTTCATTTCCTGATGAGAGGCTGGTACCTGGGCTGCCTTTGCACAAGTCAGTCTTTTAGGTACCTGTAGCACATGTTAGCAGCACCCAGTGTAATGCTCTAAGTGTGACTTCAGGCTACTGTCATGGAGGAAATCATGGGTAAAGGACAATGCAATTTATCGAAGGGAAGCTGGAGATGGCGCCTCATTTCTCCTAGTAAAGAGAACAGAGGGCTGCAGGCATCTCCATCTTCAAACTCTGGGTCTTACTCATGAACCCTGTTGTTCAAAACAAACCACAAGCCGATGACCTCTGGCATGTGGTGTCCGTGCCACAAGATGTGAATAACGACATAAATACATTCCTGTCAGCCTGCTTACGGCCATTTCTCATATCTTGGAATAGCACAGAAGACCACACTGAATATGGAGTTTCCATGATTAACCAATGGTTTCCAGTGCTGTGATTGTGGTTTAACCAAAGATTATTACCTTGTGCAGCCCAGCACTTCAGCATCATCATCATCAAATTATCACATTGCAATGACATTTTGCTCTGCAAGCAACTGCATTCAGGGCAGCGCCTGCCGAGAGGGAGGACCGAGTTGAGGTCTTTCTTCAGCAGGCTGAAGTATGGGAGGATTACAATAAGTTTGATTTAGGTAAAGGCTATCCATTAGCAATTATTCTTAAAAACAGGCCTCGTAATCTCAGAAGGAAGGCATACTTAAAAGGCCCTAGTTATAGAGGTCTGTACAAAAGCTAAGAAAAGTCCAATTCCTGGCCTCAAACCCAGGGTGAAGAGGGGGACGGTGCTTTGAGGAGAGAGGGAGGTGCAAGTCATTAACAAAACTATAACACCAACATTGTAAGCAACATTTTTGTCTAGAGTAGAAATGTTGATTTTTCCGTTCATTGACATCTAAGCATTTCTACTGTTTAGCAATGACAGATGTAACATTATTATTTTGGCACTTAAAAAGAAAAAAAATAATTGAAAATTCGGTTGTTTCATGTAAGGCTATTTATTTTGTACAAGGCC
The DNA here is from genome assembly GCF_023638135.1 of Falco biarmicus. NCBI lineage: Eukaryota > Metazoa > Chordata > Aves > Falconiformes > Falconidae > Falco > Falco biarmicus. Next base: position 12,168,837 of record NC_079298.1, on the reverse strand, counting down.
AGACTATGTTGCTTTTTTTCATTCTGAACTTATAGCATGAAAGTGCATTGTAAAAAGAAGTCATTCCAAGCCCAAGTTAAAAATGACACATTTCTGCCTCATAACGAACCAGTTTGAGTTTCTCTGAGCTAGATATATATTTAATAAAAGTTCCAGCCAAAGTTAAGGGTATTCACTGCATGTCTCATCATCACTCAGTCTTGAAACTCTGACTGAAATACGCAATGCAGGTGACAATGGCGGGCTCTAATTCTAGCAAACAGTAAGTTTTGGCATGGTCAAGCTCTGGGCAGAGCCTGCAGTGCAAGTGTTTTAGGTGGAGGTTACAGCTCATTTTGCACCTTGTTCAATTCCTAGGTTACCTGACAAGTTCTGACATAGCACATCCCTGCCATCAGAGCTATTTTGTGTGGTCACAGCCAACAGTGGAGCTGCACAAACATTGAATATGAGTCAGGCATTGTTGAGTTTTCAGTTTGGATTTGTTTGGTGGTTGGTTTTGTTTGGTTTTTTTTTTGTTTTGTTTTTGTTTTTTTAAATGATGTTGAAGTTGGTCACCCTTCATAGGAGACAAACTGAAATGCCTTTGCAAACATTGAGCATATAACTTCATTCTCAGTGCAGAAGCTGGCTGGGACAAAGCAGCATCATCTGTTAAAATAGCTGGCAGGCAGTCATGTAAGGCAGCAATATTTCTGTAAGGGAAGAGACAGCCTGGGCAGCACCGGTGTCGGCGGTAAGCTGGGGGGACAGCTCTCGGACAGTTCGTGGTACATGAGCTGAATCCCACCTTGCATGTTTTTGAAGAGAGAAAAGTGAGGCAGCAGTGGCCTACGTGCATTAACTTTATGCTTGTCAAAGAATTTTACCTCGTGTGGTTGGAGAAACCCATAATCCTGCAACGCTTATGTGAATGTTGTGCCAGGAACCTGGTTGAACCATTGAACCACTTGACTGGCATTACACAGAAAGAGCACTCCAGAGCTGAACTGTCAGGTCAGCCTTGTCTAAGAGAAGATTTTTAGGACGTTTATTTTTTGTTCTAATCCTCTAGGTTATTACTAAGTTTACTCTTTTGGGCAAATGTCACATATTCTGCTTTTATGGAAACAGCTTCTTTAAACACTAAATGAAAATGATGCCCTTTGGTGCTTTTAATTCACTGTCTTTGCAGTAATTCATGCCAAAAGAAGGAGGCAAGGGAGCCCTTATAAAGCTCTATTAATTGAAATAAATGAGCCATGCTTCTGAGAACAGTGTACCATAGAGGAAGGGCTGCCTTTTGAATCCTGCTCCCATAGCTGTCCCTTGGGATTTCAGGAATGCCATAAAATCCACTGTCCACCTCATTTTCCCACCTTATTAAGATGGGGTTGGGGCTGTTCTTTACCTCACACCTCCGGGTGTTGTGAAGTCTAGCTCAGTGCTTCAGAAGTTCTTGGAGGAACTGGAGTTTTATTTTGAAAACTATAGCAAGTGCTAGCCTTTCCCAAAAAGTGGCATTTATGAGCATACTGTCATTAGTCCCTTAGTTTTTTCTTTTTCATTTTGAGTGTGGAAAAATGTGTTGAAAATCATTTCACTGGGGCCTCTGGGAGAAATCAGGCTTCTTGCAGAGTGGGAGCCCTAGGAAACGGTGGGGTGGTGAGGTCAGCTCCACGAACCCTCCGGGCAGCGATGGAAAGCACCCCACTGGCTTTAGGCTGGACTCAAACACTTGACTTTTTCCCAACTTTTTCATCTGTGTGTTCAGGCTCAGAGAAAGGGGAAGGTGAGAAAGGCACACAGAGAAGTATGTGTCTGCTCCCTTCCTCCTCTCCTTCTCCCCAAAGTCCATTTCCATGCATCCAACTTTTTCCCCAGATATGGTATCATCTGCTTCTGTGACTAATCTCTGGGCAGGAGAGAAAAATTATTTTGAGCGTTTAAGAGAAACACAAGCCAGCACATTTATGAGTGTTTTTCTCCTCTTCCCTGCCTCTGAATGACTAGAGTTTTATTATCCCTCTTGACCGCATGCTGAGATAGGTACTTTCCTTTCAAGCGGAGCCTGCTGCTGGCAGCAGGCTAGAGAGGCTGGTATATGCTTTTGTCTTCATGTCTGAGTCTTCCATTAACACCAACACTTTAGCCTTTTCCCCCGCCTCCCTTTATGTTAATACTTTTGGATAAAGATGGCCCAGGAAGGCTGAGGTTTCAAGGCAAGTTAAGGTATTATGAAGAGAAACCGGTCAGGTGTCAGAATTTTACTTTCTCTGCGTGCATCGTGATCTCACTTTACATGTCTTTTTACAGTGTTGCTCAGCCACAGAGAAAGACCCATGTGTTGGGGAACCAAGCCTTATCTCTAGCCCCAGGCTCTGCACCAAGAGTGCCTCCACCTGCCCTCCCTCATGGGCTCAGCGGTGGCAGGTCAGGCTCAATGCACATCACCATGAACAGGGTCAAGAAAAGCTGTTTGGCTCTTCATGAAGTGCTTGAGTTTCTCTTGGAGGAAAAGGCAGCAGCAGGATAAAGTCATTGTGTGGGTTGGATCCTGCCCTCAGGGCCACGCTTGGCCCATGAGCAGCCAGGGAACACAACCAGCATTGTCCATCGTACACATGGACATGGGCACAGGGAACACAGCCAGCATTGTCCATCGTACACGTGGGCATGGACACAGGGAACACCACCAGTATTGTCCATCGTACACGTGGACACGGACACGGGGAACACAACCAGCACTGTCCATCGTACAACCACACAACCACCAATATTGTGTTTGCAACGCACACGTTATCTGAACCAATGTGTCTTCAGAAGGATCCTTCTGGTTAAGAGATGACATCACAGACTCTGTGTCCAGTTTTGGTCTGGACTGTTGCTACGAGAAAAATAATTTTTGGCAAATTCCTCAAAGCGCTTGCTTCCTACAGTTTGGATGAAGACAGTTTGTTCAAGAAAGATGGGTAGGTGTGAGTTTCTGTCACTTCCCCTTTTGAGAGTTATGGTTGCCAGTGCAAAATAGAAGATAATGCTCCCATTACAAATGAGGTGAATGCTCAGGCTGACTTGAGTGGGTGGGAAGGACTTCACACAGGATGAAGCTGGGGACAAACCTACCCTTGCCAAGACAAACAGCTGCAGAGATCTCTGGAAAGAAAAAGGGCCCTACTGCACGTGCTGTTCAAATAATTTGGTCACATAGAGCTAGTTGGGGCTGTGTAGCCATCACGTTATAATTAAAACCAGTGGCTTTCATATGAAGAAAGAAAAGGTGCATCGTAAGTCATGCAAGAGAACTGGAGAACTGATATCGTTAGGACAACAAACTGATATTCCTTAGGACAATATAGATACAGGACCTGTGCAAATCAAAGCAGAAAGCTCCCACTTTCCTTCCTACATCTGTTTTTCATTTGCTTTGCCTCTATCTGCCTGTTGTTGATGTTTTCTCACATTATCTTAGTCCCTTTGTTCGAACTGCATTTCATTCCAAGAAGGCAGGGAGCTCCAGGTGTGAATGAGGGCTGTGAGCATGAACTCACTGCCGCAGTTATTATTGTTATCATTCCTCTGAAAATCAGCTCGGTGGAGGTTTGGCTCCGTGTAATTTGTTCTGCCATTTTAAGCGTGCCCTTGTTAAATGTGGAAAATGGAATTAAATGCAGTGCTTCGGATGATGGCTTGCACCCAAAGGTCCAACCTAGCCTAAGGAAGGGCGGGCACGCTGTGGAGCAACGTGTTTGAGATTGCAGGACTAGGAGCTGCTGCTCACACGAGTCAGGTGTTCAGGACTGCATGCAAAGCCCAGGGCAGTCAGTGGGAGGCATTTGAGTGGATGTTGGCTCAGGCTCTCACCAAAGTGGCACACGCAGTGCCAGTTACCAGGTGTTACACCTATGGAGAGGGCAGGGCAATTTGTTAGGTATACAGGCTGTTGCGTCGGCAGAGGTTAACTCAAAAATGTACCTGTTGGAATTCTGAGTCCTGACTCATTTTTTTTTAACAACTGCAAAAGTATTGTGGCAATGCCAGGACCCTGGCCCTGAGGTCTGTCCCACCATCCCGGAGTCCTAGCACTTGAACCTCACTCAGCAGTGCTCTTGAGACATTGCTGTGCTGACACAAAGAGCATCCTTAGGTGTGTGAGATGGCAGGGGCTGGTGTAGGTGTAGCACACGTGGCTGCCAGGCACCTTTTCATCCCAGCCTGCGCCTGTTTCCACTGCTGTTACTATCTGCCCTTCCAAAACCCAGTACCTGAAACTCACTTGCTAAATGTACAGGGAGATGGTAAAAAATTCTTCTTTGCACTGGGAGAAACCATATGTTAAAAGAACTAATACAGAATTGGTAACGCTTAATAAAGTTTCAGTGTTTTATATTTTAAGACACCAGTGAAATTAAGTAATCATATTCCCACCATCCAGCTCCTCAGCAATCTAAACACGTGCTATTTTTTCCATTACTATTGTTTCCATTACTGGCAGTAGACTTGTGGGTGTCTGGTTATTTTTGTCTTCAGACAGCCCTTGTGATGTTTGGAGTTCCTCTGGCTCCACCTGGACATCCAAACGGGCCCTGAACTTTTATTATATTTCTCAGTGGTATCCTCTGCTCCGGCTGAGCCCCTGGAGATGCTGTGGAGCTCCTTTGTGTGGCTGTGTCAGACGGGCATGTCTTTGGAATGAGTCTGGAGCGCGGGCTGCCATAGCGTTAACTTGCCTTGAAACCTCAGCTGGTACCAGCTTCTCCCCAGCTTGATTTTGATGTGGTCAGTCCCTCCACAAATGCAGGTGCAGTAGCAACAGCTCTGCCCTGATTCAGTGGTGATTAAGTGCGCAGGCAACGATGTGTTTTCCTTCAGATGTGCTGCCTCAAATACATTTTCCTGTAAGTCATACTGTAGCCGCATTTCTAGAATGATGATGGTTATGTGATCACAGTGTGCTGGAACTGCCCCATGGCTAGCAATTTTTGAAACTGCTCACGTGGGGCTGGAGGTCTCGAGTATAATAATTTCTAGGAGTTTTGTGAGACCAGGCAGCAGGCAACAGATAACAGGGAAGCTCTATTAGCACCTCTGCTCAGGGAGAGGTAGCAAGTTCAATCACTGATAAATACTGGCAAATCTGCAGTGAGGTGAAGGGGAGAGACATGCTAAAAAACCCCAAAGCCTTCATTAGGTTTGTTGCTCACAGCACAACATGCTTAAAAAAATTTAAAAGTTATTAAATGAGACTTGCCAAAACAGGAAGACACACAGGCATTCTGTGCTTGAGTTCTCTCCTAGAAAATGACACCCTTCCCGAAAAAGGTCTCCTGAGTATATTTCCCCCATTTAAATGCTCATCAGGAAGAGAGGACGAACAACACCCTGCATTTTAATTTAAGCTCAAACTGGTTAAAATAAAAATAAATGAATAAATAAATGAACAAACTGATATGGCAGCAGACTGCCTGTGGGTACTTCTGCACTCAGCTGCTCTGCAGAAGCCATCCATCCTTAGCCTGGACCAAGGATGCTTGCAGGGCAGCGGTGCAAACCCCTGCTCAGGGACATCTGCCTGCGGTCCACAGGCCCTGGGGGGCACCCCCGGCCTAATTCTACAGTTTGCAATAGACTGAGAAAAGGTGTTATGTACATTACAAGTACAGCCAGAGGTCTGCACTCTCAGTGGAATAATATTTCCTTTAGCTAAATACTCCTTCCAAACTGCTCAGCGTGGGGAGCACTTGTGGGTGGCACTCAGGCGGTTTTGGGAACTGGAAAGCACTGATCCAAAAAGGAGATAGGCTGCTGGACGGCAGCACAGATACTAAACTATTCCATGAGAAACTTGATCTTCTGCCCTGAACTTTTCTCATCACAGCTTCGCCTCTTTCTGGTGCAAATCTATAAACAGGAAAATCTCAAGTTAGAGTAAGAAGCTGCAATTAGAGCCTAGGAGTACAGGGAGAGGTCAAGGGAAAGAGAAGCTTAAGCAAATGGCACCACTGAGCCAGTATCTGGCTCTGCTGGCTGAAGGTTTATGTTGTTTTCAGACCGGTGGCTGAACAGGACCCTTCAGAGCAAAAGGACTTGGCAGACTGGGACCGGCCAGGTCGGGGCAGGGAGCACCGGGGTAGGGTTAAGATCGTGGCTGGAACACATGGACTCTCCAGGCTGGCTGTGAGTCCAGAGATAGAGATGGCAAGCAGCTTTCACTGTCTGGTTGGTATTTCAATAGATGGGGTCTTTTTAAAGTATGTTTTTAAAGCGGTTCCCCTCTGTTTTGCAACAGCAATTCCTTCCTGTGGCATGCTTAGCTCAGTTCAAACCAGCTCAAGTGTTTATACCTCCCACTGCATTTCCTCTGCTGGGTATTTCTCAAACATTTTCACTGGTGGCATCCTCTCAAAATAGCGTGTTAAAGTCCACATGATTTAGCACATAATTAAGAAGCAAATGATGCTGTGATCAGCAAGAAGTCTGCAATGTCAGCTACAAGGCAGGGCTTGGATGCAAGAAAGAGGAATATGCCAAGAAAAATGAGTAGATCTCTGTCTCTGTATCTTGGTGTGGAGAGGTAGCTTCTGCTCCATCCCCAGTGGAGACAGTTCCAGGGTGGTTTTATCTGCTAGCAGCAGCAACAAGGACACCAGCTGTTTGCACGGGAGAAAAGCACTTCCCACAAGCAGAGGAGTGGACGCAGGTGCTTCTTCTGGGCTTTTCCACACACCCTGGCCGGTTTGTGCAGGAGGGCTGGCTTCCCGGCTCTGCGGCCCCTTGCCCCAGGTGAGAGCCGATTCTGTGCTCCCAGGGGCAGCGCTTGCGGTCTAACAGCAGTGACAGTAACTAATGCTGCTGGTGCAGCTCCACAGCTTGCAGTGCTGTTTTACTGCTGTAAATATCCAGGCAAAGGGATTTAGTAGTGAGGGAAGGGACTCATTAAAAGGGAAGAGCTCGGTTCTGCTTTCCCTCCGGCTGATACAATTCCGTTGACTCTGCAGAAAACAGCGTCATCTTGCACAGACTGTCAGGGTATTTTCATGCCTGTTCCTTGCTGTTGGGGGAGGGGAGGTGAATCCACTTGTGGCGCCATGTGGGATACTGCCGTTAAGTCTTGCTGCATTGGCAAAGCCACTGTCTCGGCCCTGCAGAGCACTTTCTGGCTGTCCACGGGCTCATCCCACCTGTGGCCCTATGTGTCCCCATGTCTGGCCCGAAGGCTGCGGGACTCACCGTGTGCTACGCTGGGCACCGTGCAAATGAGCAGATATTAAGAATGAAACACCCCAAACCTCTCCCTCTGCTTTAGTCTCATCCATGTAACAAGACTTTTCCCCCCAGAATTCAGGTCAGTGTTCTTTAAGATCCCCGTTTGTGCATTTCCCAGCCCCTCCGCACCCCAGAAGGACCTCTGTGGGTTTTTTGGTGCTTTCCCACTGAGCCTTTGAAACAGCAGCAGCAAGCGCAGTGCCCAGGTCCTGTACCTGCCCTTCGGAGCCTTTCCAAGCCCCACGCAAAACATGCCACGAGGTTAACCCAGTGGCTTCTCTTGAGTGACACGGCTTGGGGGCTGAGGCTGCTCCAGACACCAGGGCAGCAACTTGTCACCAGTAAAAAGGTGCATAGATTCTTCACATCTCCGCAGGAATGGACCTGACAAAACCACATCATTCTACGAGAAACCTTCCCCAGAGTGTGATTTCCTCCATCCCATGTTGGTCTTGGGCAAAAGAGAAGCAGGGTGCATAAGCTCTACAAATGGAATGTTCCCTTTTTTGCAGTGATTCCCCAGCTTTAAGTGCAAAGGAAAGGACCTAGACAGACAAGATTCTTGTGCTATGGATTTATAATAACACTTTATTAATATATTATGCTACAAAAATATTTTGACAAAATAATATTAGAAAGTATCTTTTTATTACACTCTTCAAATCAGTTCATGAAAGCAGGAGGCGGAACAGGAAAAAATATTTGAAATACATTTGAATTGAAAACTGACAAACGTGCAATTGAAAATTCCGTGTGAGCATGAACCTGCAGGACCATGCCTGTGGAAGACAAGTATTGACTACTTATTGGAAAAACCTCTCTGCCTTTAGCGAGATTAAGGTGCCTCCTGAAAAGCCAGTCACAGGAAAGGTCGCATCTGGGCTGGGACAAAACACACGCACACGTGCACATATACATGCACGCCTGTGCACGTGCACACACCCCCACCCCACCCCCACCCCAATCTCAAAATTAGGTAATTATCTTTCTGCTTCAGTTACGCTGAAACATGCCTCAAATTGAATCTGAACTTGAGCACACTCTATGGAACATTGATCGCTTCAGAGATATGACAAGCCCATATACTTTTTTTGGATATAATATAGAAATACGGTACTAAGCAAAGTTAGGAATGATAACATTTACACTGAGATAAAAACTTTGGCGCTTTGGTTTCTCTAACATATATGCGTGGTGAGAAATTCCTCCCTGTGGTATATGGCAATGACTGGGTCATATCGTTCAACTCATCAATGCACTAAATATAGATTAAGTTCTCCTGGTTTGCATTTCTCTCACTCTCCACAATTGTATATTGAAGAACTTAGATAAATATACAACTCTGTACCTTGGGTGTTCCTAAATTACAGTGGAGCTTGGAGGAATGGGAAGGGAAGTTCACCAAAGCAGATTCTGACACCTGTATAAAGCATAGTTATCATAAATCATGTTCATCATTTGTTGCCAGATGAGGTATTGCATTATTCAACAGCTCAAGGAATTGCAGAGAAACTACATCAGTCATGAAATATAGAATACCTTCTGTCCCAACTTACTAACTGGTTCTCCAAGTGGCAGTGCATATTAACATAGCATCATCCATAGTTAAACAAGCAAAAAAGCATTAAAAAAATGAAAGAGTGGAAGTTAGATCTGCTGCTGGTGGGCTGGGATATGTGCTCCACCAGGGCAAGAGCTTGGCAGATAATTAGCATTCATTTATAATGTTACAGTTACATATAATGTGAGTTGTATTGGTGTTGGTTGTAGCCCAGCTGAAAAGACGAATCGTACGAACATTTTGCTTTAGACTCATCCAAAATCACGCCCTTGACTGCTAGACATTGAGTGGCTCTCTTGGCGGTGTTTCTCAGAGGTAAACAGTATCACTGCTGTTTGCTATCATATATAGTAGGCATGGGTATTTTTGTTCAAACTCCTGCTCCTGGAATCTCGTGATTAAGTGGGAATTTGAGCTTTCCTTTGGAGGAAAGGAAACAGTTCGTTCCTAGTTTTTGCGAGGAACCCACAGAGCAAACGGAAGCCCCATGAAGCTGGTAGTCAGGTTACTTCAAGAGCGTGTCAGATCTGATGCACGCTTCTTAAACTCATGGTGGATGTAATCAGGATCCATTGCAATGGATGTGCATAGAGCTGTGCTAGCCAGTATTAGCGTATTTCAATTAATACTGGGCTGCTGTAGTTGATTAATAAATTATCCATTCTATTAATCACAGTGAGGGTCTCCTTCTTCCAGTATTGCTATGCTTAAGTGCCATGTGTTGGAAAAGGTTACCCTAAGTCATACTTTAGGGTAAGACAACAGAAAAAAAATAAATGGTTGGTTGGAAAACTGTGCTGAACCCATTTGTGTGGGGTTCCTGAGCTAGGATCTATAGTAAGTTACCTAATCTTATATTTATTGTAAAACTCATGTCTTCTCCCTTAACCAGAGAAAGCTTAGATGACCGAGTAAACTAGATGCTTTTAGGTGGCAGCAGTCAGGTGTGTGGCCCCAAAGCCAGGAGACACCTTGCTTTGACACCTGTGCTGCAGTGTGACAAACACGGGGCACCACCACAAGGCAAAGTTGGTGAGCTCCAGGAACATTCATTCATTTCACAGAATTATGGACAAAATGCCAGGAAATGCAAACAAGTTAGAATATACTTTGATATCCAAACTACTTACATACTGTGATATCCAAACATACCATGATACCTGAGCTAATGAATACTGAATATTACTGTCTAGTGGAGGAGTTACTCAGCAAAAAGCCTCATCGGTGACGAACGGAATGACTATTCTGTGCAGTATGATGATAGCTGTGTGCTCCTAGTATTAAAAAAAGCCCCAGAGGCTTACGGAGAAAGCCACAGATTGGGAAAATATAGAACCGTAATTTCTAGTCTTGGTCCTGTTGGTGGTTTTCCTTATGGTCTTGGACAAGCCGTTTCTGTTTTCTGCTCTTTTTTCTCTCCCTTATCTTTATGTGGTCTTGTCTATTTATACTGTAAGTTTTCCAACACCTGGATTTACTTCTGGGATGGCACCACAGAATCCTTTCTGGATTTGATCAGATTACAACAAATAAAGCTCAATGGCTTTTGGTTCGTTGGCTGTTCACTTTTACTATGTAACTTATCATCACCCTTAAGATTTGCCTGCCTTACTTCCAGTTCCATTTTTGTGAATAAGACATTATAATTCAGTTCTGATCTCTGTCTTGCATGCACCAGGAGAACCAATCATCTTTTTAAATGCGTTACGGTTTAATTTGAAGGTCTGTTAAGCCATTATATTCAAATGAAGGCATTTCTAGAATAATAGCTCAAATAAAACCAAAATGAAACTTCTCAAAATATGTTTCCAATATTCAGCCCTGTGCAATAAATACTATGCAAGGTGAATGGCTTCCATCCAAAACCAACATCTCTAATCTTCCGCTAGCCAAAATACACAATATAAAAGTATGCACAGGGTGTGCTTGAAGCCCACATTTGGGACAAAGCTTAAAGTTCTCCATTCAGCCTTATCAACTGTTGTGCTTGAAAAAAATAGGGGTAGGGTATAGCACTGTGTGCTGTACCCACTTAAAATGACTGCCAGCCTACAGAACCTTCTGTCAAAAACAGAGCAAAGGCTGGAGGTCATGGTGTGCAGTAAGTAAAAAAGAAGTTACCCGACTTCTCCCTGGCCCTTGCAAAGCAACGGGTTGGGATGCATGATGGAAAAGTTCAGTATTTCACCACGGTTTCAAATAAAACCATGCACCTTCTGCAGTCTAATTATTTTCTAACCTACTTTCCTAAATTAACTGGTATGATGACAACCAAACGGTGAATCCTGAAGTCCCTCTCACTGCTGAGACTTGAAGATTACATGGAATCATCTGCAGTCCTGGAGACCAGGCTGTAGGGCTGGTGGGAAACCAGCGTGACTGTTTTCAGTCAGGCTTTTATCAGTATTATTACTATAATCATCATCACTATCTTCTGGTATTTTTTCCAAGGTGAAAAAGCACTGCTTTTTTTTTTAAAGCAAAGTTTCCATTGTATTTTCATGTTTTTCAAGTCTTTTTAACTGTTTTCATCGCATATTTTTTTATTTTTGGTTTGTAGATGACTGAGAAAGAAAAATACTATTTCAATCAAAATTAATTTTCTGGTTGAAATGTTTGTATCTGAATGGATTTTTCATCATGTTTTGTTGGGGGGAGGGGCGGAAATCAACATGCCTTATTACACATCATAGTTTTTAAGATGGACATGTTTCTTTTTCCCATATATGTTGTTCACTGCATTCATGAAAAGTAACTGCTGGGATAGGGAGCAGATTTTTCAGTGAGCGGAAGGTGTCACAATTTTCCCATCTAATTCAACAGAGGTACCACTGTCTACAGGTGGAGGAATGTTCCGTTTGACATAGGGGTCTTGAACAGGTTTTGGACAAGTCATAACTCAGCACGGAGATATTGGCTCTGAGCGTCATAATAGCAAGATGAAGAGGAATTTGTAGAAGTTTATTGCCCTCTAGGTTGTCCATCTGCATTAATACAACTGGTACAAGTTCTATAGATTAACAGGATACGACACCTTTATACCCTATAGACAGACCAAGTTCCGTTCTTGTTTATGCTGGGAAAGGTTGTAAGCTTGTGTTTATATAAAATGAGGGAGACAAGAAAATAATTTCAGTGGGATTATCGCGGACTTTAAAAGCAACTTTTTATTAAGAAAGAGCTGTCTTAATTTCTGTTAGCAAATGAATTAATCCCAGGGCAAAGAGGGAAACCGGTAATTTCCAAAGAAGTTAAATAGTTTAGTTAAAGACAACAGGGGAACTTAGAGGGTTATCGTGACTAATGATGTACTAAGTCATATAAAAATAACTGGTGTTTTAGGTTGTAGCAGCGAATGAGTTAAGAATGCACCTATTTTTCTAATGGGCATAGGCCACAGAGAGCAGGATCTGCTTTAATCAGTGTAAGCTATGATAACGAGATAGAAAAAAGTAAAATATAGTTCAGCAGAAATGTACTTATTGGACAGTTGCTGTAAAAAGTAATGGTTAAAGAAACAAAGGTGGTGTTCATCTGGTGTCAGTTCAGACATTTGCAGAGTTGTCAGTTAGAAAACAAATATAGAAAATATTAATTTATCTGTTTCACCATCGCTACTGATTAATAAGGATGTTATTAACATATACAACAAGAAAAATAAGTTTACCAGTCGAATAAATACATTTTTTCTTTTTCTTTTTTTTTTCTTCTTTATATGAACATGTATATTTTACAAAACCCCATAGCACTATGGGAAATAAAGATCCTTCTACAAAAAGAAGATGTAAGTCAGTGTTACAATAAAGCTTTAGAGTTTCAAAATGTATCTGGGCAAAGAGACAAAATCAGCTAGAAGGCACTACTGAGTCAACTGAGAAGGTCCAGCTTGTAATGTTGTCTTAACCTCCACTTCGTTCATAAATTATCTCTCTTCTCTATTCCAAGGGATTGCACATAATACTAATGTGGTCAGGAAGGCTGCAGTAGATTCAGGAGAAAAGAAGCTATGGCCACGCAGAGAGGAGAAGTTATTGATGGCCATGAAAGGCTGGTTGTAGCTGAGCTTGTGGGCTGAGGTTGGGACGGGCGATCTGAACGCGGTCTCTGATCCAGCTGGTTTGAAATCCAAATGGGAGGTTTGACTGTGATGTAGCCATTGGTTATCCTGATATAGGAAGGCAACGTGGTGGTGCTAAAAGAAAACACAAGAGAAGGAAATTAAACAGGAGAACCCTTATCTCTACCCTGTGAGCTGTCATTCCATGTGTTGATACAACAACGATAACCATCACAATTATTATTATTGTTTGCATGCATTAGACATGCGGGGAGGGCCCCGGGGCTGGTAAGTGCGATGATCTGGAAACAGCTCTGATTCAGGATGTCCCTCAGCTTCTGGCTGCTGGTGGAATACAGCCAAAGGAGAGATCACTCGTGATGGATCTAACCTAGCGCACTCATTTTTTTAAGGATCCATTATTGGCCAGGATCAGGGACTGTGACAGATGTATCTTTGTGCTGACCCAGGATGACTTCATTCTTACATTCTTAGGTACCTTCTTGCCACCAAAGGTCTCAAAATTTGTCCATGTCTCAGAGACATGTCTTACTATGGACTGGATATTGAGTCTAGGAGGGGCCACAAAACACCTCCTTCCCCTGTTTCACAAGCCATAAAGGATTTCTCAGGATTCCCTTACACAACTGATAACCTTGAGCACAGAAGACTCAGCAGCTTCGTTTCTCTTCCTAGTTTTAAGCCATTTTGGATCAAAAGGCAATGTCAAAACCAGACTCTGTGTGAAGTTTCCCTGTCTGTGGATTTGCCTCAGTAGTAGTGTGATTGCTTATTGATTGTAGCCTGAGTTAGTACTTTGATTTGAATTTGCAGGTTGGAATTCATCACGATTCCCATGACACTGAAGGTCAAAAAGGTCCATTTACAATTGATTGGGTAGTCTGAAGTTGTAATCTCCATTTCATAAAATGCTTCCATTGCATCTGTTATCGGATGATCCACAATCCATCAGTTGTCACAGAGCAGCACAACCGAGCATGCAAACTGTGCGAAAGAGACAATTACTCCTGGAAACAAGATGTGACGCTAACACCTGCAGATTCCCTGTGTTGGTTTCTAAATCTTCCATAAAGGGGATTTGGAGACACTGAAAATGACCATCAAATATTTTTTTATGGGGTAAGAAGCTATGCAGTCCTACAAATATTTAGCTACAGTATCTGAGAGCCTGACCTTGGAAGAAAAAGGCAGTGTCTCTTGCATAATATCAGATAAAAGGAACCACACCTTGCTCCAGTTTCACACGCAGAAATAGAATTTAGTAGTACCGAAGGCTTTTGTCTTTTTCTGTCTAAGATAGCTTTCAGCTTAGATGCTTCAAATGTGTTGAGTCAATCACAAACTGTGAGAACATCAGAATCCACCCAGAAGGCGGCACTGGTAAACACACATGTGGGTCAATATCAAATCCAATAGACAATCACTGCACATTACACTTCACCCTGGGCTTCGGGATAATTTATTTCATTTTTCCCCTCATCCTTTAGACTGTCACCACATCTTCTGGGTGGGATAGTTGTTCTGTAGCTAGAAGTGATCTTCACTAATGTGCAATGAATTAGAGCAAAAATAAAAGGCAGTCTTGAATTAAAGACGGGAGAATTGCTTCATAGGAGCAGATAATCCATCTAACCAGTATTGGGACTTTGACAGTGAAAAGCAGTGCTTGTTTCAGAGGAACAAACTGCTGGGAACCGAGAATCAAGCCTTGCTGATTCTAATTCATGAATCTTAATTCCCTAATTCATGGGAACCTAAATTCCCATGGTGAGTGGTTGGTTTATGTCTTGAACTGATGATACAAGACATCTAGCTTTAGGGCTTCTGCTATATTGCATCAAAACCTCTGCAGTCACTTAATACAAAGAGTTGATCTGGGATAAGCTAATGCTGCTGTTTCAAATTTGTCCAGCTTTTTTGAGTGGTTAATTTAGTGCTGGCAAGAATGATACCAGATTAGGCACCGTATATCCGAGCTCCTGTAATATACATAGTGTCAAGTATGAATGGCCTTCCCACAGCGAATACAAAGCACCGTTAAAGCACACTTCTGATGCGAGGTACTACATGCTCGGAGTAATTCAGCAGAAATGCAGTCAGGCTCCAACTTCTCATCCAGATCTCGTTTATCCTGTTGAGTGATGCTGTGGTGCACAGATTTGGCAACATTGACAACGGCATCACAATTCCGGGTTTTTTTCCCTGTACCAGTTTTCCATAAGGGAAGTATGCGTAGGTGCTTGTACTCATCTTTTGCTTATGGTTTGTCACTGTACAGAGCTACACAGTGTAGCCCTAAATTAAATTTTAAACTGCAAGCAGAGTCTGATTTTCAATTTCAATGTAAAAAAACATTGCCAGAATGCCATTCAGACTTGCTGTTTGGGTGTATCCTGCTCCTGATACACTCTATGGGCTTGACCCGCCAGTGAGATTCGTGTCCCTGGTGCAGGCTGTCTTTCTGCACCTCAGGGACGTACTGTATGAGATGTCCGATGGGGGACAGGCTGGCCACGGACCCTGTAAAAGAATCACGAGCTCATTCATCAACCAACTATATCTAAGGGATTCCTAAAGTAGCCTTATATGAACATTCTACACTTCTGTGTGATGTTTCCATTTTCTAGTCAACTGGCAGAAGTATTTTGTTGGGCTTTTGTTGTGGCATTTTTTTCCCTGCCTTGAAAACATTTTTGGTATTTTTTTGGGAAAAAAACCCCCTACAGTTTACTTAAAATCCCAGTTTCCTATCAAAAGTCTGGAGAATTTTTAACCACTTTTCTCCCCAGTCAGCAAGGTCATTTTCTCTTTTCAAGACATTAGATTTCTATAAAGGTTTCCTTGTTAAGACAAATACTGTCAGGTGGGGTGGTTGTTTGTTTTTAAAAAATACTTAAGTGCTTTACGAGAGAACAGTGTGTTTCCATTAACGTGTACAAAGCATGTTAACAGCAAATGAATCACAGTTTATCCATACAAAACATTTTTTTAAATGCAACTACTTCTAGCCAACTGCCAAGGTGGTTTAGAGATATTTAGAGAGAACGATCCCTTTTACCAAATGCTACAAAACTCTTTGCAAAAACTGTGGCCCAAGGTTGTAACTAGGCTGCTTCTATAGCAAATGGGGAGAGAAACCTCTCCAGGAGGTGGTCCACCCCATTCCAGTGCAGGTCTCTAGGGGGTACTTACTCTTGCTCTGGGTCTTTCTCTTCCTAGGGGTCACAGAGGGACCCTAGAGAGCCAGGTTAGATTATAACCTAACCTTAGAGGAGGCCCTGGTGTCGGGAGGTGATGTCTCCAAACTCCCTCTGAGCATGCCTGCACATGCACGTAGGACCTCACTGACCCCTGGACCTTCCCTAAGGGTGAAAACAGCAGCAGAGTCCCCTGAACTCAACTGGAAACCTTCCACTGTCCTCAAGGAGGTTCTGATAATTCCTGAAATGAACACAGAGAATAATAAAAATGAATCACAGATCTGAGGGATGAAAATCTGAATTATTACCACGCCTCCTCTTGCCGGCCCAGGATATTCTGTATTTCAGTCTTTTGTGTCTGATAAAAATATCTTCCATAAAACATTCCACATGATCTGTAGTGAACAGGCAACCACTGGCTCCACTGTTCATACCTCTTTTTTGCTTCTGTGTATGGGATTGTTTTAAAAATTTGGAAGACTCCAGGTATCCTTTAGCCAAATGACCTGCGGTATCATATTCATGAGCTTGTACTTTTGATCAGATAATAGGGCAGTTTTTCACATCAGTGCATTAGTCATACATTGTCTTACCATCATTAGAATGTGTAAAACTTTCCTCCAGAATGGGGCCTCAGGCACTGACTCTGCAAACAGGCCCCACTGAATCCAATTATATGATTCAAGCCCTCTGTGCTGGGGGCATGTTGGAGCACCTTGATGATTTGGGAACATTTTAAAACTGAAAACTAAACACAAATGCAATCCTTTGCAGGAGTTTCTGTTCTGCTTTAGCTTGGGAGGATTTTGCAAGGAGCTCACAAACTTATTTTTTTAGCATGACTTTGTTTACCCATATAAGCAGGGCTCACCTGACCACACGTGACACCACAGCAGAACGACCGAAGGTAGGACCAGGAGGGACTTTCTGGTTCATTTGTCCCAAAGACAGGAACAGATCTAAACCCCTCCAGACATTTATATCTAATCCAGACTCAAAAGAACCTGCGATGATGGTAATTCCAGAGTCTCTGCAGACATCTATTCCAGCATTTCACCATTCCTGACATCCAGAATTACTGCCTAATGTTTCACCAAATCTCCCTTGCTACAGCTCAAGTTCGTGACTTTTCCTGTCCCCGCGGACAGGTTTATTCCCTTCATCTTCTCAGCAGCCTTTCATGTGTTTTGAAGACTTAAGCATGTTTCACCCCAGCCTTCTCTCATTTAAACAAATGATTCCCCCCACCTTTCCAAGTCCTTAGGTGCCTTCCCTCTGTCCTTTCTTCTACTCTCCCCTGGCTCTGCCTAGCTGATTTTCTCTGGAGTGAGACGCCCCAAACTGGAAGCAGTAGGTCTAGCTGAGCTATTGCCAGCCCTATGCCTTGTGCAGTAGGTACCGCTGCTGCTTTATTTGCAAAGCAGAAGAAAGTGCATGAAAAATACGCAATCTCCAGGAAGATGGTCTTTACACTACTTTTTGGCCCCAAAGTCCAAACTGCCTTTATGGGCCCAGTAACTGTTCTGAAGCTTGTGGAAAACTGACGGTGCTCTGGGGGGGTGAGGACCCACCGAAGTATGGTGCTATTTCTGTGTGTTTCCAATCTGCTGCCATGCCTCAGTCCCAACACGGTTTCTGCTCAGGGCGGAGGAAGTGACCCTTTTAAGCACAACTTACACAGTGTTTGGGGATTTTTCTCGATCAAAGGAGCTACATAAACACATGACAACTATTTTTAATAAATGTAAACAAATGTGGACTCAGGCAGCCTTTCCTACAATAGCATCTGATGAAAGAAGCCTATCAGGACAATGTGCCAGCACAGATTGAATCCTGAAAAAACGCATGTTTCAATTGAAAACCTAAAGAGCTAGTAAACTGAAAAAATTTTTTGAGTAAATACAATAATGGCTGTTTTGCATTTGTGATTTGATGTTAACCTTATGATGGCTAGGTTTTTTTTAAGTGATATTAAGCATATGCTTCCTGTTTCTTTTCAAACAAATTTTGCCCTATTTTTTTTTCCTTTTCATTTAATGAACAGATGTGAAAGGAGTTGATCACATTATTTTCCTGGTGATCGGAATAATGTTCTGCTAGTGAAGACAATTATTCTTGGAACTAACCAGACCTATTTATGTCATCAAAATTTATTAATCAAGATTTGAAAAATACATCTGCCTAAAGCGCTGGGACCAACCTGTTGCAGTATGTAAACAAGCTGGCTGGCAAGAAATCTGACCACATGTCTGAAAGAAAGGACTCGGTGCTCAACCAAGAAGGAAAAAAAAAAAAAAAAGAAAAAAAAAAGAGCATGCCGGCGGAAAAAAAATCGCATTAGAAGTAAGTCACAAGGATTTAACTGTGAAAACCACTACAGTAACCTCCTAAAGGGAATGCAAAGTCCCCATCTCCTGATGTTTTCATACTATTATTTGCTGTGTTTCTGGAAGGTATTCTTTAGATCAGCATAGGCTCCATTACACTCAGGCTTCATCTGTTTCTTCATCATTGTCTTTTTTACAGACACTTGCAGCCTGAGGGATAAATCCTGCAGAATGCTGAGTCTGCTAGTCCCAGCCTAGCAGGATGCTAAGCACTGGAAGCACAGGAGTGCTTCCAGCAAGGCTAGTATTCACATACCTACAACTCCACACGCCCTAAAGTCCTTTGTGGGATCAAGGCCAAGAGGCTCATGCTTTCACAAGGTTCAGTTCATTAAAAAAAAAGTAAATAATCCAACCTGGATCTGATTAAGGAATCCGGTTTTGGTCTACAGGAGGCCACTGCTTATTTGCAGTAGTGCAGTAAAGTGCCTTTGTGTGTCTACATGAGTAAGCAGTATCACACGCTGGTTTGTGGCCAACAGAGAAGTCAGGGGATGAGCCAAAGAAGAGCCTTACCTCTACTATTTTCCCTTTACCCCAGGGTTACTGGGAGCCCAGATCTTTGGCCATTTTCTACACTGCAAGCATCCACCCTCTGCGAGCAGCACAGCGGCAGAGTCGCTGGGAGGCAGCTGCAGCCACGCTATCAACAGAGGGGTCAGGCAACAGCACCAGGAGCATCTCAACAACCCGCTGCTGCCGACCTGAGCTTTCCTTCTGACGAGACTCAAATGGGAACCAGCCTTCCACCTGAGACAAATGTCAAGCTCTGATCCAGCCTTATTCCAATTCTCTCCTCTCGAGACAGGCACCTGCGAGCCTCCGACCCCCGTGCAGAGGCAAAGGGCAGCGCACGGCTGCTGATAGAGATGGATTCCCCCAGCCCTCCTCTTTGTTAGGACCATGTCTGCCATGGCTTATCCCTAGGAGAAAAAAAGAGAGTACTGACAGGAAAGGGAAGCACAAATTTCACCAGGCATTGCTCTGAAAGGACAGAAAGCCACGAACAAGCACGCCAGAACCCCGAGCCAGACTGTCACTGTCGCAGGAACAGCAGCGGTGGGGAGCAGGACACTGCACACAAGGATGGGATGATGCTTGAGGGGCAAAGGGAAGTAACGTCAGCACCTTCACCTCCTGAACATGCAGGACTGAGACTGTCAGCAGCACCTGCAGAAGGTGCCATCACAGAGAATCACGGGCAGTCCTTCCGGATGCCTTGGCCTTTAATAGGATTTAAAGGGTGGGATTAATTATAGCTATGGCAGATGCAGGCTTGTAGTCAGAGCTCTTCAGCTGTGTTCCCACTACAGTTCGTGGGGAACAAGATGTCTCCAGATGACAATCCTTTCCCCCCAAAGGCATGTCTCTAAGGTAGGCGAGAGGAGCTGTTTCTGAAGATCTCTATCTCAGGAATTCAGGTCTCCTGAACCCCAGCCAAGCTCTTGCTCCAGTAAGTGCTTTGACTGGTAAGGATGGGTTCCTACAAAGGGATGGGGCCACAGTGTGGGGAAGAGGAAAACTGCTGATCCTGCCGCGCAAAAAGCAGTAGCTGGCGGGGTTGTAGCTCCCCGCTGCAGCCCCATAGCGGGTCCCCAACAACAGGCATGGCAGGGCTGCAGCATGCTGTCCTTCCTTGGGGTCTTGTCTCTGAGGTTTGACACGATGGAGGAGTTGGTGGCTTGCTTGGATCAGGGGTTCCAGGGAGGCCATGATGGTGTAAACAGGAGGAGGCTTAATGCTGAAATGCAGCTCAAATGCTTCTAGTGCATTTTTGCCCCCCTGTCTGAATGGGCCATGGGCTGGAAGCCAGGAGATTTGGTTTTCAGCTCTATGACACCCACCAAGGAACCATCAAAACCTCATTAAATCACTTCTATTACTCCCCTGACTCTGATCTGAGTCAAGACCTTGAAGCGTTAGTGTGACACCACCAGCATTAACCCAATGTGAAGCATTTTGCAGGCTCTCCCTCTGATTTGCAGGTCCCACTTGCCCAGGCCACCTGCAAAATACCTCTGTGATGACAAATTCAGCCCTGGAGTGACACTGACCTGCAGCGAGACTGAGCACTACAGGGGCATCCTAAAACCACAGGTGGGTCACGTTGTGAAGGCAAAGTTGCTGTGGGGCCAGAGGAGGGAATGGGGACGGGACGGGAAGGGATGGGAGCAATGGGTAGTGCTGCACCAGAGACAGGGGAAAGAGGAGTCTGCTGTCACAGCAGTGCAGCCTGAGGGTCCCTCAGGCATGGGGACACAGTGATGCAAAGGTGGACAATGAGGATGCATCTAGCAGGTAGGGAAGGAGCAGGTGAGAAACAAACTCAGCACAGCCTGAGTGCTCTTTTCTGAGGTGAACTTCCAGGATATGGGAAAGTTTCCTGCACCTTGCAGTCAGGTTGAGCTTTCCCCCATCCCCAGAGGAGACTGGGTATGATGGCCCTTTCCAGCCTCCTGCCCTGAAGTCCTTCAGGAAAACCCTGCAAATACAAATCCTGCACCCACACATGTGGCAGTGACAGAATCAGGCCCGCCACTCCTTTTCAGACAACTGCAGAATGGTGTAAAAACACAGAATGCTGTAAAAACCAATAACCTTTGAAGCACACCCTCTGAGTAATTACCCCATTCCCATCTAATGACTTAAAGATGTTATATTCCTCTCTGATTTGGCAACAACAAAGATTTCGACCTTATTAAAACCAGCCCATCAGGAAACTACATGTCATCCTTTAAAAAAAGAAAAAAAAAAAGGGAAAAAAAGAGGGGGGGGAAAAAACAGAAAGAAATTAAATTCTTTAAAATCCCTGTGAACAATAATTCAAGATATTGTAGCTGAAGACCCATAATTTGTTGTAGAGTGTCTGGGTGGTCCTGAGGCAGGAGATGACAACATTAGCTCTTTCCTTTGCCCTTCTAAGAAATGCTTTGATGATTCTCTAATATCCTAAGAATATCCCCCTGTGATTCTGCACTGGGACGAGGCAATCACAGAGCTGGGATAATGGATCCCAGTTTTACCCAGGACCTGGCCCTTGCTAAGAGGGGACAGCTCAGAGCCCTTTGTTTCACCAGTTCTGCACTGACATCCGAGCCAGGATGCATTCACGATAGTCTAAGTAGTGATGTGGGCTCAAAAACATCCACAAACTCATCCCCACCCACTGCACACATCTGGCTGTGTACCTGATCTGTATGCGCAATTAAGGCACTCATCTTCATGGCTCAAATAACCAAGTACTTGTTTCACTGGTCCTTGGACAGATAGTGATTGCAGTTCTTACAGCCAAAGTAAACAAGAACATTAAGGATGCACACACAGATGGCCTTAGTATTGTAAAAATCTTGCCAGTGCTGCAATCTATGAAGATTTTTGGGCAACCTGCTGATACACAACACGCAAAGAGTTAATTTGATGGCTGCAATCAGGTGGTTTTGAACCAAATCCCGAGCATGAGCGGAATATCTACCTTTTGTCTGCATTTTGCAGACTGCCTGTGCTCACCAGTACAGCCCCATGTGCAAAACAATTTGCATTTTTGGGGTGGTCAAAATCATAATCCATATTTTATGTCTTGGGCTCAACCTTTCAATTAATTAGAACCAGAGTGACTTGGTCTGCCCTCCCCTATGTGCACTCAAGTGTTTGTTTGGCATTGTGTGGGCCCTATGGCTCAAAAATTTTTTGCAGATGCACAGAATTAACCAAGCATGTTTAGATGTGCTTGGGGAACACATACATTCATAGGGATGTATATATTTGACCCTGTCACTTTCTTGTTAACACTGTAAAAGATATCGACTTTCCCCTCCAGACTTTAAAATGATTTAGAATAGGCATATATAGAATAGGGATATACCTAAAACATCCTGTAAAATTAAGTATTTTCTCCAAGACTGTTCTCTAAGTCACACAATTACTTCAGCTAAGAAGATGCCTGTGCAACGTATTAAGGAACAGAATGAACAACCAAAATATAAACTGGCTTAAATGGATGTCCAATATACTGCATTTTTCCATTTGATTTTAATTTTCTTTTTCCTTCTCCCTGTTCTTTTTCCATCTCCGCATAACAGTTTTTCTCTCCGTTTAGTCTGTATCGCATTTTTCTCTCTAATTCACTGGGCTCTCTTTCCTGCTCACTGCTTGTATTTTTCCAGAGTCTCTCTTAGTAAGAATAATTAAGGTTGGGTCAGATCTTTGAACCTGTTATTTGGAGCAGTATTGAATTCAAGCTTGTTCCACTGCACAAGAGCACTGGCTTCTTTTTCTTTCCAACAGACTCACTCTCAAAATAAAAAAAGGTTTGTTAGGCATATCTATCAGCAGAAATTCCAAGGACATGAAATTGCTGCATTGCCCACAAGGTTTGGGTTCATCCTGCTGCTTGCAAAGCAACCACGGTGACACCAGCCACAGCACAAACTCTCTCCCCAAGCGCTTGCGAACCCTCTGAAAGCCCAGAGGTGCCATCCCAAGCAGCTGCTTGCTGGCCACGCTGCAGCCGCTTTCCCTGCCGGCTGTCAGAACCTGGACCCTGAACGTCTCTGCAGACCCGAGCTCTTGTGAGCACTGTCCATGCCACGCAGCACGGCACTGCTGCGCCAGGCACCCTGACACCCAGCAGCTGGGGACACAGGCTGGGCTCCCTCGCCCGCCAGCGCTGGGGGCTCAAGCCCCCGGTATAACGCTTGCTTTGTTCAGGGAAGTTATTCAGGAATTGTAAAGAGGAGATCTGAGTGAAATCGGAATTTGGCCTGGCATTTTCCTAATTGCAGGAACCCGGCCTTTATAACATTAAAACCATATGAATTTAAATAACTCCTACTTCTCCTTCCTCCGGTGAGTAACTGGACTTGGACCACAGCTGCCCTTCGGGGTCCTGCTGGGTTCCCAGCCCACGCTGCCGGCACTGTCAGGGAATCAGATTTCCTCCCATTTCACTCTACGAGGACTCTGTCCTAGATAAACCTGCTACCACAGTATAACTGTGGTTAAACCCTTCGTATAAACTAACCGCCCACCACAAAGGTGATGTTGTCCTCCTCCTCGTCATACTTCACTTCGTTTCACAGGGCATGAGACTCACTAATCAGAAGGGGAACAGCAGAACCAAAAATAATTCCCATATTCCTTACCCTTTTCCTCTGGGCTAGCATTGTCAGTGTTGTTTGTTTGCATTTCCACTGAATTTTAAAAACATCTCTTTTTTTTTTTACAGTAACTCACTGGAAGTTTTTTATATTTTACAGATTTTACGTATCTCTGCTAAGCCTGGAGCTTTACCTTGAGGAACAGCAGATCTGCAATCTTTGGGGGCTTAAATACTGCTAGATACAAAGATCACTCAAATATGTATCTAAGTCCAGCTTAGGGTGGCAGTGCTTGGGAAGGTTTGCTCTGGCTTTTAGATGGTAAGTGATCTCTTCACCACATCTGTGTGCCCCTGGGGCAGGGAAGCAGACAGCCATTAACGCGGCAAGCAGCGCCCTTTCCGAGGTCCCACTTCGACCCAAACCCAGCTTTTGAGACAGCGACTAACTTTTCTCCCTGACGAGCACCCGTGCAAGGAGCAGCCATGGCATCGATGGGTCTCTGCTGCTTCCATAGCCTGAGCGGCAGGGAAACACCTTGCTCCTGACCCCAACGGCCCCAAACCTCACGTGCACGGGGTCCAGCCTCCCTGCAGGGTCAGTGCTGGCCGCACCAGTCTGGGGAGCAATTCAGTTTGCTCTGAAGATGGAAGCAGCCACGTTTTGTCAGCCAAGTCATGCTCAAAGTTTGGAGTCTGAATGTGGTGCTGGCCGCCACCCCCGCTCGATCAGGAAAACACAACGCTCCGTACCAAGGATTGCAATTAAGCAGTGCAGGTCCTTTACTACCCACTTCTGTGTTTCAGGAATCCTGCTCACCCCGGGCACGAGCCCACTTGGCACTTCGTACAGTGTCTGCAGCTGCAGTCAGCCTTGCAAGTATAACACAAACCGCGTTCTTCACCCACCCCGAACAGCAAGGGTAAAAACACTGCTGTGTCCGGAATTCTCTCTGCCTGCTACACCAGACAACTTCATTTTCAGCTGAGTGAACAGAGTTCGGTAGAGCTGTCTTAAACCGCATCTCAGATTTAGAGGAACTCCCTTTACCTGAGGGTACTCAGTGCATTCTCCCTCCTTATCTGTTTGATAGGAGCCAGAAATAACGGTTTTATTTTTTTGTATGTGCAACAGAGAATATGCCACGAGGAGTCACAGTTAAAGACTCCAAGGAGCCAATCCTCAGAACATCTGGCTAGTGAAAGCTCTGGATATGGAAAATATAAATGTCAAGGCTCATATTTATAAATTGGAAGGGCCATGACGACATCTGCTAACAAGCTTTTGTCCAGAGCCCATTTGCTGTACATGGTTATTCACAGGCAACAATAAACATGTGCGCGGATCACATGCGCGGTCTGCCCTTCCTTTCAGTCGCCGAAGGAACACACGCTCCAAAAACACACAAATGCTCTGTTCTCACAACACAGAAATACAAGTGTTTGCAAACCTCACAGCAAACTTTTCTTGCATACCAGGCCACAGTGGGATACACTGCTGGAACAGACTAAAAATAGCTGGAGAAAAAGCCTTGCATTAACACAGAAGACAGTCAAACTCACTCAGCGTTAACGCTTTTGGTGGAAAAAGCACCCTCCTTTTTTTGCCTTGCTCCACAGGAGACACTTTGTACTATAGGTCCCATCCTGAAACCTTATTTTTATGACTGAGCAGTTGTGGCTGGGAATCTCAAGACTTTAAATAGAGTCTAACCTAGTCAACCGTGGTAGCTTCATAACATTAAAACAAGCAGTAGGTAAAATAAACTTGCTTCTGCATTTATACCCACGGGCACCTTTTCACTAGTTTAACGCCAACCGTAAGCACATTTCCAATGTCTGTTAAATAAAAAAAAAATGATCTAATGCATAAGCATAAAGGTTTTGCTAACGACTTATTATTGTAGGTGTCCCGACCACAGTTTGCCCCCCACACTCCTGGCACTGGTCACTATCACAGAGACTGCCCATGAGGCTGCCGATTCGCCAAGAGAAGAAAAAGCATCAGCAAAAAGAGCCTGGACCACTTTATGATGTCCATGGATTTAGCAAAGAATAAATGGAGCCAGTGCTGACTGTCTTGTCTGATCAGCAGTGTTCTTTGGCCACACAGACACCTGTGTGAAAATGGTAGGAAAAAGCAAAAGATGATGAAATAACATGGAGGTCTACCTCCTGGTTAACAAAGTGAAGAAGGACACCTCGCGAGCTAGGTGAGCTCAGGGAGCTGGAGGTGAGTGCAGAGGTCTGGGGATGGAGATGCTGGAGGGGTCCCCTTCCACTCCTTGCTCCAGGGCCCATGCCAAGTGCATGCAGCCAGAGTTAAAAAGGGCAGGTAGAAAGAGTATTGGAGAAAGAAAATTTGAAGCAGAAAATGGAGAACCATGGAACTGAAAAGTTAACAGGTTGTCCAGATTCAAGAGTCCTGGCACTGGGTGAGGAAATGAGACTGCGCTGGCTGAGAAACAGCGGAACAAGTGGGGATGTGCATCACGGAGGAAAAGATTGTCACGACTCAGCAGCTGCTCCTTCTTGAAACTGAATCCTAAGCAAACATTTTGTTTGTGCTGCATCAGACAGATCTTAGGCAGATTAACAAAGCTAGCAATGATAGATAGCAAGTCAGAAATACACCAAACTGGGGTAGATATCAACACATAATATAGGCTATCTTTACTCAACACATCCCAAATGAAGAGCAGGAAAGAAGAAAGGAAGAGAAAGCTTAATAGGTTCCATAAAACATCTCTTATTGTATTTTCCATCTTTATCAGCATTGAGGAGGAAGGAGCAGAGAGGGCTCTTGGATATCCAGTGCTGAAAAATACCTCACTGTTCAAAAATCCTAGCTTTAGCGTGCTCCAATTTTGTTACTTGCTCGCCTTCAAAATATGGATTTAATATTTATGATGGATTTAAATTTCACAAAAATAAAATACCTACTGCATTACCAATAAGGAATATAGTTTCGTGAAATAAAATTGAAATCCATATACAAATTACGTCTCTATTTCCAAGGGACTTCTGTATCTCTAATGATTTTGTTTTCAGGTATTTATAGTTTTCATTAAAATAGGGTTTGCATACTGCTTCATATTAATTGTTCATACTGATAGTGAGACGATTAAGCAATAGTGACAGTAAAAACGCAAGGGTTTTGCTTATTTTTTTTAAGCTTATCTGTGTTTGTTTCATCACACAACGGCAGCACATTATAGAGAACAACAACAGAACAAAGTAAAGCATACAGATCTTTTTGCGTGTCCAGCAGGTGAAAGTGTGGCTGCACATATTTTCAGCCCCATCTGGAGGATAACAAATTAACTCTTTGACTCCACGAGGGGAAAGAAGCTATCACTCACAGCCAGCTGACAGGGAGGGTCTATTAATATGGAGATGCAAGAATTTTGGACACGAATGTCAGGACTTCCCATCCGTCACTGCGATGCACGGGAGAGTTGTGTGCTGAGCCCAGGTTTCACGCTTTAATTAATGCATTCTGTGCACTCTGACCAACCTGATAATCCAAGAAGCCTCAATAAAAACCATCCAGGGAGGGAGGGAGGATATGTCATCACTGTATCATATGTTACAGTCAGGAGATTTACCTCTCATTTCTACTGCACGGAGCGCTGTTATTTTACTTCCACTGGAGGGCTTGCGTACTTGGCGCTGTGTAAAGGGCACGATGAAAGAATTGCCAACATCAGTGCTTGTTTAAAGCATCAAGCCATCTGCTCATCTCAAAGGGGGATCAAATGGAAATGGTAAGAAACTAAGAAGGGGAAAATACAGCACTCCCCACGCTTTGCACTCTCTGCTCAGGAGGAGCTGAGGATGCCTTCACAGAAGCAAGACTGCATGTTCAAGAGAGGCACACAACACTGGGAGAGAGAGGGACCAACTGACGTACTGCTTCACTGCCCAAAAGTCTTCTTCTGGCCACTGTACATCCACCAGAGTTCTTAAAAAACTGGGCAAACTAAGAGCAGATTTCAGGCCGGTTGAAGATACAAAGGTTCAGCTGCCACCAAGGAACCAAGAGGGAGCATTTGTCCAGGAGGTGTTTTGAGACCACTCAGCATGACAGAAGGGTCTTGTACCCAAGCTGTCGAACCACGAGATTCTTCTGAGGAGTACATACTTCTCTGCCATGCCTTGGAGACTGGGGGCAGTGACTGGTAGGGACTGTCCTCATGAAGGTTTCCTGAGAGGGAAACCCTGTCAGGAGAACAGCAAAGAAAACGGTAGACAAGTGCTGGAGGAAAGCCAAGGGGCCACACAACAGAGCTAAGCCCCAAACAACAACGAGGTGTGACCAGGGGAGGAAGGTGGGACTCCAAGACACCTATGCTCCCGCTGTTCCTGGCTGCTGGAGCAAGTTCACTATAACAAGCTGGAAAGGTCCCGAAGCTGCATCCTCATCCTTGGTTGAACACAGGGCAAATAAATGCAGTGGTGGCAACTGCTTACTTGGCTGCACAGAGACAGGCTGGAGGAGGGAGCGCTCCCCCCTCCATGAGCATCGGTTGGCATGCACGCTCCAAGCAGTACCCTTACCAGGGAGGCGGATACAGTAATTTAAACAAACAAGGCCCCAGTGATGGAAATTTCAAACTCAAAGCTACCATGTGGAGGGAAATCATCTGACCACAATTTACCTGTTAGACTTCAAAAGTGTCTAGGTCTCCTCTAAAGAAAAGCAGTCTTTTCTTTAATGAAGTTAAGTACTGTATTTCAGCACCGTGTGTTGTGAAAAGGAAGCAATTTGGATTCATTTACTGAAATTTACCTTTCAGATGCGGTTAAATGAAATTAAAAGTTTGTCTGAGTTGACAGAGTTCTGTTTTCCATCACTGTATTGTCTTGAAAGAAAGGATAACAGGCTAAGTGCTTAAATTCCATCCAAACTGATAAGGTTCACTCTATACAGGCACTCTTAGTGCAGTTTATTACACATTGTCTCCCTTCATCCATCACTGGCATAACTTTTTTCTTTTTTTTTTTTCCCCCCCTTCCCTAACATAACTGTTGCTTCCCAAAGAAATTGGTATTTGTGATGTTATTGCATTCGTATGGGGTGAATAGTCAGCACTGGGCTACCAGAGAAATGCCATTTCCAATTACAGGGGGAATTAATTTCGTTTCCCACTAAAGGCAGGTTTTGCAGGGCTGAGCTTACATCTGGGACAATATTTCCTTTTTTTTCTCTTCAGATAACAACTCTTTTGCTTGAATTTCTTTCCCATGCAAGTGAAGCATCTGCGTGACCTCAGAGTCTTTCCAAACACCATCTTTACCCACATCTCTTCCTCGGCAGTGGGAACAAACCTTCGGATTTGCCCATTAGATCCTCTCTGAATCTTTCTTCCCACTACTGTATTTCTCTTCTTTCACATCCCCCAGCTGCCATCGCTCCTTCCAAAGCTCTCACCTCCTGGAACACCCTCCGAGTTACTGACTTCCCTGCCTTCTCCCAGGAGCTTTCCTCCCACCCTGCCTTAGGGCCCCAGGAGCTATAATGCTCCCTCTGCAGCTGGGAGAGGTTCTCTGTTCTCTTGGGCTCCTTTCATTTGTGGCCTTAAACCCTCTGCCTGCTCGAACAAAGGTACGGTCCTGATCCATCCTTCATTGACTACTCTGAACCGTCACAGACGTTTCTCTATTCTTTCCATTAACGGAGCAGCTCATCATTAAAAGCCAGTGAATGATTTGCAATTAATTTTTTATATTACAAGGAGAAGCTCAGCTAGCAGGAACAATAACATGCCCTGTATGCCAACCGCAGCCTTCCAGCTCAACGGTTTTGCCTTCCCTCCCTGCTGCCCCAGCTGGCTCTTGGCTGCAGGAGCTAGCTAGGGTTTAAGTTTCATCTAAGTTCAAATTCCTCCCCAAGACAGACTTCAGATCAGCGCATTTCTGCAAAACCAAGTAATTAAAGAAAAAATCCCGCTACTTGAAATGTCCATTTAATTTTGATTCTTGACAATTTCAAACACAAACTGCAGCCAGGCAGGACTTTCAAATTTTGTTTAGATTTTGGGGGAAGAGGGCAGAAGGGAGAGGAAACCACACATTTCATCAGCATTTTTTATTTTTTAATAGCCTTCAGTGCAGCCGATTACCCAGGAGATCAGCAAATCTTAGCTCTGTCAAAGACAGGGAGAAGAGAGAGGGGAGGCTTTCTCATCCTTCACAGCAGTACTAACCCTCCAACACACAAATCTAAACACTGTCCACTCAGGGGTGCCAACTCAAATGCCTCAGCTGTTAAGCCAGAACAAAAAGGAAAGGACAATCTCCAAGGTATAACTGAAAGTAAATACTAATAATGATGTGTGACATTAAATGATGACTCATTTTTCACGAGGCCGTTTCAGATTGTAGCTATAACCTCAGATTAGACCCGAACGACTGTGTGAGCTGAAGTCTTAGTGGAACCATTAATTATGGATTTCCTGGCTTTTATAGGTTGGAGTCAGACCTTTGATGTTCCTTTAAGATTGTTCTCCTGTGTTCATTTCCTTTGTTTCTGTGTTGGTAGCTTAAAAAAACACCCCAAGATTTCCATGGAAGTGTATGAGATAGCCTAGAAATGCATAGTCCATAAAAAGCCCTGCAATTCATGGCTCATAAAGTCCTTGAATCCACGGTCAATAAAGCTTTGGAAAAGAGCTGTATGAACCACAGTCATTTCACAGTTCAATGAGGCTCATACAAGAATCAATAATCTGGTTTAAATTCGCCTGGATTTGTCCCCCACCTGTATACTTCTCTTTGACTTTTCAGGTTGAAAGGCAGCTCAAACGGCTGAATTCGGGACACCTCGCACGGAACCGGTGAGGTTTATGCAGCTTTCATCCAAAAGCCGCAGCAATGACCTAAATCCCTCTGTCTCAAAGGTGAACAAGTCAAGTTTCAGGTGACAACATGTGAGTCAGGAAACTCAAACTGGAAGAAGAACCATTTGGCAGCATGGAGCCATAGCTCAAGGTAACACTATATGCAGAGACCTCAGCCTGTACAGAACACGATTTAAATATATGCAAATGCACAATGGATCTATGGGACAGGCCAGAGCACGAACTTCTAGTACACCGGTTATCCTCAAACCCAAGTGCTAACAGTCTTGCTGGTGAACATCACTAAGGCAACAAAATGTGAGGCCACGTGCTTCTCTCCCGCACAGGTCACACTGCACTGCCCACGTTATCAGCCATCCTGGTTGTTTCCTCCCCAGAATGATCACACTACAGTCTGGTGATAGGCACACATTTCTGCTCTTTTCTTGCCAATCAGAAAGGAACCAGTTAGAGAAACCTCATTGTTTATTGCCTTGTGCAAGGTCCAGCTTGCAATTAATGCTGATGAAACCCAACTGCCAAAAGCACAATATGTAGCAGCTGGTTTATGAAAGTCGAGACCCCATCCAATTTATGGGGAAACCAGAGCTGGTTGTGACTCTCTGATTTAGCTGAACAGTTTGTATTTTTTGTTTTGTTTTGTTTCCAGGAAAACACCAGAAGTTACTCCAGAACTGCATAAGCACTAAAACCATCTGAAAGCCCTAAGGCAGACTTCCCTTCTTCCAGCCTTTCCTCATTTCTAGGGCTGTGATCTCCCACTAATATCTCCCTGGGATCTTTCAGCAAGGCAGGCGACATGCAGCGTCTGGTTCATCACCAGCGTGGTGGGAGCGGAAACTTACATTTCCTTATCCCAATCTCCATCCTCATGAAATGGAAGTAGAGGGAAAAAAGGTTTCGATTCAGATGAAATCTCACGGGAGCACAAACCAAACAATTTAACTCTAACCTGGGGAACTACCCTTTAAAATACTTTTCCTAGGAACATTTCTTATTGAAACAAAACCAGCAAAAGTCTGCCGAAGCTATGCAAGCACCACTGCTTCAAGCCCCCAGCTGCACATTTCCACAGCCCTATCAGGCCCAATATCCAATATCCTTTCTGGATAGATAGGATAAGGGCAGGAGGGTTGCGCCTAACTGCCAGGCTCCCACCACATCTCAGCACCTCAGCTGTATGACACGCATGGCGAGCTGAACCAGACACCCTTGTGAAATGCTGGGACGTCATGGGACACCACGATTCAGTGGCCCCCATGCAGAAGAAAGAAAAGTCCCTTGTCCTCAAGGCAATCAACTATTTTGAACCAAATGCCTCCTAGTTCATGCGGGCTGCATCCAACCCCCGAACGCGCTTTGAGAACAAAACACATGAATCCTTCTTACCAAGGATGGCATTAACCTCAGAAACAGCTTTACTACATTAAGATTAATATGCACCACCTTAATAAGAATCCTTGCATAATTCACCCTGAGAATACAATAAACTACGGGAAAAAAAAGAAAGAGGCAACTGCTACGTTAAAAAGAAAATAAAAATAATAAAAAAATAATCCCAAAACACAAATACATGGAGTTTTTTCCTTAGCAAATGGAGAAGCCTCTGAGAGACTGACTCATTTTACTAGCAGAGAATTTAGGTGCTATGAAAATGGGAATAAAAGTAACGATCAAACATAATCATCACATGTATAGGCGAGCAGCCAGTTCTCAACAGATTATTTCATTCCTTTTACTTGTTAGGAGATCTATAAACACTGTGGCTGTTTATCTGCCCATGACTTGGCCTGGATAAAGGCAGTAAGAGCCTTCTCAGTTTTAGAGGAGGGAGAATAAATTGCCCGGGAATCCTAAAAGCACACATCAAGAAGCCCTGGTCAAACATGAAGACCTTATTCAAACACTGTTTGGAAGTTTTTAACCTTGGACCAATATTGGCCACAGAAATGTGCCCACCTCTATTGTCTTCACATAGACGCCTTAGCCAAGTACTTCATTTTACCCGAGTTTGCTGTTTTCAGCACAGTCTGAGATGTTAAAACATTTCAGTCCCAGAACACAGTTAAGATTGAGTCAGGTTTGTCAGAATTCTAAAACCTCCCAGGAACAGTCTGCATGCTTGGAAAATGGGAGAGTCTTTGGGTGAAAACTGACAGTAAAGGTTGGAAAATAATTACTGGAAGAAAGTGGGTGAACGCAGAATATTTTCCATTGTTATTTTTTCCCTGGTTTTACTCTGACAAGTCTTTGTTTTTGTGTATTTAAAATCTTCTAAACATTGGTCTTTTTTCTCTTTACTTTTACATCAAACATGCCTATAAGCCTTCTTCCTAATTCTTCATTAAGCTCCAAAACCACCATTTCACTCCCTGTCTCTCCCATTTAGCCTTTTTCAAACCCTCTTTATTGTCTAATCAACACGGCCTGTGATCTGTAAAGAGCAACTAGTCAAGAGACAGTAGGAAAAGGACAGGGACTGTAAAAGTTATGACTCACCTGTCTTCTATCCGAACCCAGAGGTCATTGAACTGTCTCTGGCGATGGTGTTTATGCTGCTTCTTGTGCCATTTCTTCTGCCTGCCAAACTCTTCCAGCTGGCTGATGCTGTCTGGCAACAGGAGGTGAGGAGACAGGCTGTCATCTTCGTCCATCTGCAGGGGCTTCAGGGAAGGAGACGTCAGTGGGACCTGCTCAGAAAGCTGGACAGCGGGCAGGGCTGTTGCTGAGGACCCTTCCAAGGCTGGGCTTGTCTTTGTCATCCTTGAGCTGAAAAACACAACATTTAAACATTTGATGAATAAGCAAGGGCTCGTGCTAAGACAAAGTGAAAGCAGGGGGCTACACGACTTGTTGGGTGCTCCTAACAGCCAAGGTGTATGAGAAGAAAGGCTTTTGCTCTGGGGCAGCAACTAAAGACAGCAGCGGCATTTCCTAGCAAGCTCTGAAACAAACACTGAACCGGGAATCAGGCAAAAGGCAGTTGATCTGCTCTTGCTGTTTCCTGGCATTTTAATTACTTCTTACAGGCTTTAGAGCCTGTGGTAGGGGTCGGCGTCACCTCCCCCCCAGGCTGAAGGTTAAACAGCAAAACTGTGACTTTCTCCGAGGAAAGCAGATACCTTAACAGCAGCCGATCTTAAATTAGCAAGATAACACTCACTCCCTTCTTTTTTTTCTTTTTTTTTTTTTTTCTTTTTTTTTTTTTTCTTTTTCAGCTTTAGATATCATCTGTGGAAACAAGTAACTGTTTTGACTGCAACAATAATTACGCTCGTTTATCTGAGTTAGGATTGGTGACAGGGAAGCCCAGACTGATGACAGACGCACAGTCTAATAGCTGGGCTGCTGGGGTGGGACATGCTAGTTGGACCTCAAAAAGCAGGTTTTGTATAATGGAAAAATGAAGCAAAAGGGGGGGTAAAAGGCCTGTCCAAAGCCACCTTGAAACAACACTGCCACAGCTCTTTGCTCCTGTTTGAAACACTACCACCTCTTGCATCTGACTGGAACTACACAGAAAAATGCCTTTTATTGTTTTAATCTTCTGGAGTTTCGCTAATTTAGAAAAAAGTCAGTACAAACTCTCTCCTTCAATACGCAGCCACGTGAACTTACATTTGTGAGCTAAGATAGCCGAAACAAAAATCTAATAAACCAGTACTGACACAAAGTGATTTCCCACCCCCCCCTCAACTTCAGTAGAAGTTCCTGGTTGGTCTTAATTGCAAGAGAGGAACTTTTTCTGTCTTTGGGATGGCCCAATGAGTTGTAGGTACAGAAAATGGAAGAGGATTAATAGGCAATATGAAGCTGTGGTCTGCAAAACTATTTCTATTACATGGATGCTATGACTTTTATGACAGAAACAATTAAAGCCACATGAAAAGTTTTGCCTCCTGAGTGAAACCAGTAAGACATTTTAATGAAAAAGTAATAAAAAATCCTAAACTTCATTGGTGACAACGTACAAAATGTGCTGCAAGTGAAACCACATGTTTCATTTATGGAACATTTTGTTCTCTTCCAAAAAAGTCACATCTACTACTAATGGCAGTTTTTTTTCTTTTTGATTTTTTTTTGAAGTCCATTACAATAGCAGTCAAGATGGTCATCTCTATTTCCACTGCATCATGTTTCACCCAATGTCCTTCCAAGAGCTTCTGATAATTAATCGTTGCTACTATAAGACTCACTGGCAAAAACGACAGTAACTTTGTCACTCTCAGCCAACATTAATGAAGTTCTTCAGAGATCGTATGACAGATACAGAAAAGAAAGACACTTGTCTAAACTAATACGAAATTTTTCCAAGGTTGCTTTCGTTAATAAAAGACACAAGAAAATCCCCTATTTTTCCTCTTTTTCCAAGCATTCAGACTCTCAGTGAGTCCTTCTCAAACTCACTCCATGCTCTGTTGCACGTCACAGAGAGATCTGCTGGTTCTGGCTTTTTTTCCCCATTAAGACTTTCTTCCATGATTCATGCTGAGGATGAATTTTCATCAGTGCAGCAACTTTCTTTGCAAGATCTTGGTGCTCTCCAAAGCTTTCAAGACTTCTTTGGTTGTGACATAGCTGAAGGAAAGCCATCTCCAGACTCATGTAAAAGGAAAGGCTCTCCTAGGTTTGCAGCAGGCGTGACCCTCAGGGCACAGCAGACATTTCTTAATTTTTATCCAGCCGTGATAATGGATCAGGGAATTCTCAACATGCAAATGCAGCCATTTAGCAGCTTGCAAGGTCACACAGTGTGAACTTGGATAGCATGGGTTAGGCAGGTGAGAAGGACCTGGACCAAGTGCCTACGAACACCCTGTGGGTAACTGCAACAGCGGCAGGTGGCAATGGGTGGCAAGAACCCCCTGGACTCACTGCCTGCTGCACTTAGGCAAAGCAACAGGAATACAAGCTGGTTGATTCTGCCCCGAACCAGCTTGTTCTGATGCTACTCTGGATACCTCTGCTCCTCACTGTGGTGTGAATTCACTCAGGTCTTTGTGCAACCCAGCCACCCGTTTTCACACTGGGGAGAAGAGCGCTACCCTGGCCACAAGGCTGTGGTGGGCAGAAACGTTAAGGCGGCAAGAGCATGGAGCAGACATGAGAACCCAAAATAGACAATGTGATCATCACAGCTGGAACCGAGCTGTTGCTAAGATTTCTGTTTCCCTTGACATTCTTCTTCTTGCCGCTGAAACTGTGCCTCCTGTTCACTGATCAGACAGTCATTCCCCGAGATGCTGAAGGTGGGAGCAGTCCTCGCGCCAGACCACATCTGCCAGCTCAAGGCTGGGGCTGCCACTGGGCTCCTTGAATGGTCTTAGAGACATCTGAACACATACTTTCCACCTTTTAGCACCTACTATTCCGTTACATGTGTTTACCTTGCTCTGAGCTCCTAGTAAACTGGAACCAGTGGAGAGGTGTTTTTACGGGTTGAGATTTTAAAAACCACTTAAGACGACTGGCAGCTCACTTCTTATTAAAATTAATGAGTTTGGGCATCAAAATCCCAGTGGTGGCTTTGAAAGCTTCTAGCTTAATTGTTTCCACTACCATCACATGAGCCACAGGTTGTAAACTCGGTATTTCAGAACATTCTTTGGGAAGAGAATAAATAAACACTGAAGAAACGTTAAAATGTTGTAACCTAAAGAGGGTTATAAACTAACCACTGGTACTTTAGAGTTGACGCAGGGGGAATAGCTCCACTGTGGCAACTGTATATTACATTTGGTTGATACTTGTTCCATTATTCCTGTACTAGCAATAATTACCCCAAGACCTAGGGAGGGACTGTTGAAGGCTGTATGTTGATGTACACTTGCTTCTTTCAAAAAAATGAAGATTTTTTAAAACTGATTTAATAGATCTAGAGACCTGGTTGTTTTCAAATCTGTTCATCAACCTACAGGCATTCAACCATAAGTAAACCCAAAACTTTGAATCCCACAGAATACGGGTATTTAATCCAAACACATTGAAAGAATATTTAACAATCTGAATTCAAAGTAAGGTAGACTTCCTATCAGTAAATAACTTCCCCACTGATTTACATCACAATTTTATTAACACAAAGATCTTGACTACTATTAATAATATTCAGGATTTTTTTCCACCTAAAAGCAAAAAGACAAACCCCTCCCATCTGCAATACTGTCCATCCTATGGACAACAGATCTCCCCATTGCGTGAAGCTTTACTGTTAGATTCAGCTGATCACTTCATGGACTATTTCATGCCTTTCCTTTGGTCTCAGCCTCATGTGCTCTGTTAGCACAGCTGCAGTGTATGAAACCGTGGGGACGTAATACACTTTTTTTTTTTCTACTCCACTACTGCTGAGGCAGCTTTTCAAGATACATAGCTATTTTTAAAGCCAGAGAAAAAGCAGGGCCAGTTTTCAGTCTGTGAGGCCACAGTGCCTTTTCTGAAGAAAGAGTGAGAAAGTACCACCCAAACATCTTGGTCCACACAAAGATCTCAGAGAATTTTCATGAATAACTTGATACAGCTCCAGGCTTAGAGGTTCCACCCATTTCTAAATCAATCATTCCCACACAGGGTGGTCTTTGAGAAACTGCAAGTATTTCAGGCCCTTAGGTGGGTTTTTCTCATCTCTGACCTTAATTTCCTTCCCTGGGATGCACAGTTCTGCAAAACAAGTTCTCTAAAGTAACAGAGTCTGAATAAGAAAACTTGGGAATCTCAGCAAACACCCTGCGTGGCTTGGTCCTAAGGTACAGAAAACAGAGTGAAAGCAGGAAAACATTTATTCTTGCAATTTCTTGAAAGCGCTTAATCCCCAAAAAGCCCTGTGGTTTTGTTTCACTTCTGGTGAAATTTGCCATCCTTTTGTAATTCTTTTCAAGAATTAAAAGAACAAAACGAAACATGCCAGTAGTTCAGGCTGAGCTGTATGCTCTGTTAGGCTGTCTCAGCATTTCTTTGCCTTGTGGTCTCTAGTGTCGCTCTGCGCTGGCACTGACAATAGAAAATAGACTCATCACTGGGATTTGCTAGGGGTATTGAGTGCATCTGGTCAGAAAAATGACATTAACATCATGAAGTCCTGCAATAACATCTTTTCATAATACCCAGGCTTAAAATCACCCAGGTCCTGCTTTCATTTAGCCCCAAGCTACCTGGCAGCCTAGCCATGTTTTCCCCCCTGGCCAGGCAAGCACCTTCCTACCCCTCACATCACGTATCCACTTTCTGCAGCTCGGAGGTCCGTGACCATCCATGGGCTTGAAAACCTCCTCTGTAGGGTGAATCAGAGCATCCACATTCCGTTCCTGCTCTGAACGGCCCTTGTGAATAGCCCACCTTCCCCCATCAGTGGAGGCTGCGTGGTGTCAACACGACAGCTTGTGCTGCACCTTGCCCCCACCAACAGGGACTTTCACAACCACCGACTCAAGGACAACTGTCTGAGGGGTGATGAACAATCAGGCAGGGCAGACGCCGCTAATGTCCCCGCCCCTGCCCGAGTAATGCTAATAACGTTTGGGGTGAGCCCCATCAAGCCTCCCCTGGGCATCAGCAGGGCCAGGAATTTGCCCTTGCTTTAGATCACGAGAGAGGACATGCCTTTGCTGACCATACATATCTTCCACGTGAATAAATCATCATTCTATTTTTTTCAGCAATCTTGCGGTAACATTTCTGTTCCCTCAGATATGTGCAGAATCTTCTAAAATGCAAGTTTGCCAATTTGTTATTTGCATCTTGTCTTTGTAGCGCAAGCGATGGAAAAGTTTTGCTCAGAAGACTGCCATGCTTTGCACGTGCTTCCAAGTACAGCAGCATCACTGAGGTTTCCTTGCTTCAATTTTCAGAGCTGTCAGACAAGGCAAGATTTTGTTTCATCAAGAGAGAAGCTGTGGTGATAGCAAAGAATGTGCGATGTGGCAGCTTTATCCTTATGCCACCGTTCTTGGGATGCACCCGGATGACAGCCAGACACCACGTTAAGAGAATTTTATTATAGACTGATTCTCATAAATTCCAGTTTGGGAGTCTCTGTCTAGGCAGGAATTCGTCAGTCCCTTGCACGCATCCTTGCTCCCCTTGCCACAGGCCACAGAAACATCTGCTTCTTGCTTTTTTTCCCTTATGCATCTCTTGGAGAGAGCAGTCATGCACACCCACAAGATGGGCACCAGAATGTCCTGTCCCACAAAAAAAATTTGCTTTTTTTTTTTTTTTCTCTTCCATGCTAGGATGAAACTTGGATTTTCAAAGCTCCTGGGAGAGCAGCAAACAAAAGGAGAACAGAAACCCAGGCATAAATCCTAACCCACACCAGCACAGCTTATAGGGCCTCTTACTAGTGCTATGGAGTATGGATTTAGACCATGGTCTCTCACATAACGAGGTGACACCAGTGCATGCCACCATGGAGTTCATCTCCTTCAAGATGAAAGCATATATATATATATACACACACACATATATATATATAAAAAGATTTATTTTTTTTTACTGCAAAAGAGAGTAACTCCAAAGAAAAGACTAGAGAATCAGATTCTCCCCATACCTAACTTACCTGAGCTGCTTCAGGTAACTGCTGTAAATTAGTGAGATGAATTTGGGCTCAAGAGACAGCAAAAGACAACGCCTGTGAAATCCCTGATTATTCACTCATCCGATCGGCTTCATTATAACAAGATATTTTATTTAGGATGCAGTTGCCTTAGGCCTGAACACTAACGTTAAAGCATTTCCATTTCTTAAGAAAATTTGGAAACGAAGTTGTTTTTTCATTTTTGCACCAGAGTAAACTACATCTCACAAGCAGTTAAATTAGGTTAAGTAGTTTAAATTAGATTACAGTCCACTCCAAACTTGGATGGTATCTCTGGACTCGGAATCCATGTCAGGCTATTTCTCTGGGCAGAATCACTGTTGTTCAAGAACTGTGGCCTCATTTTTAAGGGAATTTAGTCCTCGGTATACATGTATATATATATATATATATATGCAAACCCCCAACTCTGTGCATAAATGAAGTTAAAAGCTTGTGAGGTCAAGATGTTCCCATAGATGGTGATATTTTCCTTCCCAGCTTGAGAAACTATAAAATAAAGAGACGTGAGTAAAACTTTTGTTATCTATTCCACCGCATTAAAAGTGAAGCTGATTGAGGGCATAGAAGAAATGCAAGCTTTCTGCAACTTGAGTGGTTGAATTTGCTGGAAAAAAGAAAGGACAGCTGAAACATTTGTTACGTGCCATTTTCCACATTTTCATATGAATTCTTTTATTTCATAAAACTCAAACTGGTTCGTTTCAGCACTTTCTGAACAAAGCTTTAAATTATTTTTTTCAGTCTTTTGTTTTCAAAGACTTAAATGTTACAAAGTGGCCTTTTTTGTTTAAGAATTGATCTTAATTAGAAAGGAAAACCCAACTAATAAATAAAAAATGACAAAAAACCAACAAAACCTGACCCCTGCCTTGAAAATTGTCCTCAAAATGTTCCACTTCAAATTAGTCTGAACTTATTTCCCCTTCTCAACTTTTTGGTTCAGTTCTTGAACTGAATAATCCTTTGTTCATGCATCTTCAGTGTAAACTGTAAGCTGCATGCTCCAGCCTCAGAAGATGGGCTGTGCCCAGAGGAAGGACGGGTTCACCCTCCAGTCTTGCTTCCATCGCCCACGTTAGTAGCAAGTAAGAACCTTCTCCGCTGGTGGCACACAAAACCTCACCTCAGACTCTATTCCCTAAATCTTCACTGTCTTGCTATGACCATACCCATTTAGTGCTAAGCTATTTCTGCCTGGGTAGTCTGGTTTAAGCAAGATATTCATAACACAGCTGCCTTTGGTGCCTCACTGTCTTATGGAAGTTGCACTTAAAGCTCCTTGGATTGAATAACTATCCCATAGATCGAGATGGGCTCTTTTCTGCTCAAGCATGCTGGTTCAGCATGGGAGTAGCTATACAGCTGTACTGGGACATCTGGTTTGTTCTGAAAGTCTTCACAGAGGAGAGAAAAGGCTTCACATTCAAATTACAACTCCTATAAGCACATGTACCACCGAAAGACTTGACACATAATCTTAACTGAAAATTTTAAATGTCTTCTAATAAATTGTTGAGTGCTGACTTTGCACTGAATTTTCAGTATTTCTGCTTTTTCTCCCTGTTTTTGGACAGAAACAGGTGTTGGAGTATCAGTGTTACCTCTGGATTGAAAATCCTGACTTCTGTCCAAATTTGCCAAGAATACACAGGCTTTCCGATGAATCTAAAGTGATGGTATTACACCACAAAAGAAGATTTTAGGGTTGCATTTTTATTGAACTGGAGTACTTTCAAGCTTTATTCCTCATATTTTTTTCTGTTATTGCTTGAAAACCATTTAGTAACAAGAGTAAATACGTTGCTCTTTCCTTTTAATAACTTCTTAATAAACACATATACTGCTTTAATAAAAAACAATGGCGGACTTAATACTGGGCAATGTAATCTCTCTTTATAAACTCTCTGGTCCTTCTGTGTTTCTTTGCATGATATCACAATAATTATACACAGATTTTTCCGGTGCTGGGAATTAACTTCCATCATTCAACAGGTTCTGCAAAGCATAAAATTCTTACCCAGTTCATCCCAACCTGCAATAGCAAGTTTCTTCAGGTCTAACTGTGACACAACGTTTTGCTTTGGGCTTATTGGTTTGGTTTGGGGCCAGTTCTGACTCCACACATATTTATGGCGGTTTGGGCATTGTCTGAGAAACTGGACAACGGTGACCAAATGCCACCATCTCATGTCAGCACTTATGATCTCAGTGACTGGAAAACAAGTCAAGGGCTGAATAAATCCTTCCTTCTCCAGCTGCCATAATTAAACTAGAAAAACTCATCCAGACTTGTGTCTCTCCTAATTCCGTTTGAAGTCTGTGGAGCTCCTGATGCCTGTGGCTGTCTGCTCCTCTCTAGTCATTGCTGACTTTTGGGACACCAAGCTGTGCAGCCATGCATAAGACAGGTTTGCTAACTCAGTTGCAAAACTATTCTCATCTCATGTGCTGTTTATTCCCAAACCATTCCTGACCTCAGTTTAAGCACAGAAAAGAAGAAAGAGGATGCATTTGTTCTATCCCAGTAGTTGTCATCCAGACAGGCATCAAGATTAAAAACCTGACTGACAAAAAACAAACAAACAAACAAACAAAACCCCACCAAACCGGCTGCTTCGTTTTGATTCCTCAGCAGAATTACAGCTAATACACAACTGTTGTCTGCGTGTTTCTTGCCTGCAATCCAGACTGAATTCTGCTCCTAGATTGTCTCATTTGGGAATTGGTTTCTCCTCTCTGCTTGGTCCTCTGGAGGGAAGAAATATCTGCAGAAGTCCATATTTCCCATCACATCTTAAAAATAAACTCTCTACAGAGACATCAACTGAGCAAGATACCAAGTGCCTAGCTTGAGGGATTTAAACATTTTTACTGACTTCAGACTTAAACCAAGGGCAGATTATTCAGCGTACGCCTGGCACTGCTCCCTACACCTCCTTCTGATGCTCTTGAAGCTGGGCCCTGGCAGAGATGAGATACTGGGTGGATCACACATCTGTACAAGCACGGCAACTTGTCTTCCTTAAGTACCCTGTCCAGTCCAGGCTCTTGCAATCGCAAGACGACAGATAACGTAGGCACATAAGTAGCTGCTATCACTAGAAGAGAGACACGGACCACTTAAACCGAGCAGCAGGCAGAAGTGTGGAACCCAAGAGCCATAAGACCGTGCCTGCAAGAGATCCCACAGCTCTGTTACACTGAATCCACTTTCCCTCTCTGTAGCTGACACTGTAAAACATCTGACCTGCTTAGCCATTGAAGGGCTGCTGAGCTAAAAAAAGGAGCAAAGAGCCAGTCTGCCTTCTCCAAAATACTGTTACAGCCCATCAGCGTTGCTTTTATCACAGGGCCTGATAGCTTCCAAGAAAAGAACAAAACATTTGTCAGAAACCCTGTTCAGCCAACAAACTCTTCAGCCTGTCTGTGGGCATTTTTACGGTGTGGTAACGGACACAGCCCTTGAACCATAATGAAGGCAGGAAAGTTCTTCCTCCAAACACCACTTGCTTTAATGCCTCATGCTGTTCTACCAACTCTAATGTTAATGGACTTTACATAAGGTCTCTCTACATATTAACCTGGTTTCACCTGGGCTCCCTCTCTGTAGTAACTCATGATGATGAAACTGCTTGTATCAAATACTTATTTCTGTTTGAGAAATCCATCTTTCATTAAAAAGCTTCATTAATGAAGCATGTACATTGCTACCGAAACCTTAAGAAAGAAAATGAGGGTTTATGTTCTCTTTTTCAATTGTTAATTGAAACCTAGGAGATTTGACCTTGAACTACAGCTTGAATATCTAGGTGGCATTTCAAGAAAGATTGATTTGTTAATGAATTCAGGCAAATCTCACTGACTAGTTACAAACAACAGGGCCCAGGTCTTCTCCCCTTAAACCAGGAGAACTTCCACTGACCCCAGAAAGTATCTCTGCCTCATTGCAATGTCTGTTATTATTACTTTTATTGATACATTTAGGAATCCCAGAAATAAGCTACGTACATGTTAAAGAGTCCCATCTCAGCAAGCTGACAAGTAAAGGATATGAGACTACGACAGACAGATGCAGCCAGAGCATCATGACGATACAACCACACAGAACTGAACCGTACAAAAGTGAGAGCCTTTGCAGCTTGACCCCCCAAACTCTGCTGCAGACCTCCTTGCAAGGGACCTCTGGGGGCTCACCTGCTCACCAGCTCCCATGGGCTGAGTGACCCACACAGCCGAAAACGCAGGAGGGTCTGCATAAAGGCAGAGCTTCCTTCCTTCTGCGCCTAACTGGGTAGCACTGGCCACCAGGAGTCACAGAGGTCTACACAGGTACCCTACTAACAGCCTCTGCTGAGACAAGGGGGAGACAAGCGATGGTTCTCCAGCAGCTCTGGTGCCAGTCCTCTTCCAATGGAGGAAGGGGAGGGAATATCCATGCATGGCTAGCAGGGCCTTTCTGCTGGCCCAGCAGAAGACTTAGGCCAACTGGCTTCCTTGACCAGAGAGATATCGAGATCCTCAGGTGCCCTTTGTGTAATCTCTGCAGATTTGTCAAGGAAAAATACTAAATTAGACTGAGGATTGGCAGTGGGTGAAACTTTCACTGGGGGTGCTGTGTGAACACCAGTGACACACGAGTCTAGACTTGTCTTGACTTGGGCTTGAGCAGACCCAACTTCTGCATCAGCTGACTATGTACACACACACGACAAACCCAGCGATTAAGCCCAGCTCTCCTCCCATGAAGAGAACCCCAAACAGCAGTAAGTGAAACACCAGGAAAATGAAAACCACTTGTTCTGCTGCTCCCCAGAGCACAGTCACTCAGTTAAGAAGTCGCCTCCCTCCATTGTGTGTGCATGTGTGTTTTCTTAGTCCGTGCTTGTTTGTTTGCCTAGAAATGCTTTATCTAAGTGCCAGTTGTTTGAGAGGGTATCACAGCCTAGTATTTGCAGCACTGCCTAGCTACTGAAAAGCATGGAACATCACAAGTCTAACAGACGTCAGAGACTCATCAAAACTATG
Organism: Falco biarmicus; assembly: GCF_023638135.1. Lineage (NCBI taxonomy): Eukaryota > Metazoa > Chordata > Aves > Falconiformes > Falconidae > Falco > Falco biarmicus. Next base: position 12,124,787 of record NC_079298.1, on the reverse strand, counting down.
CCTGGCATCTGGCACATGTTCAAGCAGTCACGGTAACTTCTTATCACTATGCAAAGCTGGAACACTTGTGAGAGTGACCAGATTAGGACTTCTCCTAGGGTGCTATAATCCAGCTCAAACTACAGAAAAGCCATCACTCCTTTGCTAGAAGGCGGCTTTTAATCTCAAAATCACTCTTCTATTCTCAGAATAATTTGGTAATTTAAAATTCAGGGGGTTAGTATACATTATTAAAGTGAACTGTCTTTATCCATGGGGAGCGCACCCTCCTACCAGCCTCATGGGAGCGGGCTGTCTCTGCAGCACGGCCTGTACTGGAACACACGCTTCATTTTCAAAGGGTCTGGAGGAGAAAGGGTTCAACTTTTATGCATGTAACATTCATTCAGTTTCTGCCACTGCTTCTTAATCCACAATGAATATCATTCCTTGATAGTTCTCCTGTAAGGACTTCACCTTTCCAGTTTCATTTCACTTCCCAGTTTCATTTGTGACCTAAAATGTAATCTATACATAAGTATGCTGCACATGCAAAGGTTCTCATTTAACATTAGCAAGAAATCACGTGCCTCTAGGGGCAGAAAGATGACTCTCTTGTCACAAATGCAGTTTGCTTTGACAAAATGCATCTATCGCATCCACTGACTGTAGGTCAATGCATGGAATGACCCAGTGCTCCTGGGAAGAGGACTTCAGCCTGGGTGGCACTGTGGAGGATGGAAGGAGGCACCCAGCAAAACCATGTGTGTGCTCAAACTAGGGTCAGAGGTGAGGGCGCAAGGTCCTTCAGATCTGCATCTGCCAGGATGGGAGAAGCAAAGGAAGAGCTACCCATTGACCTGGACCAAAACACCACTAGTATTACCCTGGCCTTAGTACTACTGATTTCAGAAATCAGCTTTTTTTCTCCAAAGTTCATGCAGGGACTTCTGGATCTTCCTTGTGCTGGAATATGATACCTTGACTCTGTGGGTGTTAGGAATAGATCCTTAAAATTACTTAAAATGACGGAAAATGCCGCAAATGCAGACAATGTTAAAACCTAAACCCACTACAGTAGCAGAGATTTACTGCTCTCCTTATAGAACCATGGAATCATTTAGGTCGGAAAAGACCTTTAAAACCATCAAGTCCAATAATTAACCGGGTGCTGCCAAGTCCACCACTAAACCATGTCCCCAAGCACCACATCTACACACTTTTTAAATTCTTCCAGGGACGGTGACTCCACCAACTTGGTGCTGTCTGCAAACTGACTGAGGGTGCACTCGATCCCCCCATCCAGATTGTCGATAAGGATATAAACCAGGACTGGCCCCAACCCTGGGCCCTGGGGAACACCACTGAATATAACTCCATTCACCACCACCTTTGGGCTCGGCCGTCCAGCCAGTTTTTTACCCAGCCAAGCAGCGTGCCTGTTCAAGCCATGACCGGCCGTTAGACGGAATCACATAAGTTTGTTCCAGCTAGCAACATTTTCTTTCCCCTCCAGAAATCAGGAGACAATCCCACAAAAACATTTGAGAACCACATGAACCTTGTTTAGCCACTGTGGATTGGGATTTACATTCCAGATGTATAATGAACCCAGAGACGCAAAGATGTGGGCACACAGTGTTATTAAACCCTTGAAGATTACTCCAGTCTCACTCAATAACTTAGCTTTTTCTTAATGATGCTGGCATGTATATAAACTATAGCCTTTAGCAATGCTCAATGCCAACAGAAACCAACAACTTTGCAGAGGCTGAGCGGCAGCCCAGGGTAGTCCTCTGTGTTAGAGCTCTGGACAGCCTGTATCGTTTTTCTTCAGTGGAGGGGGAAAGTTTATTTGGGAAGCGTTTCACATCACGGACAATAGGGAACTGTTTAGCTTTCCACAAATAGGCTGGTATGCAACTTCCGAGCGCTCTCCAAGGAAAACCTTGGAACACTGGCCACGTCCGTCCTGCAGGGATTTCATGTGAAGTAGTTAATGCCCCACATCCTTCATCTTGATTTATTTCTGCTTCATCCTTGTTTCAAAGCGCTGTGCTCACTTCAAACACAACATGGGGCTCATCCCTGAAAATGCACTTTGTTCGCTGGGGACTCCAGATTCGTATCGGCCGTTCAAACATAAACAGGGATGTGCCGTCTCGACAGAGGTATTTCTGTGACTGCCTTTATTTTTGCAAGAGTAATTTGGAAATGTGAAGCTGGGGTCAGATGTCAGGAGACTCACATCCAGCGGCCAGACAGGGCAGTGGATACCAAAGCACTTGGAGCCTGTCTATGATTTTGCTAGTGAGTTGCTGCAGGTTAGCAGGAAAATCTTTGAATCCCTGACTTGACACATGTCCTGGGAGTCAGCGAAGAAAGGATTCAGAGCACTCTTACCCACAAACTAAGAGCATCAAATTAGGTCTCTCTTCATCTGGAAGCTGCCATCAGCACAGAGTGGCACGGCAGAGTTGTGAGCTGGTCTGACATCCCATACAGCAGTAGAAAGGGGAAATACCCCAAATCTAGTCCTTCCATCAACTCTGGTCCCCTGCGGGATCAACTGTTTTCTTGCTGAAGTCAACCGTCGTTACGACCACGCTGTGTGTAAATTCAGGCTAATTCTTGGTGCTGATGAAAAGTTCTGTTCTGTGGTGGGGCTACAGATGAGGCAGACTGATGGGCATAGCCAGGTCCACAGTGACCACGACAGGGTATGTCCTCCAGGTGATTCTCCTAACCAGCTGGAGTCTCAGAGGTCTGTGACAGTGGCAAGAGATCCAATTTTCACGACAACTGTCATCCATGCAGCCACCCAGCTGAACAAGAGGCCATGGTGGAGGCCAAAACAGATAATTCAGTTTCTGTCAGACACCCCCTCTGCCCCCATCTTTCTCTCAAAATTTACATGTGTTAATTCTGAACCTGGATTACTGCAGTAGTGTATTTCTAGCAATCACGGTTGCAGGATATTGTCTTCATTCAGGATGTTCCTCCATCATACCAAGTGACAGCCACCGTGTCTATATCCATATACAGCATCTGATCCATTTTTCCTCCCTCCTGTTTCTATTCACAGGTCCATTTTTCATTCTCCCTGAATGTGGAGCATTTGTGAGTGTAGGTGGAAAGCCAAAGTCTTTCAACACCCACTAATAGAAATTTGTTTTATTAATTAACTCTGTGGGGAGGAAAAAAAAGCAAAAGAGAGCTGATCCTCTGCTCTGAAATCATGAATCATTGCACAAGAGAAGACATGTCCTCTGAGATACCAGAGGCTGCTTCAGACAGAGCTAGTGACTGAGTTGCTTTCTTGGGAAGTCCTAAGTCATCAAACACAGCAGTTTAATCCCCAGGAAATGGGAAACATATTGGCATGATGTTCACTTGCATGGAGCATGAGGTCCAGAGAAGGGTGAACCTCCAAAGGTTCTGGAGATCAGTTTCGCTTGTGGAAGAATTTTGAAACCTTAAAGCTCCTCTGAAGTATACCTGATCTGGAGCTGGGTACAGTATTCCCAACAGACGATTTACTGGATGAATTAAACTCTTTACATACTTTACAGATTACATATGAATTTACTCTGACTTCTCATAAAAATGATTCAATGATTATGACATCAAAACGTATTCTGGCTTCTAAGTTATTTAAAGCGACAAGCACTTCATATATTCATCATTCTTAATTTACTAGCCCTGTTGTAAGAACTTACTTTTTTTGGCATTCCTGCTCTTTCTACTAGCACTTATCCAGGAGGGAGCAGCTGATACACGTGCTTCTCAGTGTGACCCTTCACCCTGGTTCTCCTAAAGGGACACCCACACACTCATTTCAGACCCAAAGCTGGGTTGCGGCCACCTGTGTGGTGTGAAGTCATCTGGCTTTGCTGAGATACCACGAGTTGCTAAAAGTGAGACTATTTTGCACTGAAGCGGACACGAAATGGCACAAGATCACAATACATACATATGTTAGAATGACCTTCCACTTACGGGGGCAATTCAGAAAGATTTCCGTACATTTCACAGCTTGCCACAACACGATCCGCCCACAAAGAATCATTTGGCCATGCCGCCAGTCGCACGGTGTAGCTTTGGAGGGCTTCTAACCCCATTTAAATTGTGAAGAATATGCCTTTGGACACCTGATCACTCAAGAAAGATAGAAAATATAACTGTCAGTGCATTCCCATATAGAAAGCCGTATCCCCAACTGTTTTCTTTTAAGGCACTGTTCTTCAAGGAATTAAGAGAAAGTGTCAACGAAAGATGCCATTGACTCCCTTTCTTCCTGTTCCTTTCTTAGGAACTTGTGCATGTGGAAGAGCTCCCTGCAAGCAAAATTACCAGCAATTACATTCACGCTGAACCAAGCAGCCATATCGATTGCAACACAACCCACAGTCCTCTTGCTGAAGGAAAAGAAGTCAGCCCTGGAAGCAGAAAAGCTATCTGTCCTAACGTGTGAGGTCTCTTTGCCCGACAACGTGATAGCGAAGGTAAGGGAAGTCGGTGCTGCAAAGACAGAGTGACAGCAAACAGACCACAAACTTCCTTAGATAAACGACATCTTTCAAACCACACAATAGCACTTGATACCTTCGTGCCCCTTGAGCTGTTACCAAGTGCAGCTGCACTTCAGCCCAGATTGATATCGCTCGGGACAGAGGCCATCAATCCACAGGACAAGTGCGGGCTGACTACACAACACAAAGCTCACACCATCTCACTCTTTCGCTATAATGCTGGAGAGGCGATGGCGCAATTTTTCCAAAGGCTTATGTGAGTCTAGTGACACTGTCTGACTTGAATGTGGGGCCCAAGCCCTTCAAATAAGAGGGAAATTAATATCACAAAATGATTAGTCATACAAAACCAGCCAGACACCTCCTGCAAGCAAACTGGGCCAGCTGTCTAAGACACCCTTGAGCAGCCCTCTAGAAAAACCAGTCTTTTTACATCGACCACAGTAAGCATCTGCACAACTGCGGGAATGTAATCTTAGTTTTCTACCAGTTCCCTCATGGCTCCTCACAACCAAAGACAGGAGAGAATCAGCAAGAATCTCATATTAACGATGACCTCTACGAACTACTGGCACCGATGGAAGCCTTGTTGTTGACTTCAGTGCAGTTTGGATTGGCTTTATTACTAGTAACTACAGACCAGACTTTTCATCTTATACCGACGACCTTAGGTGAAAAGATCTGCATTAGAGTTGGCTGGAAGCAGAAAGAGGATGGAAAATCAGCTTCTCCTGTGGAAATAAGAACTCCAAAATCTGGCTAGGAAGTGAAGTAAGAACTAGCTCTGAACTTTGAAAGTCTCCAAGGCTCTGAAAGTTGACTATTAGATAGTTTTGGAGTATGAGATACAGATCTCCTAAGACTGATGGGCTGCAGAGCAGCAAAGACCTCGAAACCTTAGCACTGGCTTCAGGACAGCTCAGTAAGCGAGCTGCCCTTGAGCAAAAAGAAGCAAGCCCCGGTTCCCCAGCGGCCCTGTGTCTAAGTTCCCAAGGAACAGAATGATATGGAATGTGAAACAATTTTGTCAAAAGAAACCAGAAATTTTGCCAAGGATAAAATCTGATTATAGAGAAAAGTGAATGTCCCTATGGGAGAACTAGTCAAGCACAAAATTCCTGAGTTTTGTTCCATATTCTTTCAGCAACGCCATTAATTATCTCACTCTTTCCCAGATTTTTGTAGCAAGTTGCTAAATTCCACTCTTTCAGAAGGTGCTCAGTGTTTAAAGGTGTCCTAAAGAACATGCAGATGCACGGGCTGTAAGTGATGTGTTGCTCAGGAGGTGACAGGGTAATTAAGTTTCTATGGTTGAGAACTTGTAAGTTGACTTTGCTTCTCTACCACATCTTGGAGATTTTCTTCAGTTTCTTTCCCCCTAAGAGTTAGTTTGACGGATCAGACTTCATGGCTGTAAGGTAATTACAGACTCAAAGACAGTTAAATGCCAAAGGAGGATATTTTAAAAGCATGTGAGAATCCCTTGAAAACGTAGCGTGCGTATTTTCATGGCTAAATATTTTAAGTATTAAGTAGTCATATTCTCCAATGTTAGATGAGGCGATAAATTTGCCAATGCATGCAGGTGAACCCCATTTAATCCCTATACACCTCTTACTGCAAATTATGCTGTGAGACACCGCCACCCCCACCCCCAAATAATGGGTTTGCTTTTCCTCTGAGGGAAGGAAGCTAGTGAAAGGAGTAGGATCTTCAGGCTCAGATCAAGTGAAAGATCCAAAGGTTTACAATAGGATTGAGAATGGCAGCATCCCAATGGGGAGATTATTCCACCCACAGAAAAAAAGATAAGTTGTGCATTTTTCCATGTCTCAGAAGAGATGCGATCCAGAATGCGCTAACACCTCCCCAACTCCTTTTTTTTCTTCAGTTAACTCTGTTGTCTCCAATTAAAGCGTCACAGCTCTCAATTATTTTTACTTGTCTCTTATCTAAATAAAATTTTACTTATTTCACTACAACTCTAACATTCTTCCAAGCACATCCCGAACATTAACAGCTAAGCACAGTGGAGTAACCCTGCCAGGCTGGCACCAGGAAGTTGCCAAGGAACTGGCAACTACTGGGAGACTCCCGAGGGCTCTGATGACATCCGTACATTTCTGGGATGTCACCTACTGAACTGCCACTTTTACCAATTTGGGGCTTTGGGGAACGTTATGTCAAACATTTTCCCATCTCTGCATATCGCCTGGTGAAGGCTAGGGATCCTGATGGAGTGAAATGGCTGCATCACTGTGTGGACTGGGTGTGCTTTCATTCGGGGGGGCGGGGAAGAAAGCATTCGTAGTGGAGCAAAGACTTTCATCATAAGACTCCGCTGAGTAGGAGAGCCAGGCTCACACCTGTAGGATGCTACAGGAAAAGGTGTAGGAGCAAGCGCTCTTTGCTTCAGAAAGGAGGAAAGGAATAAGCTACAACAGCAAAGACATGTTGCTTTGACTGGGCCAAGAAGTTAAAACATAAGGAGGACGGGTAATTAATTTCTACAGCAGAGCTCCAAGAGTTTACAATAAACCCTCAGATGGGCAGAAATGAAAGCTTGTCCTGCAATCTCCCATTCTGAAAGAAGGCAGCATTGAGCAGAATACCAGGAGGAGCAGCCTGATGGAAATGAGCACTGCTGCATGTTTTTCTGGCCAAGAGAATGATGTGCAGTACGTCAGGGCCTGGCGTGTGGCAGAAGGTCAGAGCCAATTCTGAGAACCCAGTAACAGTAAGAGTCATCACGGACACAGGTGCTTCCGGGGTTGATCTTGCAATTTGGCTGTTTCCAATTAAATGTGAAGCAGCTGTGGCCCTTTATCTGCTCAAGTCACTGGAATCCATCTGAGGGGAAACTTTCTACCACCTCCTCCTCCCTCCACACCCCAGGCATGCAGCTCTGCTTTCTGAAGACAGAGAGGGGCAGGGATGGCCAAGTTGGCAGAAGCCCTGCAAAAAAAAAAAAAAAAAAGTTGCTTTCCTTATCTCAGGGCAAAGCAATGAGATACTGATTCAGCCATTCATTTTCCAGTGCCTTTATATGCGGACAAGGAGGACAGCCAGCAAAATAAGAAGCAAATATGAACGCTGTTGAAGGCTGTCAGGCGAAGAGATTTGGGACACTTTCCCTCAGGCAACAAAATAAACAAACGAAGCCAACATGAGGATAAGTTCTCAAGCGTTTATGGCATTGCTCTGCATGCTGAGTACAACAGCATTTCTTTTGCAGAAAGGGATTGAGCTTCAAAGAAGGTGTTTTCCATAGTCAGCTGGTGGGATTCTAGAAGAGGCTCAGGAAGGTCAACACCGAGCCACCAGGCAGATCAACCGGAGCTAGGGGATTTCAGAAATCCAGCCAGTGAAAGCTCCCAAATAGCTCCACACCAGGTAAATGTACTTTATATGAACTGTTCTTTGCCAGTTCATTGATTCTGTAGCCATCAAACCCTTCTATACCTTGGTTATCTCTTCTAGCCTGCCAAGATCTCACTTTACTTTTCCCCAATAATTTAAGAAAGGGAGAACTTGGCTCAAATCTGTGCTTGTTGCTAGAAAACAGAAATGTGAGACTCTAGGTATTCAGTTTGGTTGGCTTAAAGAGCAGCCATTTCACAAGCCACGCTTAGCATTTTGGACAGAGAAAGCCAACAATCTTCCGGCTTTACTCAGCCTGTATGTAACTGAAAGCATAAACAGCTTTGCTCTTTGTCCTTTTTCACTCTTCCCAAGGCTTTTCTCATACACAGGAGCAGCGCTATTTATCTTTAAAAAAGCTATTATTCTGTCCTTCCTGAAACTGAAATAGACAGCAGAGCTTAGACATCATACCAGACTGCCCCACCTATTTATGGTACCAGTACTTCATTATTATTGAACAATAAAGATCAGGCTACTAATCATTTCAATAATAGTAACAATGATCATACTGTTCTAGGAACAGAGATATTAAAGAAAGATAGTATTTGCTTTTTTGGCAAGGTGGCATTGGTAGTAAGTAGGACATAGCACGATATTTTGCTGAAGTTACTCTCATCATTTCAAATAGCGGGGTTTCTGGCTTAACCTGGGAAAGATTGTCCTGTAAATTACTGTCAAGAAATCATTGATATTAAGCCAAAACCACACTCAGTTTCAATGATACACCTCCAAACGTTCCTATGTGCCAACTCAAATTGTTCCTCTTCATCTTTCTGCGCACAATCCATCCACAACAATTCTTTCTTGAATTCTCTTGGCCAAAACATAAGCATGCAGCTGCTTCAGCTTTTTCCAGCTCTTGCATTTTTTCCATGTGCTGTCCACCCCCACCAATCTCTACATTAGAGTCCAGCTGATCTTCCCTGAACACTATCCAGTTTTCAATTGTCAATGCCAGAATGCAATGCAGTGGGCTTGACGCCCTTACACAACGGACTTGGAAGGAAAGCAGAAATGTCTCTTTTGGGTTTCAATAGAGGAGAGAAATACCTCTTATTCCATAGGGCTCCACAAGAATGAAGATGAAGACACCTGCGTCTCTATAATCCATAAAAAGATTTCTGCTTGCAAGCAGCTCAAAATCTATTGAGCTTCTACTTGTTTATTCTATGTATCCATTCGGTTAGTATAGCCACTACCCCAAAACGGTTCCTCTTCTGGGCCTTTCTAACTGTTTTCAAATCTTCTTATTTCATTGTTTAAAAAGGAAAGAGGAGAGCAAAAGAAGAAGGGTAGAAAAAATGCAGGGTTCCTTAAAACTCTCACAGCAACATAACCCCAACAACCAACTGGCCGTGCTTTCTGAATATCCCATAAAATTTTGTCATCACTGTGTCTGACTAGACTGTTTTTTGCAGCTCTCAGAAGCCATAAAATGCAAACAGTTCTAAAAGAGACAAAATGGTTTGCAGCAGGCTCCTCATTTCTCAAGGGGAGCCCCACGCAGTTCTGATGGCTACAGCCCCAGCTGTAGGACAACCCAAATACAGCCCCTGACGTGCAGGTCTAGGAGTCTCTTTTTTCCTAAAGACAGCAAGCTGTTTTCTGTGAATGTGCTTAAATTCTCTTTTTTATTTAAACTTTTTATAATCCTCTACTGTTTCTGCACCTTGAGTAACGCAGTTTAGTGGGAACTCTGGGTTTCTTTACCATGCCATTTATTTTTCTTTCTGTATTCTCATCTAAGACCTGTCGATCTGCTTGGATCATCAGACTATAGGAAAACATACCGTGCATCTAATCTTGATGGAGTACAAACATCTGCTGTCTCGTCAATCACACGCGCACAAGAGTATACCCTTCAATAAAGTTTTGTATGTTCAATATTCAGAACAGATCCTACTGGGTTTAGGGGACTAGTCCAGACAAAGGGACCAGCCTGCCCAGTGTTCTGGTCTGGAGCAGGGAACAGAAGCTACCAAGTGGACCATAATTCAACTGATGACGTATGCATCGTTCTAGGCAGCAGTCCAAGTCCACTTGCTTTCAAGTACCTTTTCCCCAGGGACTGACAATTTTAGGGAAGACGTCACGAACACGAAACACTGCTGCCAAGGTAGGGGAATGCGTACACAGAGGTGTCCCACATTGCAAATAAGTCAACATTAAGCAGTGGCTTTGTTTCAAGTTTCCTGCCCCATCACGCTACTTCAAGCCTATGAAGACGTGTATAGACATATCCCAAGACCATACAGAGCAAAGACTATTCTTGGACATCTCTCACACTACTGTATCTTTCTTTCTTCTCGAGGGCTTGCACACAGCCAATAAATTAATAGTTTCACAATTTCCAGTTGAAATCCTTTTCACGGGAAGATGATACTTTCAACTAAATGCAATTTGCTGAGGAAAGTGCCTGCTTCCCTGAGTGTAAAGTTTCTTTGTCAGAAACCTAGGAACAGTATACCCCAGCTGTTTTGGTACAGTTTGCTTGGGTTTTTTTGTTTTGCTATGTTTTTAGACACAGGCATTTTTGCTGATTTTAGCCAAAATTTCCAGCGCCCTAGTCAGTTAGTGTTTACTGCTCTTCCCTGTGCCATGTTGACTTTTCTCCCTCTGCCAAAGTGCTTCTTAAACCTCCTCTGAATGTACGCTCTTCCTCGTGTTTGATAGCTTTTTCTTCCTCTTTTCCCCATTGTTATTTAAGACCGTGCTTTTACTGCTCGACATATTCCAAGAAGCATTTAGGACAAATGCTCTGTCAAAGACACTTAAGTACAGTTGAGCCATATTATATTCTATATGAATCACTGCGGATGTTTCACAAACAAGGTTAGATCAGCCAGATTTTCCAACTATGTCGAACATAGCTTTTTCAGGCATAGTCTACTAGCCCTGCGATTAATCCTCCACATTGAAACTCACCTCACATTTGGACCGTGTCACGGCTGCCCACCAGGGACAGGAGCATGCTGCTAAGTTTCTCCTAATGAGGATAACAATCCTATGACAGCGCAATCTCAGCCAATTTTTATCTGCAGGATGCAGAGGAAAGGCTAACTTTGCAAAGCTAGATGGTCTCTCACCATCCCTCCCAGTTTTACGGTCTATGATACCTTTAGACAGAGACCTCATCTAAACAGCCAGGAAAGAGAGAAACCTAGGGGAGGAAGGAAACTAAGGACGGTTTTGTGCCATATTTTTATGTTATGCTAATGAAGATTGCCAAGAGCCTGGTAATCGATCCTTCTGGCCTGCTTTACTTGATCAGATTAATGAAGAAGCTCAGGGAATACGGAATTGCTTTTTACCTGCCCACCACACTTTCCAAGGTGCATCCGCTACATTAAATCTTGTCCTTCAGGCAAAACTGAAATTTCACCTGAAGAAGAGCAGCCTGACAGAGAGGCCTGAAAAATTAAGTCTGTGGCAGTCTACTGCCCTGCAACAGAGGAGCAACTACAACCCCACGGAGAGAAAAAGACAGAACAGCTATGGGGGAAAACGAGCTGAACCAGACTTTTCTCAAAAACAGAAACTGTGGCACTTCTGATCTGGTATATTGAAGCAGCTGTGATATGAGTAATGTCCTCAAGTGAAACAAATAGCCACTGAGACTCCATATGTTTCCAAACTCACACAACGGATGCTTTACAATGAACTTTTTGTCTGGAACTTGGGTGGGAAAAGGAGGTTCCTCAGCCCCTCACCCACGCCCTATACTAATGCAATAATCTTGCTTAGTCACAGAAAAAAGGGACAGAAAAAAGAAAAGGAGAGAAAATGATTAATAATCTGTGGGCAGCTGCTTACTTTCCAAGTGGTTGTCCGGGAGGGGTGTGCTCCACTTCAAATCCTGCTTGTCTCAGTACATCAATCACAGTGTTGTTACCCAGGAAGTGACCTAAAATACAGGTAGAAAATAGCACTGTCAATCAAACCGCTCCTCTCACTCGCTGGAGTTTCTCCTTTTGGAACAACAGGTTTGGGAGGCAAGGCTACCAGAAGCTAGACCAGCTCCAAAAGCAAGAAGGGCACGCTGTGCAATTTGTTGTAACTCAGACTCCGCTGCCCACCATGTAGCCTGCTACAGCCTTTGGCAACGGCCAGCAGGAGAGACAGCGTACAGCCTGGTCCCGTCGTCTTCCTTTTTATTTACCACTCCCTCCCCTCACACAGCTAAGGGACTGGGTGGATAAAAGAAAACCGAGATGAATTGCTAGTCTTGTCTTCTGCTGTGGCCATTTCCAGTATGTGCACGGACTAAATAAACTTCTAACACGGATGTAGGAATGACCCTGCCGTGGCAAACAGAATATTCCTAGGGCTTTGACTCACGAATTGGAACAACTGACAACCCTAGATGTCCACCCTGCCCATCGTTGTTCGCAGACATCTGCTTATAAAAAAGCTCTGAAGCTGCTGCACTGCACACTCAGTGCTGACCCACCTGAACCAGCAGCGATCCAGGCAGGGCTTCACCAGCCGCTCAGCCACCTGCAGGGCTGGGAGGAGCTGGGAATGGAACCTTATCTCTCCCTAAAACTGAAGATTTAGCCCTGTAAATCAGGGCTTTTTGCTGGAAGTGTAAAGGTCACATTCCTGTTCACAGAAGTAACAAAGAGCCCAGTAAGTACTGCAGCATGTACGGCCGTGAAAGAGTTTGCTTAAGGGAGCCCTATATACTCGGGTCTGAACCAAATCCCGCTGGAGTCAATAGGAGCCCTCCAAGGGCTTTGGGTACAGACTCCATAAAGCAGCGTAATTCCTCCAGAGCTTTCAACTTATTGTCAGTCCCACATTGTTTTCAGGCTGGGTTAGACTTATAAAGTAAGGAGGCAAGAAGTCCACTAACAGGTTGATTAAAATCCACGTAGCCCGGTAACCTGCCTCCAACTGCAGCCCTTGGTGAACGTTAAAGATATATAAATCTGGGAAAGGACAGACCAAGCCTCCTTCGCTATGCCCACGAGCTTCCAGCTTTGCACAGCTGCCTGACTCCCATTTACACCCAGGTCATCGCATCTCACTGCCAGCTCTGAACAGATCACCACGAATGTGCTCAAGCTGCTGCCTCCGTGTACTTTTTGCTCCGTGACATCTTGCAGCAGGGAGTTCCACCATGTGCCATATGTAAAAACACACTCCTCTGGTTTGCTGCTGCTCCGAGAGTGTGTGCTTGCCTTAAGCACAGTGTAAGTGTTTGCAGGAGATGTTTGTAACTGCCGGGCTCCATAGCAGAGCCAAATGCTTTGCATAGAAAAAACAAGGCAGGCAGGACGTGCCCGAGCCTCTCTCCATCCGTGCCACTGTGTAAGGAGCTGGAGTAACTGTCAGCAGTCACCCCTAGGACACTTCACCCATACAGCACAAAGTCACTACGAATTTGACAGTAATTCAGTCCGTAGTAGTCACTAAGCCTGCATCTCTCTGCTCACACTGCCAACAAGGGTGCTAATTCGCATCAGTTGTGGGAATGATGTAGTCGTATGGCTTTTAGTGCAACTTGCAAGCACTAGTAACAGCTTTTAGCCAAAAGACATTTCTTTAAATGATTAAATATACATTTGCAGAGCCCTAGTGTGTTCCAGGATTCCTCCACTTCCTTTTAAGAAAACTCAAAATTTGATTTTCCCCTAACTTACTTATAAGAAAAGCCAAAGGAGCAGAGAGCAGTCCCAAAAACGTGTTATACACCCTCAGAGATTTAAGAAATGAGACATTTGTGAGTGATTAACTGGATTTGATCATATCCTGGTTTTTTATGCAGTGGCCAAGGCAAACAAAAGTCCCCATTCTGTCACTGGGCAAAGTGACTCTGAGAAACCAAAGTCACGAGTGTCGAAGTCAGAGATGTTTCTGAGTCCATGGCACAACGCTCTACTTTGCCTGAACTGGAGTCTTAAACGCCAAGAGATTTCTTACTGTAAACAATCATCCTGAATCCAGAAAATCTTTGACATCACAACAGTACAAAAGAAACCAATTTTAACTGCTTTAAATCCAGGAAAAAAAAGTAACTGTGCAACAGCTCTGATACCTCATCCACCAGATGGTGGGACCGTCAACAGCATCAGCTCCTCAGCAAAGCCTGTGAGTCCCCTCAAGTGATGGATGAAGACCTCCCGGGCCTCCCATTCCTGCCCTCTGTGTGGGGACCATGACGAAGGCAGCCAGCTTGCTGGGCTGGCCATCCACTGTGCAGGGCAGCAGAAAAATGTCAGCGTGGTGGGACACACGCTTCCACTGGGTAAGTCACCCTGAGCCACCCAGTCCTCTGCCATACCCCTTTCCCTGGGAGCTGCCTTCAGCTATCCGGGATTCTGTGTCAGATTTGGACTGAAATGAGGGGGGGGGAACAGAAGAGGTTCATGCCAAGGTAAAACCCACCCACCTGGGGAATGAATGTCCCTCTTCTGAGGCCAGGGACTGAACCTCTGTATCATATATCTCCTTACTCTCTTGCTCTGAGTTCAAGGCTTATTACTTTAATTTTGCCTTTCCTAACACAAAGGAATACCAGCTTCCGTTAAAAAAACCCGCCCACCAAACACCAAATCCCTGCATAAATGAAAATTTTCATTACAAACTTAAATGTGAACATAGTTATTTCATTTTAGGTCCACAATTCAACACATACTAAAATATTGTGTTCCATTTCAAGTGAGAAAAGAAATGAAAGCAAATCAAAACAATCAAAACCAAAACCCAACTTCAAGCTGACCCCCAAATAATTCTCCATTCTACATACACCAACAGAACCTGAAGATGTAACAGCAGCTAGGTAACGACATGAGCAGGTCTTTGCAAAGCTTTACCTTTAGACTCCACTTAAAATTTTTAGGTTTGCATTATCTGATGTACGTCCAGGTAAATCACCACCTGTCTCACCATCAGCTTGCCCTGTTAATACATCCTTTCCACCTGATTGCCAGATTTCTGTATGGACCAGCTCTGACTTCTACTTGTCTTAACTTCTCTGCTGTCAGAGCTCACATATTGCGATCGACTTTGTATCCATTTCATTTATGCCACAGTAATGCTGCTGGGGCCAACTCATTATCTCACTACGTATGCTACAAGCAACTTCAAGCTATGTTCTACCTCAGTGATGGAAAAACTGAAAATATGCCTGCTCAGACCAGCAGCCTTCCCACGCAACACAGACATCTTCCCAACAGCGATCCGTGGTACCATGGCAAGGAGCTCCTCAGGATCAGAGATAGGTGGAAGAGGAAGGTTTGAGGAAAAAGGTGGCACTTGGGAGGTCCAGTGCAGGTGGGTGAAGTAAAACTGAAAACACCCTCATGTCATTGCTGTACTTCCAGGGTTAAAGAAGTGCTGGAAGAAGTGTCTTGGTTTGCCTCCTGCTGCCAAGTCCATCATCACTGTCCTTCCCCGTTTTAAGATTTTTAAAGGGAAGTTTTCTGTATGAGGAATTTTTTATATAAAATTAATCTCCTTGGTCAACTTGAGATAAGCATACACTTGTTAGATACTGACAACAACATAATACTTTTGAGAATTTGCAGCACATAATGAAAACCAATTTATATATTAGAGATAATTGAGCTCAGCATCAGTGGAAAACATCAAATCCCTGCCTCTGGCTACCCATATGTACAAACAGAATATGTAACAATTGCCAGGTCTTTTATAACAGCAGTAGATTTGATTTTTATTTATAGATATAAAAAAATATTTTTTTATCTATAAGTGAGTGTGTGTGCACACTTCTGCTTAAAACTTAAAAAATTCTCTGCCTGGCCTGGAAATTTCCATTGGAAAAAAAAAAAAAAATCAAGGAAGTTTAACTATTCAAAAGTTAGTGCATCTAGAGACATATCAGACAGATTAGAGAGACAGGGGAATGGCTCTTGTTTCTCTGTCACTATTCCCTCTTCAGTCTAAACCTGAATAAACTCTGCCTGCAGTATTAACCAAATTTACCTTGACAGCTGATGAAAACTGGATCCAAGAGGTGAGGTCAGAATACCAACTGCCTTGGGAAATCCATGCAAGTATGGGAAGAGGAGAGAAAGCAGACATAAAAGATTTTCTAGATAGGGACTCAAAGTGAAAGCCTGTACTTGGGCATGGAGATATGCAGTACAGCCTCTCCTAAGAGTTTAACATTTGAAAAAGCCCCCAAACCAAAAGGTGTGGCTGCAGTCCTTCTGCCCTCCAAGGATAAGGAGATACTCATGGGAGTTGCTTGAGGACAAGACCCAGTGCTAAACGCAGAGTCACTTTGCAGTTTGAACACAACCGCAGAGCAGTGGCTAGCGTGGCTCGCTGCACTTCGGGGGTGCTTCTTCATTAAATTTGATGAGGCCAAGATTATTCTCCTTTCGCTCACGTCTTGTTTTCTCAGGACAGAGGATCTGGAGACACTGGAGGAACACATTATACAGCATGGTTGCTAACATTAATCAAACACCTTCCATCCCTGGTTTACTTTTTTATTTTTAATTAAGAACTGTGCTTTGGACTACACAAAGCAGACACATGTAACACATTTCCTTATCTCCCTGAGGTTTCATTTTTCACTAAAAGAAAGAATAAACCACATTGGTTTTTTACTAAAAGGTGAAAAATACATGGTTTCCTTAAAGCATGTACATGCACACACACAGAGACTGCTGAAAAAATGCATTTTCTTCCTTTCTTACTGGAATGTCTCGAGGTGGAGAGAAATACACTTCTCAGCCAACTCTGACAGTAACAGCCACGTATTTTCTAACTGACCACAGAAACTAAAGCTCCCCTTTACCATTTCAGACGTTCTAGTGACCCCCATCAATAGCATACCTAAGCATACGGTTGCATCCCTCAAAAGTTAAATGAACTTGAGTGTTCCTACACAGAAAAATATAACCTTGTTTTGATGACAGAAGCAGAAAAAATGTTTTTAAGCAAATGTTACCTACTTTATCTAGATCTAGAGATATACTACAAATTACTTTGTCTCTTCATTTCACAATTCTTTGTTCCATGGCTTAGAAGGATAAAGGGGTACAAAGGAGGAGGAGATAATTCCCTCACAAAGGACCTCCATTGCCAGAGCCTTTGAAGTTGTGCTAAAAAAGCCTTGCTAGACCATTAGCTGACACACAGCAGAAACCTGAACTGTTTCCATGCACACTACAAGCAGAGCTATTTTCTGCACAATTAGTCATAAAAAGGGCCAATGTAAACTGTGTCGGGAGGTCTCAATTCTTTACATTCTCCACACAGTGAATCAGACGTTATGTATAACGTTTTGTTGCCATTTAGACCTCGGGCTGCATTGCAATCAGGAGGCGGCAGCCTCTGTTCCTCCTTTTCTCTCATCTCTTGCTGATTTTCAAGCCTCTTGGCAGCACCAGAGCGTTTCTGGTGGT
The DNA here is from genome assembly GCF_023638135.1 of Falco biarmicus. Classification (NCBI taxonomy): domain Eukaryota; kingdom Metazoa; phylum Chordata; class Aves; order Falconiformes; family Falconidae; genus Falco; species Falco biarmicus. The sequence goes on along the minus strand of NC_079298.1, from coordinate 12,107,470 downwards.
TCGGCTTCACAAGAGTTAGTGTAGGCAAAAATGCAAATGCCAAAACCTGAACGTTCATAGTTGGGGCAAACATTTACTGGTTCCTTTGCTTGCTGCCTCTAGAAGTATGCCTTCATTTCTCTTGTTCTGAGAGTGGTCAAACTGAGTATTTTGGAAGCTGAATGATTAACGTGTCAAGAAGAGGCTGTAGTAAGGAGCTATGGCAAACAGTTGAGGCAATGAACTTCATCTGAGTGTACTGATTTCTGCATTATAGCATCCCACTCTAACCCAATGGTCCCTGGGTAACAGCATGAGTTTACTGAGGGGGAACCACATAACATCCCACATTTCTCTTTCCTGCCATGGCAGATGTCCCAGACCCATGATGGGGAATCAGTTTTGTGGATAAGCCCTCCAAAATTTTCATTCCCTTCCACTCCTCCTCCAGCATCATAGCTGCTTCTATCCCTGCACCCAGCCATTCTTTGCTAATGAATATCATCCTTCAAAAACTGGAGGCTCTTTCAGCCTTTCTCATGATGACTCAGATTTAGACTGCTATTGCTGCCAGAGGATTGCTCCTCTTTTTCCCTAAACCACTCACTTTCCTGAAATCTCACTGTACTGAATCAGTAGCTCGAGAGCACTTTGACAAGGAACATACGTTGGATTTGCGCACAGATCTTGGTTTTGCAAGTCAGATCTGGAAGCACCTAAGTTTCCTCCAGCCTGAGCACCCTTCTAATATGAAGTGTCTTATCAGCGTATACAGAATGACACCAGGTAACTGATTAGGTGCGTGGTACGCAGCATCCAGTGATAAGTATGTTAGGACTGCCTGAAAAATTTTATTGTAAATTTTATTGATAACATAAACAAAATGAATGCTTGCGGGGATCTAGCAGGGGAATTTTCTGAGAATGGCTGGAAGGACCCCAGTGTCCGCCCCCACACCCCCAGTTAGTATGAAACCATATGAGCCATACTGCATGTCAGAGGATGAGAAGTGCAGCGTATCTATCATCAGCATCCCAAATGCATCCCTACCCACACCTCAGACAGACCAGATATAAAAAGGTATTCAGGTCCAAAACAAGAACTGTGTGTGGCTTTCCAAAGAGAAAGTGACTTTCAAAGATACAGCCCAGAACTGAAAGTGTGGCAGCTCCTGGGTAATAACAGCACCCAAACGCTATGGACAACAGATGCTGTGAGACAAGCTCATGTCTGAGTGAACCGACACCCCACAGAAACTTGGCAGCCTCAGACAACCCCTGCTAGGTCTGTTGATGTTACCCTAAGCATCCTTGCCATAGAGGAGAGTGCTCGGTGCCCAGAGAAAGCTGGGAACTCTGTATCCCATCTTTCAGAAAATCCTGTCACCCCGGGTTGCTGGCTTTTGCTGTGCTGCAGGACGTGGCTTTGCACTTGGAAATTTCAGCATGATGCAAAAAGGTAGGGAGAGGAGCTGGAGATGCAGGGAACGAGCTTTCTTCCTCCCCTGTTTGGCAGGAGTATCCGAACCCAAAGCATGTCTTAAAAAACACTCTGTACAAGCCATGGGCGATGGCCTTGTAAAGCAGGCTTTCATCATAGCCTCCTCACATCATGCCACCCCTTCTCCAAGGCAGATGGAGAAACCATTTTCCCTCTCTTGTTTGATGTTGTTATTCTCTGCAGTTGTGAGGAACTGACTCATAGCCCCTTCTGGACAGTCACAGGAAGCAAAGCAATAAAACATAAAAGGCCGAAGCGTGCAGCACTTTGCATGTCCAGCAACCCTCCCATGGCTCCCCTTCATTCTTTCCTTGCATGTAATCACCTCTCTCCCCTCTCACCCATGAGCTCTTACAGAATATGCCCTGGAGACAGCATGCACCATAGCTGGGGGGAAAATGGAACAACAAGGGGCCAAAGGGTGGGGGGATTATTCCAGATTGACGCCAGGGTAATGGCGCACAGATTACGTTTCCCTGGGGTGTCTCTGAGATACGCAGTGCAACACTACACCCAGAACATCTCAGTCTGAAGGACGGACTCCCACAGCCACCTTCTATGCCCCTTGGTATAATGAACTCCCCTCATGCCTCTCCCCTTCTGCTCTTCCTCCCTGCTTAGCCCCCCCTCTGAGCATCCCTCCCATTGAGGGCATGGAGCTATTCTGGAGGCACCCAAATATCACACACTGGAAATCCTTCTCTGGAAGTGGCCTGGAGTGCAATGCACACAGCCAACAGGCTCAGCACAAGATGGGACTGAGTTTACCAGTTTGGGACTCGTGCCATCCTCGCATAGGTCTTTGCTTCCAGACCCAACACAGTGCCATCACGTGGGTTCAGCCACTCTGTTCTGTGCTATCTTTAAAGTCTTTGCACACCTTCCCCAGCAGAGCTGCTCTAAATTTATATTGAGGAAAACAAGAAAATGATAATTATCCTTTCTAACAAAAAGCTCGATTTTCTTCAAGTCTAAACCAGCTGTTTCACTTAGATTAAGAAAAACAACACACACAAGAACTGAAGTGAGGTCACCTCCGAAGCATCTCCTCTGGCCTCTGCGTCAGACCACAGCAACAACCGAGCTGTGTCAGACCAACAGAACAACAGGGTTCATAGCTGCTTCAGGCATTTCAAATTGAACCTACCAGTCTAAGCTGGTCAGCCTCACTAGAGGAGACTGGCACCTCCACAGAGCAATTCATTCCAACATTTCAAACATCAGGTTTGGGAAGAACATAAGCCCTCTGTGAAATCCGCTCTTCAATGACCATGTGAGTTTCAATAGCTCCTTTAGCCTTAGCATCTAGCAGACATGGCCTGATGGCCCACGAAGCTACCCTACCACTGCCAGAAGCTCCTGAACACTGCACAGAGCCCATCCTTCCTACCCATCCCTCCTCCTTCTGCCCTGCCCCCCCCCCCCCCCCCCTTCCTTGCCGTGCGAGAGTTTGCAAGGGAGGGGGAGCTGTGTTGACCAGTGCTGGACAATATGCGTTGGTTGGTTATGCGGCTTTTGGGGCTCTTTCACATTCTAGCTTTACTTACGCTGCATTAGAGGAGTTTTCCACACACAGAAGATCCAACAGAGCATGTGCCTTTCAGTATATATTCCTAAAGAAATAACTCACTGAATATCAAGGATCCAAGTTTAAAGGGCAGAGGGGGGTGGATGAGTCGCTCACAATATCCTATTACCTCAGCCCAGTATATCTGAGATCGGATGAATTTAGTCCCTTCCTGATTATGCTGAGGAAAAGGTCCCTTGGGGGGTAAACAACTAAGCCTACAGATCTGAAGTGTTTATTTTCTAGAATTTATTTGTTGAGCTCACCGGTAAAAGCTGGAACAACTTACCAGGACTAGAAATCTGTAGGAGGAAAACGATGTGGGCAGAGCTGAAGTAAAGGTTTGTCTGTTATTTTGTCCCCTGGTTTTACTGTGAGTGGAGACACTTTGCTCAGTCTGAGATCTTGCATAGAGGATGGGTACTGGCATTTTCCCTTCTAACAGAATACCATCACTATGTGGGATTTTTTAAATTATTATCTATTTATTTTTTACATGCATGCTCCTCACTGAATCATGTTGTTGGGGACACAATTCTACACAAAGATGTGATGCAACGTGTGACTGGAGGTGCATGACCACACATAGAGCTGTGTGACAATGAACACGTGTCTGTGTCCCTCATGTGATCCTCTCCAATGGACATGGTCAATATACAAGATCTCGGCCAGCACCGCAGCAGAAGACAAGGAGATGAGTCTGAGGAAAATCTAGAGAAAATCCAGCCTCTCTAAGAGTCTTCTCAGTGTGCTGAGACACCCACGTCTGGCCCAACCACCTAGGACCATCAGATCACCTAAGTGCAGACGGTGTGGTATGAAAAGCATTATTGTTCGCCCATTGTCATCAACACCTCAAGCAGTGAGGAAATCGGTAAGGAAACACAAGTCTCCTTTTTCGCCCAAGGTGCCTCATTAGTGTGCTTGCAGCCTTGCTGAAGCAGACGACACACTCCCATCTGAACCAGTTATCAGCTCTGTCCACGTAAGCCACTGCCGCCCCCCCAGACAGCCGCCCCACTAAAGTCCCGACAGCTGGTGCTAGGCAGGTAGCCTTCGAGCGAAGTGTTTCATATCCCATCGCAAATCCCCCGAGCCATCCCCAAACTAGTCTGGAATGCACGTGGACCTGCCTGCCAAAGCCAGGCAAGGGTTGGGGCAGGGGGGAGAGAATTTGTTTCCATACCTCCCTGCTCTACGCTCGTACTTTGCAAAGCGGGTAACTGTGAACATGTTACTAAAACACCTACACTGACTTGATGGAGTCTGAGCTCAGAGCAGCTTCGAGCCTTGGAAAGCTCCTTGGTCAGCAAAACAGCTTTGTGCATGTAAAGTATCTCACCGAACTTGTGGAGACGTTTCTGCGGCATGGCCCAGCAGGGACCAGATCTTGTGGGACCTCAGCTTTTCTTAGGACACAGCCAGTACTATGAAATGCAGCATCATTGCCTGTCTTAGGCAAAGGCAGGTAATAAGGATGCACTTACCAGCCTGCTGTAGGAAATAAGTAGTGGTGAGGACCCTGGTATATCATTGCAGGCTCTGGGAATCAAAAGTTTAGTGAATTCCAGAGCTGGACTGTCGAGTTTGTCTAATCCTCTTTTGGCCTCATGGATGTGTTTGGCTTCCACAATGTCCAGTGGCTGCAACGTAATTACGCATGGTGTGAACAGCACTTCCGTGTTTTATTTTTGAACCTGCCCACTGATTATTTTATTAGGCTCCTCCCCCAGTTCCTCCAGTTTGGACGAGCACAGCTCTAACTGAATTTAAAATACTTGTAACCTTGCTCTAGTGTGAGATTAAATCATGAAAGTTAGTTGGGGGCAATGTCTGTCAAATCTGTGAAATTACTTCAAAAGACTACAAGACAGGCTGTCATTTTCCGTTTGAAAATAAGTCTGAAAAACCACAAATCAAAGCTCCCAGTTGACAGGACATGGATCCTTGCCTGTTCTTTCTGGTTTTGACCCCACAGTCAACTATTTTACAGACTACACTGTTTTTTTCATCTTTTCCAGGAGTCCCTCTCTGGTGGTTTATTTGGATTGTGGATGTCTCACAAGTGAAAAATGCAGTGATGCCATAGCACAAAACACAGCGATTCCTCAGCAAATTGCTGGCCCTCTGAAGTTTGTGGATACAGGGCAAACTTTGTGTTGGGGGAGAGAATGCCGATGCTTTCTAGCCTGCTTCCTGAGCACTGCCCTGCTGGCATTGGAAAACTGAAGCCATTGTACCAGGCTTTTTAAAAAAAGGAAACTCTTAAAAAAAAAAAAAACAACAACAACAAAAACCCCAACCCCAAACCTACGCTCCTTAGTATCTTTTTAAATGTAAAAGCTTCCCATTGTTGAGACCGTCGATGATTTTCCCAGAAAAATCCAGCTGGCCACTGGATGTCACTGTTGTTGCAGCAAAACACACCCCAAGGTTCACAAATCGGGCTGTGAATAAGGGAGGTGAGGTCCCCCCAGCCTGGAATGGCCTTTCCTTCCAGTTAACCAGCCCGGTGCTGGTGGCACTCCCCGCCAGTGCCACCACCTGGAGGCAAGGTGGGCTCGATGGCGCCGAGGTCTCCACCACCATCTGAGGGCAAGCCCTCCGTGGAGCTCGTGGAGCCTGACTCGCCCCTGCCCGGGTGCTTGTCGCCTCATCTTCCCCGCGCCCCTCTGGTTTTGCTGAGATGCCCCCCTGGGTCTGCACAACACAGCCAACCTGGCCTCCAGTTTGGATTCAGCCCTTTCCCTTCTGCCACTTAGCGAAGCACGCCGCAGCACGCGAGCACGCCGCAGCAAGCACGCTTCCACGCTTCTCCTTGATCATGGATTAAAACCAGTTACATGCACTTCTGCTCTGTGGTTTTAGCCACAGTTTTAGGGCAGTTTAGGCATAGCTGCGTGACTTTCAAGGTTTGACCCAATACCTCCATCAAAACCAGCTTTGTGTTACATAGAACATTTGCCTCCCGTGAGTTACACTAGGCGTCTCCAACCCACCTAACCACACAGGGGGAACCTGCCTGCCCTAGAAGACCTTCCTGAGCCTTTTAATTCAGCTCAGGACGCCTTTGCACCATCATGGTGAGCCTCACCAGTGCAGGCAACGGACTTTTTCCAGGAGTGCTTTGACGCTGTAGCCTGACGCCCTTCCCTCTGTGAAAGCAAGAGAAACAAGCCCCAGGAGACCACAAAACCCCTTCACGTTGGGGTCACCCCAAACGCAGGTGGTGCTTCTGTGGCACTTCAGGAGGTGTGAACTGGGACTTGCTTCCCACCTTGCACTCCAGGCTCAAGGCTTGCTGCACGATTCCTGTCTGCTCCAGCACCAGGAAGCGAACCCACAAAACAAGGCAGATCAAACCAACAAGCTATTGCCTCTGAGGGGAGAAGAAAGGCAGGAACACACCACAGACATCTGTCAAGCTGCTTAATATGGTGTTGCAAGACCCTCAGATACATGTGGTGTGTGAACAGATCTGGAGAGATCTCTCTTTTGAAGTGCAAAGCATGCCCAAGGCTGTGGAATAATAGAAAACTGGGCTAGAAAGTACCCATTTTTGTCTGTCTAAATGTCATAAATCAGGATTAACTCTGCCTGGGCATGATAGATCAGATTAGCTTTGACCCTAAGGATGTTTGTATAAATTAGAGAAAGGATCTCCTTAGGACACTTTGACCACAATATTTTTAAAGCATTAGGAGATTCCTTGGCTGTGTCTTTTCTTTACGATCTTTTCTTTCTTTAAAAGCAAAACAGAAGAAAGAAATGCTTTGGGAAGGATGGACAGTCCTTTGGCTAAAGGTCCTGTGGTGGAAGGAGTGGGGCTTTCTAGGCAGCAATGGCAAAGACTCTGCCAGGAGGGTCAGTAAATTTTATGTGTCGAAGAGACCATCTGTGTAGTGGGAAAAGAACAGAAAATAGGCCTGTGGTATTTAGAGATTCTAAGCTGTATGAATACCGTGGTCACTCCCAAGCCCACACGCCACCTCTCTTGGACGCTGCCTGTCACAACCCACCAGTGATGAGATCCATCCTGCAAATACTTCCATCTGTAAACTACTTTGTGCATGCATACGGTTGTACCGAGCCCCCACATCCCCGTGCACAAAGGCTACCTTGCTCACAGATGTTAAATTTAATTGACCAAAAGTCATGGAAAGCTGTATTCCTGAAGTACTAATTTGTACATGCTATGCCTGTGGAGAAGTTCTTTTTATTACAAATCTATTCCTAATTAGACTATAAAATGTGCATCTGCATTCCAGTCATCACTATTTATCTTTGTGAATTCCACCCACACAGATCTATTCTCAGCCACATGGCCAAACATCCTAACTAATTTCAGTTTAGTTTTTTTCTGTATAAATGTATAAACACACAGATTTTCTATATACAACCATGTTTCAAGCAAGGAGAACTATTTGATTTGAATCACCACTGCATTACTCTGGTTTTACACTGGTATAAACACTAGTGGTTTTCACTGTTATCTCCTGCTGCCCAGCTGTGAACACTGGGGAGAGGGAGCAACAGCGAAGATAAGCACAATTTATGTGAATATCTTTCTCATAATATTGGCTTAGTGAGCAGGCTGCTAGTGAAACCACTAGAAAGTGAGATTCAGCGACCCCGTTAGTTTTCCATGACACGGCTGCCCACTCTGACACACAGTCACATCCAAAAGTTGACTAAGTTATTAGGGAAGTTTAGAAACCTCAAAATATACACAACAGATTTTGAAAAACATTGCGGTTCCATGGGTTCAAGCATGCTTGAAGAATACGTTAAAATCCAAGCAAACAGTCTACGCCTTCGCCCCCGTTCTGTTAACACACACGTGCGCGCACACATCACCGAGCCTGCCTTGCAATTTGTAGCTCTGTTATTCAGAGCCTTCATTAAAGAGTAACAGCCCCTGTTTGAGTATCACGAGGCAAAATTGTTCGCACATGTGAACCAAACAGACACACCAAGGCTGCACCCTCACGGTTTCTGAGTGACAGGCTTAATAAGATTACGCTTGATCTTTCTCTTAATAAAGCTGGATGACATTCAAGCAAAGCCTGGGTTTTGTTTTAATGGTACATTAAGGGAACCCGGAGTTTGGCACAGCTGGAGGCCTGAACCGTCGAACAAAACTTGGCACTGCCAGCATTCCCTTATGATCTCAGACCTCACGTAATGAATATTTATATCTATACATACACACACGCACATATATTAAATGCCTTTCATTAGCTGGTCAAGGTCAACGCTCTGGGTAACGGAGCTGGGTGTAATACCAAGAATGATGATGGTTCTTTTTTGCTGGCGTTATGAATCACGCAAATTAAGCAACCCACAGCTTACAGAGTCTGCAACATGATGGACTGCTTTTAAACCACACATACCAAAAGGAAGGAGAACAACTCCAAGAAATAACAAAAGCAAAAGAGAAGTGTCATCACCTTACTGTTTAAACCTGAACACGGCAGAAGACGGAGACTCCTGCTTAACTTTACCAACACCGGCAGCCTCAGCCGACGCCGGGGGAAGCAGTCAAGCAGTCATCTGCTTGAGATAAGTCAGGGCTTGTGTGTTCTGAAGCGTTACGGGTTAGAAGCTAAATAGTGTTAGCTGAGTCACACTGATTTAAACCATCATTGCAACTGGCCCAAAGATTACAAAAGATAGAACACAAAGAAATCACTTAGAGGAACAAGGAAGATTTAATACTGATTTTTTTTTTTTGAGGGGGGGGGTGGGAGTGGGGGAAGAAAAAAAACTCTCCCCAATTAGGACTTCACTTTTGGAAAAGGAAAGCTTCCTTAAGGACAAACTGAGCAGTCCCATCTTCTCTTTCCCTGATCTCTGCCAGCTTTATACTAAGGGTACAGCTTTGCCTCTGCACGTGCTCAGCCTGCGTAGCTGTGTATACGTACCAGTCCTACAGACAGGTCAGCGGGTCTCAGGCTCACGCAAGGAGTTTGTGATGGAGCTGGGAACTAGGTGGACATGGGGTGGGGCTGCTTTAGCCTGTGTAATTTATCTGCCAAAAAATTCATTTTTGGGATAACCAAAACAGTTCCCAAATCACATCTGATGAGGAATACTGATGAGGAATTTAAGAGTACTGAAATATTGTCTTTTGCTGTTTCCAAAACAAAAAAAAAGAACAAAAAAATCAGTTTGATTTCAAAGCATTCAGAAATAATTTACTGAAATGTAATACACATACATTTCATTTCAAAAAGAACACAAACACAGACATCAAATTAAACAATTAAACATTTTGCACAGCCTGAATTTTCTTCCAGGATTTTGTTTTGGTGAGAAAATGAAAACATTTTTGTTCGGCATTGACCCAAAATAACTTTTCCTTCAATCATCTGGTTCAGCTGACAAAACAAGACATAGATCATTTCCACCGCTCTAGACTGAGCCTAGGTCCCTGTTAATGCGGATGAATTCCTGATCCTCTGCCCCTCTCTCCTCCTCGAGATCTACAGGCAGTACCTTAAAGCCTGAGCATGCTGGTGGGACCTTCCCTGGGGCTATTAGGGACATATCCAAGGACAAGTGGGTCATGCTACAGCCAACCCAACGTCTGACCATAGAGAAGCAGGCCAGGATGGGTGCTTGGCAGATCATAAATCTCGTTACCGAGTCCCATCTTCTTCCCTTGAAGTCAATAACAAGACTCCCGTTGAATTTGAGGGAGCTGATCAGAGCTTTATGCTACAGAAAAGTACCTGAGGAAATGCCGCTTCCTCCTGTCTTCAACTTGGAGCACTCAGATTCACTTCTGGAGCAGCATACCTGTGCAGCCTAGCTCTGGGTTCTCATTTACAGCACTTGGAAGTTTCCCCTTTTGTCCAATCTGACCAGAAGCTCACTGAAATCAACAGAAAAATGCCTAGAAGGCATGTCCTGTGCAACCTGTGATCCTCACTTTCAGTTGCTTTGAAGACGACAGAGCTCCAGAGCACATGCATTTAGAGGTGAGCAGAACGTGAACAGGAGATGAGACCCTCCTGCCTAAACAGAGGCCCACGTAAATAATTAAAAGCACTAAGAGAATATGCGTTCTTCCAGGAATTAAGCCAATGATTATCTGCTTCAATAATTATCTGCTCCCTCCACTGGATGAAGCTGAGATCATCCTTGACTGAAAGAAGAAATTCACTGCTGGTCCTATTGGCATTTTTGTGTCCAAACGCCGCAGTACTTTTCATCCCACCGAACTCCACCTACAAAGCTCTCACACTATATTTTGGCTGACTGTTCTGGGCTATTATATAAGCCCTTTGGCACTGGCCTGTCCCAGATTTCTCCCAACCTCCACACTTTCTCACAGCCAAGTTTCTGCAGGAAACAAAACACTTTTCATTGAGCCCAATTAGCTCAAGAACGTAGAAAGAAAAAAAAAAAAAAAAATGAAAAGGCTTTGGGTCAGTGACAAGAGCAATAGAGAGGCCAAGAAAATGAAAGGGACTTGCTCTGAAAATGTTTTTTACTATGTCAGAGCCAATTCCCAATGGAGTGAAACAAGAAAAACATTCCTAGAGAGATTCGAGATCTGTCGTGAATTCCCCAGGCACATTAAGAAGTCTCATTTTCCCCTCTGTCTCTCATTCCTTTCCGAGGTACATCATGGGGCTCCAGAAAGAGGATGATAAGTCAGATCTGTACAGTGGTCCCAGGCATTCGAACTCACAAAGAACCAAGGGCTGGGGAATCCTACAGTAACACTGCAAAGTTTCCCTAATATTTTTTTTGGGGGGGGTGGTGGTGGAATTGAATCAAAACTCTATTTGAAAATACTTTCTTTGTGGTTGAGGAATTGTGACTGCTTCTTTCAAGAAACACTCACTCGGATTCCTTGCAAAGTAACTGGTCTGTGCCCCTGCTGCCCCATCTTTAAAAGAGGTATAACCCACCTTCCCCTCAGGGCATATCTGTCCCATTACATGCATGTATATTGATAAAATTACTGACGACCAAACTTTGGCATGACCTTCAGAATACCGTGACCACTGGCTTTCCCACCATTGCCACGACACTCATCACTGACTTCACATCCAGGACCAGGAGCCCCACCAGAGCAGCGGACATCTATTTACTTTTTTTCCCATGTTTGGAGACATCAGTCCCACAGACCTGTCAGTATTAGCATCGAAGCTCACCTTTCAAATTGTTTGAAGTATTAATTCAAAGGATTACTAAATACCAGTCTTAGAGGACTGAAGGCTGCTACCAGGGGGGAAAACATCACTGTTTTCCAGCTGAGTTTTATTTAATGATGGACTTTGCACTTCCTAATCTCTGGAAAAATAAATGCCACATGGCATCATAATATACTGAGCAAGGGATAGCCAGGCTCCCAGCAAATAATTCACGACGACATCTTTTGGGTTAGGTTTTATGACACTCTTTGTAGGACAATGCCGCGAGTTGATCTTGAATATTTCACCATGAGAACAAAATATTCCTCCTGACATCTAGCTCTGTGTTCACGGGTTCATTTTTTCTGATGATTAATTCTGAGTTCATGCAGAGTGTGTTCAAGATTACATGGATTCATATTCAGTTGACCATATCTGAGAGGATTATTTTAGTGTGCCCCAGTTTACGGCCCATGAAACATGATCCTGCTTGTCTCTCTCTTTCTCTCACTCTAGCAGTACTATTCCGACAACCAGTACTGGGAACTCATATTATCAGCGTAAAAGTAGAAAACAGCTCTTTTTCTCTATGAAAACCAGCTCTCATTCAGTGCTTTACACTTGCTCTGCTCTCAGTGCCAACAGCCAAACAGAACCCATCAGAACATCAAAATGTTTTAAGGTAATAAATCAACATTTTCAGGTTTGCCACAGACTTTTGTTTTCAGTGCATCTAGCACATACTACCGTTAGTAGCGATACTAACCCAAACCAGACAAAGCATAGTGGAAACAGCCTGATGCCAGCTGAAGCCACTCCGTATGCCTTCAGAGAGCTGTGACCCGCATCACCCACACTGGAAGATGTTTCTATCTCTACCCAAGAGACGGGTACCGGCAGCACGGTGCTGATCCTGGCACAGAGCAGGCAGATGTGCCATCTGATAGTTTTGGCAACATCTGACCATCTTCCCTATCGCTGTATCGTTGTCTTGAGCCAACTGCCAGCTGGCCTGAACAGCGTTTGATGCACAAAACGCAGAGGAGCCTTCAACCAACAACACCCTGTAAATTAGACACAGCAATATGATTTCATGTGCAGCTCCCAAAGAACTCAAAGCAGTTTAAGGACAGAAATCGGGGTCTAATGCTATGACCCTTACTTAACAAGTGTGAGCTAATGAGAAAGCTGTCCCGTGGAAATAAGCAGAGCTGCTCACAGAAGTCTGTTTAATGTGCAGCCACACAATTAAAAAAAAAATAAATTAAAAAAATATTTATACTGTTGTTTCTTAAAACCACAGCCCAACCATATCTCCTGGTGCTGTACTAAAGTGACTGAAACGCGGAGCATTCCTGTTCCAGAAAACCCTGTCACTGGTCAGTAACACAGCCACTTTGGAACCAACAAATGATCACTTTTCCAGATTTGCAGGGAACCTACAACATACTTATGTTTTAAGTAGCCTAAATTCACACATCTCAATAGCTGACCAGCGCTTCTGCTGCATGTCACCTCACCTGAACCAACAGGAGATGCAACTTGCTCACGAGAAAGAGGAGGATTTGAACTATAACCTTAGAAGTAAAATCCCTACAGCACCAAACAATATTAAGCTGCCATTTTCCAGTATCATTACTGCACTGACCAGAGTCGCTGGGATTTTCTTTTGGTATTACCATGCATCCCTTCCATCCCATGTCACCGCGACTGCACGCAGAAAGCAGAGGTTATATACACCAGTTTATTTCAACAGAGAGCGCCTTTCACAACCCCTTGGCAATTTTATTTTTCTTTGACTGATGCTGTCAACACGTTATCTGAAGTCTACCTCCAAGTGCAAGAGCTCGGTGAGAGTGTTTGCATTGCACTTGTGCGTTACGCTACGCCCGGGCTCGGGCACCCTCTGCTCCATCACTCACCGGTCCCACTTTCTGATCACTTGACTGCCACTTGGATGAAGCCCAACTCCAGCCCTCTCCGAGCACAGAACACAGTCAAAGAAGGAAAGATAGTTCTTTCAGCTCAGTTTTCAGCTGAGATTCAATGAGTTGTGTGTTTGTTGCTTTTCTTGAAAAATAGAGCTTTCCTGTAAATGCTATGCTTACGGGAAAGATCAGGCCCCATGTTTTTTTCACTGATTACGGGGAACTGCAATATGCTCTCTGCAGCATGCTTTTTTGCAAATGAAGACTGAAGTGAGACTATCTTTTAGGAAGTAATAAATACAACACATTTTCTTTATCAAAAGATCCCGAGTATGCAACAGCAAACCAGGCTCCCTTGCCGTTATTGCTTCTAAACATTATCGTTACAGTTGATATATTCAGGGAATCCTTTCGCTGATCAAAGAAAAGACAGCGTACCTTAATCTCGATTAGCTGACAGTCTACAACAGCGAGCAGCAAGGAATACTCTGTGTGTCTGGAACGGCAGGGGAAACGCACCCCATCCAATTTTCCAGGACAGAATTTGGCCAGGACGTCAGGGCACAGCAGCCTCTTTGCAAAGTGCTACCGAACTGTTGGTCGCTGCAACCCCTGCCCAAGGCTCCCGAGGCACTGCAGAAGAGAGGACCTCACCGCCCCTTGATGGCGGGCGCGTGGGGACCAGCCGGTGCTGATGTGCCAGGCAGAGAATTTCTGAGCTGCCAACAGCTCCCCCAGCACCTGGCTTTCTCTGCTGTGGCTTTATTCCATCCATGGCTTGCGCCAACCGACAGCAGCTAATGAACGTCGTCAAAGACCACTGGCCAGCCCGTGGCACTGGGGCGGCAGAGGACAGACGTGAGGATGGGATTGCCACAACAGGCATCGGTTTCCTTTCCAATGTTGAGCTTTACCGTAACACTGTTTCGCTGTACCAGCATCCAATACCTTGATCCTGAAAACTCTTAATATTAACAACTCCACATCCACACAAATGCAGATAGATTATACACACAGATACACAAGTATATATATGTTTTCCTGTGGAGGAAATATGATATTTATGCTTTATTAGATGAACAAGGAGAACAGAAAACCAAGAATTCTGGGCTATTGCCCAAACCACACAGCTTTGAAATCAGTGGTGCATTGGGAAAAAAAAAAACCCACCCCAAACTCAACACAACACACAACAAAAAACCCCTACACTTCCTTCCAAGAAAAGTGTCTAAGTTTTCCAGTCTGTTTACGACTGGTGTCTACCCACAAGAGACTAAAATCTGAGCTGGATGGGACTGGGCTGGCCATACAACATCAAAACCCTCTCCTTCCTGAACCAGGGAGCAACACCCTAAGTGCCTGTACACAGAGGCAGACCTGGTGTCACAGAACTTTTCCCCCAAACTGTTATACTTGCTTTTAATTTCCAATGAATCAGTGAACACACCTGGGGGCTACTGCTCTTCCAGACCGATTCTCTTTATTTTTTTATTCTCAGAACTCATCTGTCTTTTCCTGACACCTGCTCACTGCCCCCTCTGAAATACAGCTCAGAAGTAATCAAGTACTCAGTATTTAATTTCTTTTTCTGGAAGAGTCTCTCCTTAGCTCTAGCTTTAATTAAATTGTACTACATGTATATATAGAAACAGGTGAACTAAAAAATAAAGTAACTATGACTCTCTAACAGAGAAAGGCAGGATGCAGAGTGATCTCCGAAGGCTGGAGGTAGCTGAGGAATGCGGTAAATACAGTTCTGCACAGAAACAACATCCAGATTACACAAGTGCAATACGTCTCTAACTGCCCCAAACTTGAATAGCATCGAAAAGTCTCCGCTATATAAACGTTATTTCTCTGGAAAGCTCAGTTACTGCCTACCACAATGGAAACAGCCCTCAGGATCAGCCAGATCTCTTTGTGCCTTCAAGCTCTGAGCCAAGGAATTGCTTATGTGAATCCTCCCTACGTCACAGACCCAACAAGCCATTGAAAATGGACCTAAACTGCACACGCCATCGCTTCCCACTTCCAGACTAAAGGCACCGACCCAGAAGCCAGGTTTGGAGCAAGGATGGTCTGTACCCCCTGAGCTCTGAGGGAACATCCTCTGCTCCTCCCATCCTGCTGCTGTTTTTAGACAATGATAAAGCCGTCGTGGAATGGTTTTCCTTCTGCAGTAACAGAAGGCTGATACAGCAGGTGTGCTGGTGTGTCATGGACTCCTAATCATGGCTTGTTCTTTCACCTCTGCTTGATGGATGGATGCTACTTCAAACACTTCTTCAGTCAGGACATGAGGCTGGGTCTGCATGAAGAAATGAACTGGTGTTTCACCTGCCAGCCATTGCTGGGGTGACTGCCCAAGACCTTGCAGCCTCCAGGTTAGAGCCATGACTTGCTGATGGGGAGGTCTCCATAGAGCACAGCCTTACTGCTCTGCTCCCTGCCACCCTCCTCAACGGTGTCTCCAAACACCAGTGTGGCATCAATGTATTTTACAGCAGAGGAGGGAACTGTACCATCCTTATTTGCCAATGGGACTCCATAAAGCAGCTAAAAACGTGTCACAAGTCCAACAGGTGGGCAGTGGCAGGGCAGGAATATGAACATAGATCACCCGGGTCATGCCTTGAGCTCTCCAAGGATGCTTTGGCCGCTCAGATGAAGCACAGCCTGGTAACGTTACGTACGACCACTTCCCCGCTTGTGCTGGGGCCTTTCATCTGTGAGACTTCACAGCTCTCGCTGCCCTGTGTTTAACCTTGTGCTGAGCAGATAATTTATGACCATACCAATTCCAAGAAAGAAAAGGAAAAGCTGCAGTACTATATCTGAAACGAAGTCTGGCAAGACACCCTGCTCTCTCCACAAGCACTTTATGGCAAAGCCTGAAATGGTTTCCCGGGATGTACTATATCTGGCACGAATCCCTGCCAGGCTAAATCGTGTCTCATTTAATTAACTCTCACAAATTTTCACCATCCTGCTTTCTCACTGAGGTCTGAGCCACAGCTCCTGCTGTCCACGTGCCATGGGGAGCAAGACACCATGTCCGAGGCCACTGCTGGTGGCCTGGTTGTGAAAGTGCCTGATGGAAACTCATCTCATTAAACTTTTGAAAGATGGATGCTCTGGCATTGGAGCAGCTCCGAGCTCTCAGCTGGAGTTTCTGCTGGCCTTTGACAATCTCTTTGTAATATTTTAGGTTTTGCCTGCTGGAAAATGACTTGTAAGAATGCTCTTGAGCGCCAGCGTTTGGAACCAGATCTGCTTCCAGCATTCCCAAATCCTGGATGCTCAGAGCTGATGTGCTGACTCAGATCACTCGAGACAAGCAAGTTAGTGAAAAGTTCAATCCAGTGGTAATGAGATCTGGTGGAATTAGACCTCTGTATGATTTATTCAGTGTTTTGTAATCAGCGTAGAGTGTTAATGTCATCCATTTGCTCCCAAACGTCTGCTTGGAAAAAAGCAAGGCCAGTCAAAGCAAATGCCTCCCAACCTTCCAGCATCAGCCTCTTTTCTTTGTAAAACGAAGGTGGTGCCTGGCAGTTCAACCCAACCCTCTGAATTAGCATCTTTACTGCTATTGATCACTGATCACTTCAGCCACATGATACTTCCCAGCTCCCTGCTAGAGAGAAATTTTTAATAGAGCATAACAACAAAACGCACCCAACAAGTGTTGAGATAAAAGCTATTATCATGAAATACAGACTTTTTATGAAAAATTCACTGTCTTCATATGTTTTGAAGATGCACTGACAGTAAATGGTAGGATTTGGTGGATGCAAATTATGGCAGACTATCAGGATTTCCCAGGGCTCACCCCCACCCCTTCCCAGCTACCTTCTATACACTACAGTGTTTTCACTGATAAATCCTGGAAAGCACGTTCTTGTCTCCTGAGCCCTGTGGTCTCTATTATGCAGCTTTTTCAAGGACAAACCTGTCCTGTTCAAACGTTTGAAACCCAGAGCGATTATGCTATGGAGCAAGAAAGCTTATGGCTGTGGTAATCTGGAAAGCCCTCTGGCACACAGCACAGTACTGGGGACCGTAAGGGAGCACCAGGGCTTGCTGCGAGCGTACAAGGAGCTGGACGTGTCTATGGAGCAGGGAGTTTAGACTTTGCCTTGTTTCCTGCCAATCAGTTGGAATAAAGAGCTCTTCAAAGGGCATCTTTCTCTGCGGTTTTCACAGGAAGGCAAAGTTCACGCTGAACAACAATCCCTCTTACTATTCAACAGGCTTATCTCTCCATTAAGTCAAAGATGTGGGGCTTCTCAGGTGAACTATCTTATTTCTTTAATTGAATCCTACATGCCGTGCCCCACTTTTTGAAACACAAGCTTTTATTCTGCTCCCCACCCCCCCCCCCCCCGCTCATAATCAAGCTAGTATCATTCCTTGCTCCTGTCAGCATTGCTAGATGTTTCCCTTGTTTGTTTCTTCTTCTTCTTTTTCTTTTTTTTTTTTTTTTTGGCTGGTGTTTCTTTGTGGTTTTGGGTTTTTTTGGTTTTTTTCCCTTTTTTTTTTTTTTTTAAATCTGCATCCTACACTTTCATAGGAGAAGAACAACTGCTAAAAAATCCATTAACATGGTTTGGCCAGAGTCCAAAGTTTCAGCTACCAAGAATGTTAAATCCTCCATCTGTTTGCTAGTTAGATAATGTTACCTTTGAGCTTTCCTTTGGCTGCTAAAGACACTTTATCTGCCTTAAATGTTGCAGAAAATTACACTTTAGGTCAAAGCCTGTGTGCCATTAAATAAGGAGGGGGAGGGAAAGGTTCTTGCTATAAATTTCCACCTTTAGTTCCTCCCAGCTCTTGGTACATTCAGACACAGAGAAGTCCCGAGCTGAGCGTAATCGTATTAATGACCTGGATAATTGATGGTGAATGATGGATATGTTGAGCTAGACTCTAATCCACTCTTAAATATTTGCTTGACTTTTTAAAAATCAAGGGAATACCCTGAAGGGAAGGAAGTTCTTTCACACAGGAGAAGCTAAGCAGCTACAGCGTGCTCGAGCGCACATTTGGCTAAGCCATTACCCCGTGCCTCGGCTGGGCTGCAGGCTGGGCAGCGGGGCCCAGATCGCTCCTTAGTGCCAAGACCTGGCTGTAACATCCATCAGGCACCTCCAGGGAGAGGTGACTCAAGTGCTTTCATCCACGCCAGCACACAGAGGGCAGGCCAGGAGGTGACCTTGCATAGCCATCCCCCCCCTCCACCATTAATCGGCTCACTTCTCGTTAAAGCTGATGGGGGACACCGCTGGCCACCTTCTCCCCAAGGAATGTTGTTGTATGTGGGGCTCACACGATTGACATCCATGGGAGTCTTCCTCATGGCTTCAACTGCAACCTCTACACCAAGGATTTTCCCAGAAAGCACGGCTTGCTCTCAAGTCACACCGTAACTTCCAACCTGGCCACGACCCTGCTCCCCAGCCTGACACAGCAGGTGCCTTCCAGGGGAGCCCTGGAGATGGAAAACTGCAACCACTGTCCCCTGCGCTCCCCAAGGAGGGAGCAGCCTCCCTGAGAAAAGCTAACAGGGAACCCCTGAGCATAACTGTGTGGGACACCGATGGCTGCTTATCAGGAAGGATTAAAACAAAGCCCCTGCCCACAGAAGCTCTGGCATTGCATTCAGCAGGGCAAACCCACATGTGCCTCTACCTAGGCCTGTTATAAACTCTCCACGGGTGGGTGGCTGGACAGGATCGGTCAGGAACAGCAACAAACGAGCGGCCAGAACACAAAAACCTGGCATGGGACCGGGTGAGGGCAGAGGCACCTTGTTTTATGTCAGCACACGGACCCTTGCATCATGCCATCAGGAGGACAGCAGCATGAGGCTGGTCTTGCCAGCTGGCCTCAGCTGGGAGAGGGACGAGCATCCTCCTGGGCAGTGAGAGATGTGGGATGGGGCTCTGGAACCTAAGGTACAGACCAGCCTGCTCCCTCTCTGCAGCTGGGAGGAAGGTTTCCTTCCAGACCTGTTATGATAGAGTTTCCCACCATCCAGCCAAGTTTCCTTAGCAGCAGCTGAGGGACTTAATTTTTAGGGCTAGGAAGAGATTTCTAGGCACAGAGCCCCATCTGCAGCAAAGTCAAACTGAGCTTGACAGCCACTGTGGGAGGTCAGGAGAAAAATGACTATTAAATAGGTGGAGTTGTCACTTCATTAAAGAATAGTGAAAGCGCCGATCTAAGGATGAAAGGCATAGAGGTGGGAGAGACACTAAAAAGGTCATCCTTCAGCTCAAAGTCACAGATCCAAACCTGGCCTTGCACAGAGCAACCAGAATTCATTAGTCCTTGCAGTAGCTTGTGACTGCCTTAGGGAAAAGTCCCTGAATAATTTCTAACTGAGAAACATCTGCAGAAGAACAGTTGTGCAAGGAAGATAGCTGTCCATTCTGCCCGATTCCAGGGTAAACATAGGGTCTTTATGATTACTGGTCCACTGGAATATATCAAATGCACAAAAAGAAGAACTAAAAGAACACGTGCCTGGACCGTACAAATCCTTTGCTCAGTAATAGACCAGCATTGTGTAAATGGCCACAATCAGTCCTGCTCATTCAACACAAACTAAGCACGGTTGCTACCATTGACCTAGGAAGTGTGAATGAACCGTTTGTTTGGAGAGAGATGAAAGGAAGCGTGCAAATGAAGCTTGTCTCCATCACCACGACAGATTTACTTCTTCAAGTGGCCTCAAGTAGCCTTGAAAAGGAAATCTGGAATGTTGTAACATTCATAAATATTTGACTGTTCTGTCTTACCTTGAAAACAGGCAGAAACCCTATCCTAAAGAAAGCATTCCCAGATTGAACAGTCATTTTGTTAAGCAGGCCTTGACCTGGGCAACTAGGTATTGGTGACATTTAATCTCTATCTATATCTATGCACATGTGCAAACACACGCGATAAAATGCACCGGTTGTCAGAAGGAAAGCCTGGGAAGCATCTGAAAACAAAGCTAAATCTAAGCTTGGTTACTTAGATTTACAAATGAAGTTTAGAAGCAAACTGGAAATACTTTAACATGTTAGAGGAGATAAATCATTATTTCTCCTCTCTTACTTGCCCCCAGAAAGCAACAATATTTCTTATTTTCATTAAAGCACAATATCCAGTGTCTTGGGCACCTCTGATCCGACCTAACGCCAAGCAGACAGCTATGGCAAGCTCACACCTTTCATTCAGACTTTCCACCCAGCTGCCACAGTCTGATTTGAGAAGCAACAAACAAGAAGGGCTTGTGGGGAAGAACAGTGAACAGGTATTTTAAGACGCACCATGTTAACAAGATCTGTAATTTAACATTTGCACCATGGTGCAGTGTTGCGACGGAGGGAAGACACAGTCACTCAATATGAGTGATCAGCAGACTTCCCTCCGTCGCGACAGTGCAGATCCAGCACAACCTCCTTCTGCTTCTGTTGAGAGAGTAATTCTGTACCTGTGGTGCTGCTGGCAGCGGGGTGTGTGCAGGAATCAAGGACTTTTCTTCTTGAGATATGGAAGCAGCTGAATGCACTCACCCAATATGAAACTCCCCGCTTTCAGTGGCTATGAACTGTGGTTAAAACTGTCAGTTTAGCTGCTCGGCTAATGAAAGATGCTTATTCTTTACTGGGGGGAAAAAAAAAAAAAAAAAAAAAAGTAATTTGCAGCCTCAGGAGATTTCCCCTACCAGCTGGTTTTGAATGCTGTGGTACTCCCTCCTCTGGGTATAATTAGATCGCTATAAGCTAAACAGTCCTTCCAGTCCCATCATTTTAACATCCCCCAAGGTGGTAAACAGCATTAAGGCCTCATTCCTGTAGCCTCTAGGTCAAGAAATATGTATGATTATATGTCTATCTTAAATGCTTTTCCTTGCGAGCACAGAATGAGCAACAATTAGTTTGCTAAAATGAATTACAAGATCTGGCAGGCTCTGGGTTAAGTCTTTCAAAGCCATATTAGCGCAGGATCCACGACTGCCTCGCCACAGCGTGGCACCAGGTTCACTGGAGCCCGGAACTAGATCAGGCTTCATGTCGACCAGTAAGGATAATAAGGAGGAACGACAAAAAAGGAAAATCATTTGCCATACCTCAGTTGCTTCTTTTATGAGGAAATATACTGTGTGTGGATTATCTAGATAGACGTGCATAGGAACTGAGTCTTCTTTTTCCAGTTCACAAACTGTTTCAGTAAACCAATCAAAAAAAAAAAAAACAAACAACCAAACACAACAAAACACAAAATGGGTTTGGTTTGTCCAGGACAAATGTTTTAAAATGCATTTGCAAAATTATTTTGGATCAGCCAACTGTTACATGAAATATTTTGTTCTTGGGATTCTATATTCTTCTTGTAATATATTCAGAATTTTTCTTTTGAAAAATAATAAAAACCAAGGCGCCTCACTTTGACTACATCACAACAAATCTTTGGATTTTCTGAGATACAGAAAACACTGGAGAATGGATACATTTTCCACTAGTTCTTTGTGCCTCTTGACCCAAGTTACTAAGTAGATTTCACTGCATTGAACCAAGATTTTTAGGCAAGAGAACTACTTCTACTTTTAGCATAATTATGTTGTTTGAGTAGCACTGGGACTGAACTTGGTTACTTTCAGGAATTCTCTCTAGAATAAAAGGGAAAACATAAGTTACCTAATACTGACATTGTGCATCAAGAACTAAAAATAACGAGCATCTTAAATCTGTAACTGATGGGGACAATTTAAAGACACTATGGAATAAAAAACCCCAACACATTAAAAATGGGACACTACATTAGGAACTTCAAACCCTGAAAAATTTAGGGCTCCATTTTGCTGTTCTGTGGAAAGACTTTGTTACTGCTTTCCATTTGAGAGGAAAGCAGCAAAGCATTTCAAATGCTTTTGAAAAGGAACAAATTTCCAAAGGAGCAGGAAGCGGGAAATAAGAACTCTTTTCTTGTGGAGGTTTTTTATTTTTTGGTGCATGTGTGTGAGAATTGACAAGGTCAAAATATATGAATGTGGCAAAAATGCATATTCTGCAACTGTTTTTGCATGTATATATCTTAAACAATTTAAATATGGGTACAGACATAGACATGGACATATATATTTTATATACATGTATGTACACACACAGAGTTTATAGAAAAGGTCAAACAGTGTGAAGACTGTGCCTCTGAATTTTAACAACTATTTTTCAGATATTTCCCTTTGCTGAAATGTCACTAATGAAAGAGACAAGCAACTCCTCTTTCCTGTTATTTCTGAGATACACAGGCATCAAAGGCAGGCAGAGGAGACTGGAGAAGAGCTGGAAAAGCTTCAGCTGATGATTAGCGAACACTATACAGATATTTCTATCTGAGCAGGGAAACCTGTCAAAAATGGGCTGTACTTCAGGTGGAAGAGGCCCCCCAGATTAGCAAATCCATTTCTTTTACCAAAAGACACAGCTTCGTACAATATTTTTCATAATTAGATGACATCCACATGGTTTTGCCTAGAGCTTCTCCCAAAGACATCTGTTTTTACCCCTGAGCCGACCAACGCTGAAAGAGCATCCAGTCTTGTCTTCATTCCTGGCCAGTCTACATTCTTGGTTTCTTCTGTTAACACTGGGCTCGTGATACTCTGAGCACTTTAGCTTCTGAGCTAAAACTTCATTCTCTTCAGCATCATCCCGTTTGTAGCAAACATATTCCCTGCCTGTCCTCTCTGCTTAGAGGAAAACTTTAAAATTACATCTTCTACCTCTTTTTTGGTGTCAGTCAGAAGATGCTCACGGATCGAGTGTCTGAACCCTTCATAAATACGGCACTGTGCTCCCGTCCATGCTATGTGCGCTGCAGAGTTGCGGAGATGGAGTGCACCTTTTCCACAAAGCTGCAAAGGTTATTTTGAGGAAGGGTGACATGGGGAAGATGCTTTCCCACAAAGAAAAAACCACCGTAACAGTGCCAAAACAGTGCAAGCAGTAAACTGAGGAAAAATGGCCAGAGGTCTAAATAAGGCTGGGACACATCTGATGATGAAAATTGTCCAACTTAACAAAAGAAATTAGAAAAAGTCAGTGCCTGAAGGTGCAACCCATGTTGTTCATACTGTTTGTTACTAACAGCAGTCTGTTCTCTAGTGAAACCTAAAAATAATTTACTTTCATGCATGTTTCAGATGAAGAATGAAGTTTGCCTTTCTGCATTTCTAACCTCAGCCTCATTTATACAGAACTCCGTTTGGAGATGCTGAGATGGAGTAATTCGTCCTCTTTCCATTGCTCTAGCGAGAGCTCCAACCCATAGCGGAGATGATGGACGGTATCTGTACTGTTGTTTCTTATTAGCTATGGGGAACACAAGATTTATGAATAATGCTATTGATGGGATATACAGTAAATTTCACGTGGGATTAAAGAAAGTTGGTTCATTAACTAGATTTAGAGAGAGGAAAAACCAAAATGATTACCCAATGGAAGACAAAAAGGAAATCATGTTTAGCCCAGGAAACATGGATGTATTCTGAAGGCATATGTTCTCTCACTTAAGTAGTTTTGCTTAACACGCAATATTTAATTGAAGTAGTAAGAGATTCTGCAATAAATTAGGCACAGACTCAGAAATTCAGATTAAATTCGGACCTAAGAAAAAGAAATGCATTTAAGTTTCAGTTTTCTTCTGCTGTTAAAGTACTTGATATTGCAAATCCTCTCCCCCGCCCCCCCCCCGCCATGCCACCTTCAGCATTACAGAGTTCGGGAAAGCCAAACTGTGCTCAGGATACAGGGGAGCTAAGAAACAAACTCAAATTTAAGTCAGCTTTTATATCAGTTTAGTTGACTTGTGTTGAATGAACTAGTCTGGAATAAATAAGACAAACAGGGATATGGGACAGAGTAATCACTGAGCAGAGAAGATCCTTAGGAAAGAAATAAGATCACCCATGGTAGCCAATATGACATTAAACAGTCATACTGTTTAATTAAAAAATAATATACATTCCTTTCCTTTCTGAGATTATTCAGCATTAGTTGGTAAAACTGCATCAATTTACAGTAGTAAGTCAAAGGAGATGAAGTTTCTGCTTATAGAACTAGAACTATGTAACATTAATAGAAAACACCTCAAACAGTTTGAAAACTGGCGACACTGAAAGATTTCAGAAAGCAGCTGTGAAAATGGAGAATCATATGTGATGGGAGCTTTTTCTAGCAAAAAATTTATAGGGATTGGTAACGAGCCCAACACTAGTCAACATTTTCATCCACGGTTTGGAAGTTCTTCTCAAAACGCTGCCAATAAAATCCACACGCACAAGACAGACTGTCAGCATGGTGAATTATGAAGACATAGAGCCATCTGAACAGATCTGCCTTCTGAAACAAGGCAGGCAGGAACGCAACCGATGCTCAGAGAGACTTTTGCAGACAGGGGACACCGGCTAGAACTCTCAGACGATGAGCCTAGATGCTCACCAGTGACACAGACCCTGGTTCTCCGCATGCTGCTGCTCTCCTGGGCTGGCGAGACTAAGCCGTGACCATCCACAGCTCCAGTGACCAGCCTTCATAAGAAGCATCATCAGGAGCAGCATAACTCAAGAAACCTAGTTTTGGCAGGTCACTCCAGTATGGATTTTCGGATGTCTAAGAGCAGCTGAGCACACATGCTCCAGCCTTTCCCTTATTAGAGCACCAAGAGGAGTTCCCTCTTTCTGGCTGTGTATATTCAGGTAATATGTGCAGCCTAAAGATCTTTAGGACTCTTCCTGCCTCTGAAATTAGCCAAGGGTTAATGGGGAGGGTGAAGGAGGGGAGCAGGCGGACGCATAAATCCATTTTCAGTATACACACACAAGCCTTGTTTTCTTAAGAAACCACAAATAGAAAGAAGATCAACAGAATAATTCAAGGACCAGGAAACAGGCCTCACAGTAGGAGATGTAAGTAGTTTGGTCAATTTAGCGTGCGACGGAGATGTACTGACTGCAGTTTACACATCTTTGCTAGGAAAACCTGTGCATGTGGAAAGATACATCAGTTTAGCAGAGAAAGGCACGACCCAGGCAGTCAGAAGGTACACGAGACACATTCAAACAAGAAAGAAGATACTTTATCCGTTTATTTATTTTGCCAGTTGCAAGTAAAAGCTATTGGAATAGCTTATCAAAGGGAAGTGGAGAGAGATCCCTCCACGTCTTTAAAATTACTCCAGGTGCCACAAAGATACATTTTACTGGAGTCCACATTACTGGTTATGTGCAGGGCAATAGCAGGGGACAGCACCTCACCTGATTCTGGGTTTTTTTGTGTGGTATCTGTCAGCCTTAGGGTCACACTAACTCACACAGGATGCTACTCCATAGGGGACTCCCACGGACTCCTACAGGTCTCCTTATTGCAGGCTGGGACAAGGGTAGCACCATGTACATTCAAAAAGAGAAGACGGGACAAGCTCTACAGTCGCTTTCTGAGCAGGGTAGTTCTGCGAGTTGGATCTTCTATGGACCTGAAAGCATTCGGCATCCTCTAAATTGTGGTCTTTGACCCCTTGCTAAGTCTTCCCATGTTCCCCCCTTCATCCTCAACCCAACCTGTGAAGCAACAGCCTGGGGAAGAGCAGAACGGCTGGGAAACCTCCCCGTTCCCATATGTGAAGCTCTGTTCGTAATCAGCACTGCTCCTGTCCATACCATCAGCTCTTCTTCTATTGTTTCAGTGGGAGGAAGATCAGGTCGGCATCATTTTTCCCAGGGTAACACTGCAGAAACACTGCTCTGCTGGAGAATGGCTTTGGTTTGTCACAGACAAGGCCTCACAAACTGACAGTTTTCATCTGATTTTCTCTGGGCAGTGGGGGAAGGAACATATTTTCTCCTCCAACAGCATTCAGCAAATTTGTACTGCGGTCAGCTAATTTTATTACTTCTCATAAATGTCTGTTCCTGTAATGCTCTCAAGGTATTTTCATAATTCTATCTTGGGAATTACAAATCAACTTTCTCTTTGATAAAGTAACCTGCAGTATTTTATTTTATTTTTTATGTTATGAACAGCTGAAAATGTATGACATCCCATAAAACGTCTGGGTTAGGCCTTTGAATATTGCTTCTTTTAAGAAGTCTTTTAGCATTGAAGCAGAGAAATACAATCCTGGGATTGGAGTCTATTAGGCAAAAAGGGGAAAGGAAATCCTTAAAGCCAACGTCTAGAGTGTCTTTAAAGTTGCTTTTCTGTATTCCAAAGGGATCTAACTTCCATTTAATTAAATTTTTGTTTAAGGAAAAGGAACCTGGATTATTTTATTTATTTATACATTTTTGCAGAAGTTTATGATGAATTATATTCGGGAGGGGAGAAAGGTGAGGAGAGAGGTGCTCCCTAAAGACAATGCATATTTAAGTAATGAAGTATTTTACTTAGCCTAAAAATTGCCTTCATGGCCTCAGAGACAGAGCCACAGCTTCTCTCACGTAGCAACAACTGCATGTAGAGGAAAGAGTCCTCTACCCTTAAACAACTCAGGACGCATTTTCATTCAGTCACCCCTCCAAATCACAGGCTGGGGAGCATCCCCAAACTACTCTGCCAGTTTTCTGTCACATCATTGTTACAGGAATTTTACAAGGCTAATTTTAATTTTTTTGATCAATTTATACCAAATCCTAAGTCACGGCAGTAAAGCATCTGTTTGTAAACAGGCGAGGCTACAGCACAAAGATAGTGAGCTATTCTTGTATTACATTTAGGGACAGAAATGACACACAGAGGATTTTATATTTTAAAATCAACAAGCAAGCCATTTTCCCCAGCGGGCACTCTAGCCCAGAATCTACACAATATCTCTGTGCTTAGAGAAACAGTAGAAAGAACATGTATGTCACAGATGAGCATTTCTCAGCATAACCTTCCACTCTCTCTGCTTTAGGGAATTACTGAACCTGAGATTACACATCAGTCATAACTGTAATGAGCCACTGGTGAACTTGTCTTTCTATGAATGTGTCAAAACTTTCTGTGTATCCACTAAAAAGAGAGCAATGAATAGAAAACGGTTCATCAGCACCTGCCTTTTCCTTGGCACACCTATCCCAAAGCAGTGATGCTCTGCAACTGCATGTCCTTTTTTGCTGAGGTTTGCATAAACAGCACAAGCAGTAAAACATCTTCAAGATCCCTTAAAAGACTATCCTTCTGTTTAGGACTCCAGAACTTTCACAGTAACGGATCTGGCAATTACTCCCTCTTTTTGTCACCTACATTTGGAGAGCTAGTGGTCAGATGTAATTAACTGGCTTCAAGTACATAGTTCCACCACTCCAGTAAAGTCCAAGGATGCTCCAACACCCATGACCCTTTGCCCATCCCTAATGAATGCACTACAGACAATTTATCAAATATAAATACCTTAATCTTCACACTTCTGGTGCAGGACCTACATTATTTAAAGGCTTGCATCATCATAGGTATCACTAAAACGCACCAGTCTGGAGCACAAAATGGAACGATGTCCCTGGCATCACACTAGGCCCTCATGGGTCTGCACACTTCCAGCTGGAGCAAATGGCAGTGGCCTTTAGTACATGCCCGGAACAAATGTCAAAGCCAGTCCTCAAGGTTTATAGCAAAATGCTGTAACTAATCACGCATATTGTTGGCAATGATCTCCAAGACAACACAAGTTAAACCATACAAAGCCTGCATAAAATACCTGAAGCCCCCATCTGACCCATGGAACCAACTGTGCAGAATCATAGAATGGTTTGGGTTGGAAGGGACCTTAAAGATCACCTAGTTGCAGCCCCCCTGCCATGGGCAGGGACACCTTCCACCAGACCAGGTTGCTCCAAGCCCCATCCAGCCTGGCCTTGAACACTGCCAGGGATGGGGCATCCACAGCTGCTCTGGGCAGCCTGTGCCAGTGTCTCGCCATCCTCACAGTAAAAAGTTTCTTTCTCTTATCTAATCCAAATCTCCCCTAGTCCAGTTTAAAGCCATTCTCCCTTGTCCTATCGCTACATACCCTTGTAAAAAGTCCCCCTCCAGGCACTGAAAGGCTGCTTTAAGGTCTCTCTGGAGCTTTCTCTTCTCCAGGATGAACCACCCGAATTCTCTCAGCCTGTCTTCACAGGAGGGGTGCTCCAGCCACGCTGATTGTGGCCCTCCTCTGGACTTGCTCCAGCAGGTCCATGTCCTTGTGAAAGGGGACCTTCTCATAAAGGTGGATGCAGCACTCCAGGAGTAGTCTCACGAGAGCAGAGCAGAGGGGGAAAATCACCTCCCCTGACCTTGTGGTGTGGCTCAGGATACAGCTGGCTTTCCAGGCTGCAAGCACACATCAGGCTTCTCGCCCACCAACACTCTGAAGTCCTTCTCAAGGCTGCTTTCAATCTATTCTCTGCCCAGCCTGTATTTGTGCTTGGGATTGCTCTGACCCACATGCAGGACCTTGCACCTGGCCTTGCTGAACTTCAAGAGGTTCACATGGGCCCACCTCTCAAGCCTGTTTCTGTGGATGGCATCCCTTCCCTCTAGCATGTCAACAGCTTGGTGTCATGGGCAACCTTGCTGAGGGAGCATGCAACGTCCGTGTCACCAACAAAGATGATAGAACAGTGGCAGCCCCAATACTGACCCCTGAGGAATGACACTTGTCACTGGTTTTCACTTGGATATTGAGCCGTTGACCGCAAGTCTTTGAGTGCGGTAATCCAGCCCATTCCTTATCCACTGAGTGGTTCATCCATTAAATCCTTATCTCTCCAGTTTGGAGACAAGGATGTCATGTGGGACAGTGTCAAATGCTTTGCACAAGTCCAGGTAGACGATGTCAGCTGCTCTTCCCTTATCCACCAACGCTGTAACCCCACTATAGAAGGCCACCACATGTGTCTGGCACGATTTGCCCTTTGTGAAGCCACGCTGGCTTTGTAATCACATGAAATCTGCTGGGTCAGTGCATGCCACGCTTCCAACAACACACACCTTGCCAAGCACAACAGTCGTGTTTCAGCAGAGTCAATGGGATTCCTCATACATTCAGAATTAGCATAGCAGGAAGCGCTTTGCTCAATCAAATCCTCATCAATTACAAGGAAAAATGAGGCAGCACAAAAGATAGGCAAATACTGAGGATTTTGGGGGGCTTTGTTGGCTTTTTTCTTCTTTAAATTTGATTTCCAAGCAGTGCTTTGAGAATTATTGCCGATTACTACGGTTTTGTCAGAGATCTGAACACTGCATAAAATTTCTGATGATCCTTTCTAAATACACCTATGCTGTGGGAAGCTAATGTTACAAGACTTTATGAGCAGTGTCTGCCCTGCTTGTGCTTGCCTGTGCTTTGCAAATTCAAATACCTGGAGATTCTGCTTCAGTGCTGCACCTAGGGGGTGAGGGAGGCTGCAAACTGGTGTTTCCATTCCACAGTGAGGACAAGTCAAACTACAGGGCTGTTTTTCAGTCTGACTTCCCATGGGAATGAAGCTTCTGTGATCATGTTCTCCTCTGTTTTTTGTTAGAGGCCTTCAAGTGATTTGTTTACTTCAGCAAAGTTTAAAAGCAGAGCAGAAGTCTCGGTAACATCATTAAGTATTGACAGTTTTCATCCAAAAAGGCACATAGGTAGAAAAACAAGGACTGATCTATTCTCTCTGCAGCAAATGAGACCACTTCTTTGTCATCAGAGAAATCACTACAGCTGCAAACAGATCTTCATTAATTGCTCTCTTCACAGTAAAACTTGTAGCTGTAGCTTATAAGTTACATTTGAAATCATCCTCAGAGAATTTATCAAATGCTGACTTACTTAACCTAAAGACCCTAGCCACATTTTTCCTGCTTCCAGCACTAGTCCTCTGCAAAATATATAAAAAGTAGCTATAGGACAGTCATGAAACTGCTGACACACTCCTTGATGATACACAAGAGTGACTTCCTTACTCAGTTGGGAATAGTTGCATCAATCATATTAGATTTAAAAAAAAAGCCCATTAGTAAAATGTTGAGAACAGAGATACTCTGCCATCAAGCAAATCTTTGATCAAGGGATAATCAGAACATTTCTGAAAGTCAAAGAACTCTGCCATCTTCAAAGAATTGCCTTAGAGCAGAAGAGACATCTAAAATAATAATAAAAAAACCAACCAAAAAACCCCTCCACACACTCAAAAAAAAAAATCCTGAGCAGCTACCTTGATGACAAGCTAGATAGGATATGTGTGTGACAGTGGATAACTCCATGCTCATAGAGTTAGACGATTAATTTGCAACAGAAAGCCATGGAACAGCTGTGAGCTACAAACTGCCACAGGTGGTTTCTCGCCCTGGTGGCCCTGGAGGCTTGCGAAGGGCAGCACCACCTAACACAGGTCTAAGGCAGAGAACCAGTTGCCCTCCAGTGGGACAGAGAAGCTCCTCCGAAGGCAATACAGAGCATCCAAGGTCATCCAGAAAGGTAGTTTTTCTCCTCTAATGAAGCAGCCTATGCCTCCTCCTTGGTCTTTGGACTCGAAGGGCAGGTTAAGGATACGTGCACATTGCACTTTGAGAAAAGGCAGGGGAATGCTTTCAACACCCATTTGGAGACTTCCTATGGGAGGATGGAGACACACGCCTGCCTGTGCCAGACGGGTTGACAGAGCAGTTAACATGACATCAGGTACTCACCACCGAGATACGCGGTTGGGCAGGCCTCGGTGTAGATGAGAAGCTTGTGGAGCTGAGAAGCCAACATGCTCTTCATTGCTCTCAAGCTTGCTTTTTAAGAGCTACGCAGACACATCCTATAAATCTAAGTTAACCCTATAAGCCTGGGGAGCCAGAGTCTCAGGCTGAGTTCAGGACTAAGGAGGGCTTTGCAGCATTAGCTCATTCTAAACAATCAAACCTGTTTCTTGAAACATTTGTGTAGATTTATGAGGCTCTGGTGGGTGGGAACCTGAAACAGATACCATGCTCTTCTCTTCAGTGCAAGAATGATTTATGCTGCCAGGCAGCTCTTTGGCACAAAGCCAGAACAGATCTATCAGATGTAACTAACAAATGTTGTAAAACTGAGTAAACCAACTACAACGTGAGCATCAGTTCTCCAAGCACGTGGGCCCCAACAGGGAACAACAGGTGCATAACATAATTACAAGCAAGAAAAACAAGAGGTATGTACAGAGGCAAACCTTGCAAAGTTGCATTCATGCCCATAAATCGCCATGACAAGTACAATACCAACCAGGAACAAGAAAGAAAAAAAAGGGGAGATACGTGCGTGGAAAAAATGTCACAGCGCATCGAACAACAGAGTAACAGAATTGGAAGCAGCCGTGTTAATCCCTCGTGGACTATCTTACCATAATGATTATTTATTCCTTACAAATGGGAATTCTAATCTGCTGATTTTGTGGTTGCATTTTTGTGGCTTAACATTCCACATGTCACAAGAAACATCGGCTTCCCCACCCTGCCTAAATCCTCCCCTGGTTAAATTGATCACATGTGTGGCACACAAACCAAATGGCCACATGCAAACATCTTGCCTCTGATGGACTGAATCCTGCTTATCCTTACAATAAAAGGGCATTCGATAATCATATCTTCACTTCTGCAATGTTACTTTCTTCCTAAAATGCCACTGGAATAATTTCGCCCAGTACCAAAAAAAAAAATACCAGAAAAAACCTGAAGAAAACATCATGGTATTATCCTGGATCCCAGCAGCTATTCGTTTCTCTAACTAAATAAAAAAGAACACCTCTCACCCCTCCTAAGAGATTTGGATGTGATTTGAGTTGGAGTGGTGCTCCACTGCTCGTTGGTTTGTAGCCAGGACAGCACCCAGAAATAGCGACCTAGGAGATCACATCTCCTTTAATGAATCCAAAATTTGTGTGCCTACAACCAGACAAGTGGATTATTAGACTCCAAAACAACAAGAACCAAGAGGTCAGCACTATTCAAAATCTTTCTAGCAACTAGTGATACCAAGCTACAAACCCTATCAACCTCACCAAGTCCTACAATGCCACATAGTACACCATGGCAATTTCTCCTACCAGCAGTAGCCAGACCTGTCTCTGCATGGGCTGGACAATGCTCAATGCCCTGAGAGGGACCTTATACATAAATTATCCTTGTGTGGAGCTTGCTTGGCAGGGGAAGGCTTCCATAGGATTTACCCTGGAAGATGCAGAGCAAAGCTCACTTAGATACCCTGCTGCTGGAGATGTGACTTGCCCTGCTGGGATGAGCAGTACAAGGCTTGGCTCCATTTTCTCACGCTTTCTTAAAGTATGAAAGGAAAATCTCTCTATGGCTTTCAGGTTTGGCAAACTAGCATAATGAAACCCAGTTTAATAAAAAGCAAGTTTCCCAGAATCACAGATCCATGAACCGACTTCCCCAGACATGCTGCTTGCACTTCTGGTCTTTACCACAAAGTCTGGTGGCTTTTCCTAAGCTTTGAGTCATGTCAGGCGCACAAAGCTCGGAAGCCACAGAAAAGCTACAGCTCTGTGCTTCCCAGCAGGGCTCCCTTCCCACCGGGTACGTGCGCACTGCTGCACAGAAACCCGCCAAGCAGCTCTCCTAAGCACCGCGCGCCTGGTCATCCACCAAGGTACCGGTGGCCAGCTCACCCCCCGCCCCAGGCATGGGAGGTGGGCATGGGTCTGGGGAGGTCCATGCTGGGAACTGCTCCCAGAAAGCAGGATGGATACAGCACTTGGTTCTGCTGTTCTCCAACAATATCACAGCAGGCGTTGCATGAAGGTACCTCTTGGACAACCAGAAAACCAGCACCGACACAGCTCACCAACACGTGACTGGAGGTCCCCAAAGACATGCACCCATTTGGTAGTGGCCATGCACCAAGTGCATGACGCAGCACCCAGGCACCTGTCTCCTTGGCACAGCACATGGCATCTTGCATACCCACGTTCCCATGAACAAAAAGATCTGCCAAACTGTGATGAAAAGGTCTGACCAAATTGACACCAGATGCATCCTCCCCCCAAGTCAGCTAGGACAAGCTGCTGAGATTGCTATTCCGTGACGTCTTACAGCTGGAGGCTCCACCAACATGTGATATTAGAGTACATGTGATGATAAGAAGGGTGTGCCAAATAGCTAAATTGTAGCCTTCCTCTAACATAACAAATAACAAGGCAAACTCAAGCTAAATTAGAAGGCAAACAGTGGATTAAGAAATACAACAATCGTCATATGTATTGAATGTGATCGTTTACTACAGCAGGATGTTAGTAATGAAAACAACCCTTTAGCTACTCACCCTTGTAAACCCACAAAAGAAAGTGTGTTCATCAGATCTTTGTCCCACCATCTAGGGGATGGTTTGTAGCAGGAGGCCATGTGAAAATGAGAGTAAAGATAAAGACAAGTACAAAGTAGGTTAAAACACTACCAAATTAGCTGTCTGCATTCAGTTATATCAACAAAAGCATTTCCAACCCAGCTGGTACTCAGCTGCTAGGAGGTGGAGAGAGATGGTGAATCAGAATCATATTAATTTATTGATTAAAAGATGCACTTCATTAGGATGTTCTGCTATTAAATTCCACATTGCTTTTCTCTTAAAAACCTAAAGAACTACTAATTTTCATAACTTGCATTGATTCTGCCTAATTAAATAATTCTTTTGAAGCAGTATTTTTCTCCTCGGAAATACTGTCTCCACTCCAAAACGTTTTGTGGAAGATATCAGTTTTGAAAAATTACTGAAAGGGAAAATTCAGTTTCAATCATTTGAACGCTGTAGTATCATTTTTGGAATTTTCATCGTTTCTTTCATTTACTTTTTGAATAGCATTCACTTTTGACTGTCATGTTCTTTCAAAATATTAATATCAATGGTAAAACGTTTCCAGAAATCATACCTTTGCACAATGGCTAATCTGCTATCTCCAATGCCTGGCAGTGTTTGGTCATCCTCAAGAGGGAAACACAGTAGGGTTTCCAGTGAGGTTCATTTTGGAGCAGACTGGAATTTTTGTTCCAAAACCTTTTAAACATTGCTTTTCTGATTCAACTTAGAGTACAAACACATTTCTTTCCCTGGAAGAGAAATAGTGCTTTTCAACATCCCACGTGTGTGGCGATGATAACGGCATTCATTTCCACTGATACTCAACCACTGTCTTGGAAGGAGTTAAGAAGAACACGAGGAAAGTTTTTCCTTCGGTGGCACAGCTGTAGAGATTCCTCCAGAAAACACACCAAAGCTAGCAGACACCTACAGGTTTGAGTCCTTCAATAAAGCTGCTTAAAAAGGTACAGCACATCTCCTGTACTGGGAACTTACATATACAATAAGGACAGTACAGCCTTTTAATTACTGCTATTACTCCCCTACACCACAATAATTCCTTGAACCTCAACATAAAACTTGGGATTAGACTACAAATGCACGTTCATATCCCAAAGCCACGGCAGAAGGGAAATATTTCAGCCCTTCTGACAAGAGGAGCAGCCTCGGGGTCTGCCCAAGGCCCATGGCCACCACAGGGACCTTCCCTACTAAAGCTAACTAAAGCAGCTCTCCACAGAAAAGCTCTCCCCTTTCTGCCATGCCTTCTCAGCTTGGCACAGGCATCCCAGCACCAGACAGACGCGAACTATGGTGGTTTGTTCATACAGAATTTTTGCATCAAGTTAGACGCTTCTTAGATGTTTCAAAGTGAGGGTCCTCAGGCTTCCCACTCAATGAAGAGGAGTTCAGCCACGGGCAGCCCTTCCAGACAGGTCCAGGCCCAGGCAGTGAAGAACAAGCACACAGAAGAACAAGGCTTTGCCTCTTAATGAAGCAGTTTCCCTTCATGTCCTACCGATAGTCATCCAGGCCGTGATGCATCTTCAGCTTGGAAGCCGAGGAAAGCGCAGTGGCTATCTCAAAGCTGGGGACACAGCACAGAGTAAGTGAAACAGACTTACTCACTCTTAACTCAGACAAGGATGGAACTACCCAACTATCCAAGCTGGAAAACCAAGCAAGATAGAGCTTAGCAACTTCTTTATTTGCCATGACACGCTTTTCCACTATTTCACATGGTAGAACTGTCTTGTAAATGCCCAGGAAGGGTCTGTGAGTGAATTTGAAAGCTGCTACCCTGACAGTAGTCAGCAAACGAGTAACCTCCAGAGGAGCTCAGAGATCTTTTTACAGTAATGTTGCCTTCATACTGCAAATGCATCAGTCACAGTAATTATGCTTTGACATGTCACCTGCTTTATTCTCTTTACATCCCTCCTCTTTTCAGTAACTCATACCAGTGGTGGGAAAGAAACAACCCCTGCACAACCCGCCCACTGCAAAAACACACTGCTTGATTATGCAGGAGGAAAATACCTGTAAAGAATATAGCAAAAAAGTAAGGAGCAATCTACAAATGGCCCCTTTGAGAGGTAAAATGGTGATAAAATTTATTATCAGCCATACTATCATGAGAAAGAATTCAGTAAAAGGCCTATGTTTCAAGATGGAAAACATGGGAGGGGGACTGGGCACAGAATCAGTACGGAGCAAATGATAAGGATGGGTTACAAATGAAGGCTAGATACTTGCAGAGGGTAATTTAATACAGCCACAGTCAGCTATCTGCCAGACTCAAAGCTCAATAAACAAGCCTATCTGGATTATTATTATTAACTTATTTTCTCTTTTTTTTTTTTCTTTTAGCCCAGATGTTTTTGTTTAGCCTCCAGCAATCAGGCAAGAAAACCCTTTGAAAAAAAACAGTCAATATCCCTTCCAAAATCGTAAAGAAAGTGCAGGGAGTTCACTGGGTTCATGGGAAAAAAGGTGAAACAAACGCAGCGTCACTGTGGAGATCTGCAGGTGCAAACTGGGCATCACCCTCCAAAACCAGGTGCAGGCAGCTCCCACTGCAGGACCTTTTGTCCGAGCAAGGAGCAGGGGACGGGAGGAACATGGCTGGTGTGGTACAGCACCGAGAGGGAAGGTGCAGGAAGGAAAATAACCCTCCAGCAAACAAACAGCAAGGATATGAGGGGAAAAAAGACAAACAACTAAAACCAAACACACCGCCCCACCCCCCCCCACCCCCCCCAACCTTTAAGCTGTAGCTGGCCCAAAAATGAGTTTTCCAAACATTCTTCAAACAAATATTATTAACTTCTAGTTCCAGGCACAGGTGATATAGAGTAAGCCATTTTTCAGGAAAAGATTTTAAAGATACTCCCTTTTCCCCCGTGAACGCTTCTCCAAGAATCTTCCCCAGGTTTTTGTTTTAATGAGTTACTAGACTTTCCATTTTCAGAAAGGGGAGTCGTGGTGGTGGTGGAATTTAAAATATTTGGGAGAACATTTTTTTTGTTACTCATTTAAGGAAAAAAATTACTTTTTTTGACAAAAAAAAAAAAATCAACTTTCTCTTTTCTTTTCCTGACTTGTTATAAGTTCAAGACATCAAATGATAGGAGAGGAAGGCTGCTGTGCAGTTTCCAGAGAAAGCTAGGTTTTATACCAATGGGTCACAAGATCCAGAAGAACAGAAAAAGGTATCCCAGAGCAAGATAAAAATATTTGCTCAGTGTCTCACACTCCCATAATGGGCTGCCTGGCAGGTGAGTGACTTCTTTAAGCAAATCATGCACAAACACCTGTCAGTAACGGAGAAAAAAAACCAATCACAGCAAACAGATGTTCGTGAGGCCTGGGAAAACTACTTTAAAGCTCTTCTTTTACAAGATTTCCAAGCACTTATCTATTGTATATTAGACTGTGAGAAGCTGAAGTCACTCACAGCACAATCCCATTAAAGACCATCAAGGTGGACTAACTGGATTTGAGCCAATGACTGTCAGTACCAATGCAGTAACACAAGGCTGGATTTTTACAGTTAGGTCGTACGATGTAAAGCGTAACTGCTGCTGAGGATGCAATCCTCTGCCTGCTCTGGCGGTCAGTGTGGCAATGGGCATTCAGAGGTCCCAGGCTTCAGCAGCCCCTGCCAAACCCGGGGCGTGCTGCTGTGGAGCACCACGGGGCTCCCCGTCCCCCAAACACTGCCCCAGGAGCCCCCTTTGATCCCAGCCTGTCTGTGCCTAGCAGCGCTCATGGCTAGTCCCTGCGTCACACCACAGCCTGCTGAAAAGGCAGCCCACTGCCATCGGAGATAAGAATATAATCCATGTTCAAGTATGGTTAAGACATTTGTTCCTGGCAGGATTTGCTCCTGGATTTTCACACAGCAGGACAGATAGGCTTGAAGCACTGGTGATTATGTATACAGTACAGGTAAAAAAAACCCAGATGTGATGAATGCTGTACGTCCTTAACGACGAAATTGGGACTTCTTGCTCTCTGGGAAAGGCAATGGCTCACGCAGCAGGGCAGGGCTGAGGCAGGCGGTGACACCCCTGGCCCCGCTCCCCAGTCCGTGGGGAGGGGAAACACCTTCCTGCACTGGGGAAGGGATGTGTGTGTGTGCGTCTGTGTCAGGGGTCCAAACAAGATGGCACAGCAGGTCCAAAATGCTGTTTGGGAAGTTTTCAGCCCCCTAGCCCAACTCCCTAATTTTCACCAAACTCCCGTTGGCAATGGCAAGGAAGGAACTGAGGATTAAAAACAAGCAGGAACTCTATTAACACATGCAAATGTCGGCAAGCTAATGAGATACCAAAACTACCTCGCTCCCAGAAAGGAATTACCCAAATCAGGTCAATCTGAATAATAATGAGATGACATTCCCTCCTCAGGGGAGGCCACAGCTGAAGCACGTGAAGCTGCTTAGAGCCCTCTTGTCTGAATGACCACATCAACCTAATAAACTTCTGTTACATCAATATTGTTCCTGTCACTGCACTTACCATAATTAATTCAGATGCAATCAGGAGGGAGAGCAAAACACTCTCTGCAAGTGCCACCCCCACCCCCCGCTGCAGTCATGCTGGCATTTTAAAAGTGGAATTAATCAAATGTTAATCAGGAGACAGAAAGTTCAGGCAGGTGCAGCCACAAATAATCCAACAAGATTAAGGATGTCTCGGTGGCTGATTACCCTGCAGCACAGGAAATGCACATCGTGAGGAGGATGACAATATGTTTCCATCTCCTCCTTTAACAAGGGGCATTGTAATTACTTGAATATTTATTTTTCCAACTGGAAGCATCTGAAACATTTTGCAACGTGTGACCCAGCACCTCTCTTCTCCTTGGTCTGTGCAAAACAACCTGAAGTCAGAGTGACCCAGTCCAAATGAATGTGTATGAGTATTTTCCCCTGCAATAACCTATTTGTATTATCATTTAATGAAATTCCATTATTAGGTATATGTTATTTTCCCCTTCGGTAACATATTATCAATGATGTTAAGGTATAGCCACATCAAGAGTTTCCATGCAATACTTGTGTTCCAGGGAACACCATGGATACTGCCATGCTTTTGCTAGCACCAGGGGAGGAGTTTTTAACAAGTCTGAGCTCCTACAGAGGCCAGGGCAATTGGAGCGGTACGTACAGAGCCGGACACGCAGGTTTTGGGCAGCTCCTGGGTCCCTGCCCAATGTTTATCTGCTGCACAAACCAGGGCTCGGGGACCTTTTAGCTCCTGGACGTTACTAGGGCTGGTATATGTCACCAGCTTTACAGCCCGCTCCTTCGGCTCGTTATCAGTCCAAGAGGGAAATACCAATGGAATAACTCTGGGTTGAGCTGAGGCTGAGCAAGAAAGGCTCATTTAGCAAAAGCGCCGAGGGAGGGAGGGAGCGGGGCTGGTGGGGGTGCACAGACAAGTGTTTCCATTCAGATGCCAGAACACATGTGAACAGACAATTTATTTACATTAGCCAGTTTTTGGAAGAAGAAATGGGAAGGGGGAGAGGCTGGCTCCACTGTGGATTCTCATGTTCTGTCTCAGCAGATGCAAATCATTGGGCCCCGTACTTTATCCACTTGGCGTCATGCCACTGCCCACTGGCACGGGGCCAATGCATCCTGAACAAAGCATCATGACCCCATGGAGCCCTTACCTCTCCCAGGCCACTTTGCTGTTGGTCCATCCAGTCCCATCCATCTCCTTCCACTCAAAGTCCCACCACTGGCCTCTTCGAGGCTGGGCAGGCTGCCTCTGGAGAAGCACCATGACCTTCAGCTCGGGGGGAGCTGGCTGGCAGCCTCTGGTTTGGAGGCTGTGGGGTGTAGACCTACCAGGCTTCCTCCAAATGGGGTTTTAAATGCTCCCGGTACGCCTCCCCAGACGATCAACAAGGGGAGCAGAGGTGACAGTGAAGCACAGCAATCAGAAACCACCGAATGGGAAGGCACAGGCCTGAAAAGGCACCGGTGATCCCACCAGCCACACAACCTGCACCTGAATGAGTATCTGCAAACGGCCCCCAGAAATCACAGCTGGGCCTCAGCTTCAAACAATTCCCATCCCACAGGACCGTGAGACACCGTACAATGAAGTTATGGCCTGGAGTACTCTGTGCATCCCTCAAGGACCACCTATGAAAACTGTAGTTGGCTCTAGGTGTCACTTGCAAGCTTCTCTCAGCTTGAGGGTGCCCAGATTTGCAGGTCCAAATTTAGGATTATCTGGGCAAAAGAAAGCGAAGCCAAGTCACAGATCACTCCTGCTGGGGCTCATACAAGGGGGACACAGACGACACTTTCAAAAGGAAGGAAAGCCAGAAAGTACCCCTTCAAATGTGATCTAGGCAAAAGTGCCGCAGCTACATTTATTGGAAAAACTCTTTAAGCAAACTTTGAGGACATTGCCCAATGGACCCAAGACAGGTTCAGCCTGGAAGAACAAGTTGCACTTCAAAGATGATGGGAATTTGTGCAATTTTGCCTCTCTAAAGCACAGCTTACCTCGGGTGTCTCAGAGGAGGAAGCAGCTGACTAAATAGTGCCATGTGGCTGGTAATGAAGAGCCAAGAAACCAGACACGTCTAGATGCCAAAGGCATCTCACAGGCCCAAAAGGATGAAAATAGCTTTTGATGTGCATTTGTGAACTAATTTTTATGTGACATAAAACTGAGGTTCAAGACAAAAGATTGTTTTAGAATTACAAACTGGAAGTGCTCATGTTGGGAACCCAATAAAGGAACGTAAAACCTTCAACTGAACTTTCTTTACAAAATACATTTTTGCCAGATTAAAATTATTCATAAGTTTAATTTTAAGCAAATGACTTTTTCTGAAGAAAATTATTACCTGAAAATTTTATGCACTGGGTCTTGTTTTCAGTTTGCAAAAAAAACCCCAACAACTTCAGCTGAAGAAAAAGAAATCCCCGAGTTCCCCATCAGACTTTAAATTTAGTATCTGAAACAAATTCAGGACTTAGTGCTCTCTGTTTGATCTCACAAACTGCTGAACTCAGCCCCATAAAAACCAGGATGTCTATTCTTGGGAGAGCTCCTCGTAAATCCTTAGACCTACTGGGGACTGGACAGGTGAGGTAAGTAACGAGTATGTTTTTTCATGTATTTTTCCCCATGTTTCCCAAACTCAAAATACCTTAGGGCTCAGTCATCTTAGCTCAGACACACACTAAAGTTGCAGAAACAGCTGACTGGAGCCAAAGGGAACCAGCGCTAATTGAACTGGAAACCAGTGCCATAAGAAGTGCCATCACGCACGGTCGCGGTGAACTCTGTGTGCATCCCCATTGCTCAGTGACCTGGGGCAAACGCTGGCTCACCCCACACCAAGCTGCCCCTCACAGCCAGCTATACGTGTCCTGCCCACGAACCTGCTCCCTGGCAATAACGCGTATCAAACGTGAAATATCCACTGGGGTGACCAGGCTGAGAAGGTTCCATGCTTCCAGTGCCTCCACGCACACGCAGCCCCTTATAAAATCCCGATCGGGAAGCCTGAGAGTTTATTTTAAGAGTGGTGGGAGGGAACTTCTGCTATCTGGAAGGGCGATTTAAGGAAAGTTCTAGGCACACACCTAAGTCCATCCATATCCAGCAAAGCCCGTGAGCACATGTTAAACTTTAAGCAACGTTTATGTCAAAATGAAGTCAAGTTGAAGGTAGGCGTAAGCCTAAAGTGCAGCAGGTGTTGAGGAGAGTCAGCGAAGGGGAAAGGACATCTGTCCTGGGAGTGGAATATGGTTCTCATTTTATAGTCCTTCCCAGCCTCCGGACTAGCAGGTCTTGCCTCTGATTCTAGCTACTCCTCTGCTACAGTTTATAAATGAATAATTGCTAGTAAAATGGAACTGCTGATTTTTATTTTTTTAAAACTTTTTTTTTTAGCCACAGCTGCATCTATTACCCGAGTGTACAAATATTGCGTTAACAAGATCACCTGACGCAGCTCTGTTTTTTATCACTGCAAACATGTTACAGATCTATAATCAGAACCATGCCTCTCAACATGATCTGTGGGACTCTGTTAACTGTTTATGCTAAAAATAGTCTTATTCTTTTAAATTTAGCAGCATCACAATACCCCATGAGACTGGCGATGTTGGATTCTGAGGCATTCATGGCACTGCACTTACTGGGAAGTTGAATAGAAGTTTGAATGGGAAGCTAAACAAAAGTTTGAATTCATGCCTCATGCTCCTTGATAGGCTGCAAGCGCCCACCCAGGGCTTTCTCGCTCTCTCTAGGGCAAGTTGTATTGTCAACTTGTAGCTGATTTCTGGGTACATGGGAAGGTTCCATCAGGATTAGGCTGAGCCCACCAGACAATACGTATTTTCTACCATTACAACCTACGGGCAGAGGTACTGGGTCACATTAAAGGTCCACATAACTTCCCATCCCACCACTGCCAATGGCCAATGCAGGTGTCTAGCGAGGTGTACAAACACCAGCGCAGCTCTGCATGGATCCTCTCCCTTGATACCCTCCCAGCCCCCAGCCTTTGGCAGCTCAGGGGCTTCCTGAGCCAGGTGAGGTCTTTGGGTTCAGTAATTCTCAGTGGATTTATTTCCAATCCAACATCAGCCCAAGCTGGGTTGGACCCAACAGCCTTTTTGTGAAAAACTGCACATTTCAATAACACCTGGTAACTACGGCATCAGGAAATGCAGGTATCTTAGCAACAATATATATATACACACACAGATACATCTTAATAATATCTTAGAAATACATATTTTGTCTGGAGGGGTGGAAAACATCAGCTGTGTGCAGTGGCAATGGCATGCAAACAGTTAAGGCCATACCAACACCCACGATCAGTTCCAAAATCTGCTGCAGACTTACTGTTTTGCTTTGGGCATATTAGTTCGGTCTCTTACTTGTCAGCTAGGAAGAATTATGCTGGTTTGTTCCCCTTACAAGGTCCTTGGGATGTACCAGTCCTGTTTTCACCTAACTTCAGGTATTTAACCACAGCACTTTACTCAGGCTCTGTTATAGTCAGTGCAGAGACACAGATGCTTTGAGAGTGAGATTAATCTCTTAAGAGAGTTGTAGCTTTCTCTGGAGAGGTATGCTTCCTACTCCTAGTGTATACATGAGAAATTCTATAATGCCTTAATAACCAATATATTTACCTTGCTCAAATACCTGGGGTCAGCTACCACGAAAATCCAGGTCTCACATTCAAACCAATGAACTAATATAAAGAAAACTTCTAGTAACAGCACTGAACAACTACGCCCCATCTGCTGAGCTACAGGCAAGGGTAACTAACTCAAGTATACATTCACGGCAATGCTTGAGGACAGCAGCTGTGAAACCCAAAGGCCAAATGCATCCGGATGCAAAGCACTGGCCTTTCTAGCATCACACTGACTTTCCCATCGATATTCTCATCCAGCTTTCACTCTGCACATAGGTTACAGCCCACAGCTTCCACATCAGTTACATTTATGTTCTAGTAACTCAACTTTTGAAAGATTTCATTGGTGTAATATCTTTGAAATTACTTATCAATAAGCGCTTTGGTGCAATTTAGGTTCATTCCAGCCTATGTATATAGTCAAATGCTATACATACGCTCTACATGTTTGTTTTCTTTTGAATTCACCTTTTTGCGGGGTGGGGATGTGAAGGCACAAAAGACACGAGGGCAGGGAAGGCAAAAAGGGAAAGAGAGGAGAATGATTGGATCTAAAACTAGTTATTTAAACATTCTATAAGTAACTGCATAGAGTCTTGACAGGGCTGACAAAGCAGACTTCCTTCTGAACCTTGGGCCACCAAATAAGCACATAAAGGAAGTACGGGAAGCCCCAGCACCGCTGCCTGCGTGCATGGGAGCTCCATCGCGGCAAGAATAGATCCCAAGAAGTCCTCAGGCAGTTTGAACAACACTGCAGCTACAACACCAAGAAGAATTTGGCATTTGGCTAAATGCCTTTGCTCTAAGCTCAGGCTGCAACAGTGACTTTCAGACTGAAAAATTAAGGACAACTGTGAGTACCCAAGAAACTCAGATTAGAAGGTATTCTTGGAGAAATTAATCCCACGCAGCATTAGCCATCTAAACATTGCATGTCTAATTTAAGACAGTCATATTGGCTTCCTCTATTGTCAAAGGAAGCAGTGAAATGCAAACAGAGAAATTCACTTTTGGCACCTTAAATAACTGTACTAGGATGTTTGAAGTAACTGTGGAGGTGCCTGTTTCTGCTGACTCTCGATGAAACATCTGTATTTTAGGTAAACTAACCAATTTGAGACCAATCCGTTGCAGAAACAATGTACTCTGTTGTGGACGTGAGATCCTGACAGAAGCAGCAGGCAACATCTCACTTGCAGCAGACAGGGTGGGGGGTCTATTCTCCACTGCAGTGTTTCCACCGCTCAGCCGTGTTCATGCATGCTGAACAGACACTAAACCCTGCAGTGCTCCTGCTCCTCTAGTTTAAGTTTGTAAATGCTATGGTATTCACTCCAGAGCAGACCAGAGGACCACTGCTGTGTTAGATCAGCTACTCGGTGATAGCAAAGCGAGTCATCTTCCCACTCAGTGGAAATAAGGATCTGTTCAGAAGCCCATACTCAGGCCGTCAGTTCAAGCGCCACCCATGCTCTCAGGCTCCTTCTGGGGTGGATCTAACACAGCTGTTGCCAGAAGTCGTGACTACAGAACAAAGAGACAAGTCTCTGTTTGCTCACTGAGGCACGCCCTGGACATGACTCCGCCTCGGACCTGGACCCTGGAATTACACCAGGAAGCTACACAATGAGCAGAGCACAGGAGTGATTTGTTTGAGTGGTGCAGGGCATTTTGACCGGTAAGAGTTTTACGTAAGTCTGGGATTTGTTTGAATGCATCAGCCTCGCTCCCAGAGCTGAGCTGTACACAAGGCACCTGGGGTGTCACGGTGCCCCGCTCACGGT
This sequence comes from Falco biarmicus, assembly GCF_023638135.1. Taxonomy (NCBI): domain Eukaryota; kingdom Metazoa; phylum Chordata; class Aves; order Falconiformes; family Falconidae; genus Falco; species Falco biarmicus. The sequence continues at coordinate 12,063,036 of NC_079298.1, read as the reverse complement.
GGCCAGTGCTGTGCCAGACTGGAAGATGCGCAGTCCGAGTTGGAAATGGAAAGAGTTAAGAACACCAGTTCTTAAGGCAATGAGAAAACAGCAATGAACCAATAGCACTTCGAGCCTGTAGACGTTAGCTGAATCCACGACGAAATGCAGCTCTGGGGTGGAGCGGTTTGATTTTTCCCTGTGTGTGAGATATTTTATGCACCTGTTCTACAGCTAGAAGCACTGAAATAAAGGGTGGCCAGATCCTAATCTCAAAGAGAAAATTGGGAATGACTCCATTTAACACATTTGAACAGCTACAGGATGCAGCTGGTAAAAGACATCAGAAACAAGATGTCCACCACTTTTAACCATGAGATGAATATTCATTGCCCCAGTCTGCCTCAATCTACGGGGCCCTGGCAAGAGCCCAGCTACTTTCCGTAAAGACCACACCTAAGGCACAGATTTACTTTACGTTCTCTGCCCTGCTGTTCATCTGTAGCATAGCTTGTTTATCTCCCAGTATATGTTTTGCTACAGCCGTAAACCTGACCTCAGCAAGAAGCATCTGAGCAGCGCTTGGATGGGGAATCGTAAGCAGGCATGGCAAACAGCAGCCACCTGGCTCACGTCCCAGTACTATTCCATTCGAGCAGCTCTGTTCTTTGGTGGCCACTTAGAGTTGTATTTTATTTATTTAGTGCCGCTAAACCTCATCTTTATTTGTTCATGTAAATTGCCTGAGTGGCCCTGGACTTGGAAGGGAAACACATTTTCTTCCCTAACAAAGAAACAGATGATCTCACTGGCAAATGAGACACATACGGCATTGTGTTTACTTTAGAGTAAGTTCACTTGTGAAACAAGCTACTTATCGAGCTTCCCCCCTCTCCTTTCCTATTATGGGGAAATCTCCATCACTGAGACGAGGATGTCCCTTCTTCACCTCACACCGTTTCCTACCCCCTTGCCACTGGGGTCGCTGCCCTTGTTGCCATGGCAGGCTTTCAAGTATGGTGCTAGCAGGTCATGCGCTGCAGAGGTCTGATCCAGCCATAATGCATGCTGAAATCAATAGGATTCCGTTCCTCCTAATGAAGGCATGAACTTACAAGACAGTCTGCCCCTTTGTGCTCAATGAAGATATAAAAGGTTTCTAAAAAGCCAGGCTTGCACTGAAATTCAGCCAGGCTTTCAAAACTGCTGCCTAAAGAGCTCAGGCCTTTTGAAAATCCAGCCCTCGGCACAGGCTCTGGTTACCGAGCACTTAATTTCTACTTGACTAAAGAGCCAAACTGTCTTAAGATTTTGGGTACTTGGAAATCTAGCCCTTGGATCTGCATATATGGAATCCTAAGAAGAGCAATGCCACACAATTAAATTGGCCATGGCAGGTAATGCACAATAAGCTGCTGTGTGACAACGCTTCTGGAATAGATCTTCTTGGGGATGCTCCATCCATGGCTGTCCTCCCCCTGCAGAATTACTCTAAAAGCAAATCAGAGACTCAATTCCTTGCATTAGCTCAAGAATCAGGAATGGACATGAACTTCTGCTTCCCACATCCCAAATGAATCTAGCAACGACCAGGCAAACAGCTATTTGCAAAGCAAAAAGTGAAAAACCTCATGGCATAAAACACTGATCCTATCCCGCCTCAGAGAGCCTGCCCCTGTATTCCTACAAAAAGCCACCATGAACTGGCATTCTGGAGGAAAGGATCACTTTGTTACAAGGTTGTCAGCCAGCTCTTCCCAGGAGACCCTGATCCATTGCTGGATAACAGACAAGTGGCCACCCACGACTTCCCATCCCACGGAAGGCTCATCCAGCCATTTAACTCCACTGAACTCCACAACTTTTCCCAGCGACTCTGTTCAAAGTATCGACAATCTTTTTGGTCCAGGAAACATAACGTAAATTTCCCAAGTCCTTTTTCTTAAATTTTCTCTGTTGCATCTGATACTCCTCTGACTTACAGTCAAAGGGCTGTGAATAAATCAACTGAATGACAGAGTGGAAGAAATGAAACACTCATCACTAGTTTGTGCATTAAACAGCTGATTTTCCAAAATACATGAACACAGTTACATAGGGAATAATTTCAAAAATTATTCTCTGTATACAGAAGACATGACCACAAACGCTCCTCTCTTAATTCACAACCTGTTGCTATGACACTCCACATAACCTCTGTTCTTAGCTGTTATTAATTAGCAGGACAGTTTTCAGCCTGGGGACTGCTGCCACAAGTGTTACCACAGCTATGAACTAACACATTTGTAGACTCACAGTTAAATGAATTGCATACGCTACCTGGTAGTGCCATTAGAGTCTGGGGCTTTTTACAGCTTTTTTTTTTTTTTTCCTTTTTTCTTCTTCTTTTCAAGAACAAACTTTCTGGCAATTGTAGACCTATTGATAAATCCACATGAAATCTGTTCACATGGAGGGGTGCAGAAAGGCATCCTTTTATAAGGGCTTTTGCGGCTGCATACACATCATTCTCCACCTATGTGTTGATTCACTTGTTTATCTGGGCTATCCCAGACATAAAAATATCTGCGAGCATGCTGGAATCTCATATTTGTTTGTAAAGTAGCACAAGAAACCTACTAGCAGGGGGGGCAGGACCCAAAGCTCCCCAAAGCACATGGCACAATCCAGCTCTCTTGAAGGTACCGAAAATAATTCTGCAGATCTAAGCAAGCCCTAACACAAAATCTCCCCTTGCAGCTGTTGTTCTGCAACACTGGGGAGCATCGTCCCCGAAAACATCTTTCTGGCAGGCAGCGTTATGGTCCCTGCAATTCATCCTGCTGTCCTTTATTACGCTGCAGTAGTCAGTAGAAAAAATAGAGCAAAACTCCCTGCTCTTCTGCAGATGATTTATTGTACAGTGTCTCGGGGGCAATGCTCATAACATTCCTTTTACACATCCGCCTCAGCTTAAACCTGTTTCTGGAGCTAAGTGCACATTGTGGGGCGGAGCAGTGTGAGAACAGCTATGAGATACAGTTGGGTGCACGGGGGTGATGGGTACCTTTCAGTGGCATCACGACCAATGGTACTGTAAGTGCACATAAGCCGTGGTCAAAGCTAATTAAAGCTAACAGCCAAGTCTTCTCACCCACACAACTTCTTTACCTACAAAATCAAAAGTGCAACCAACTGGGAACACATTCTGCTGCACTATTTCAGTTGCATGCTCCAAAAATCCTGACCGATCTTCTACTCAGGGGAAAAGGAAAAAAAAAAAGGAATAAGAAATTCCTACAACATCTGAACGGAATATATAGCTATTGGCAGCTTTTGGTTTTGTGTTTCACCCTGAGCTTTCACTGGCAGGAGACGGCAAATTCATGAGCTTTTTCCAAAGAACCCAAGAGAGGAGGGAGTCTGCTTGACAGAGTTATATCTCTGGCGAGGAGCAGTGCTGATAATCACTTTCACTGGAGATGCTGTAAAGTGGCTCATAATTCATTCCTTTTGTACAATAAATGCAGGACAATTAAATCCAGCTCTCTTCAACACTATGCACAGAACTCCGGGACAATCCATCATTGCCTGCTTATGTACAACAGTGCAGAATTAACAGAAACAACAACAAAAAAAAAGCAGCAAATGTGCTTGGGTACACTGCCTCATCACATTTTCCCACAGTTAGAGTAATCCAAGGCTGTAACTAGACTGCACTTAACAAAGCCCCTTCCCTTTTAAGACTCAAGTTTTATTTTCCTGTGTTCATTTCCCTTTCTCACCCAGCAGGATGATATTTTCAACACAATTGTGTTTGTTAATACTAGACTGGTGCCCCTGCCATGCTGGACTGGTACCCAGCCTCCTCTCTGCTGGCCCCTTGGTGAGACCTAATCAAGTATATCCTTCGTTTCAGCCAAATCTTGGCAAAGCCTCCTCATTTCGTTCCCTGGATCCAATGGAAGTAGATGAGGAGCTGAGAACCTGCAGAACCCTGAACACTGAAGTTTAGTAGAAAACAGCATTAAAATACAAGTCTTTTTCCTGATCAGTAGAACCAGCAATGTGTGTTTTCCTAACAAATCTGTGTTTGGAGAATGAGCTCCTTTTCCAATACCTAGTAAGAAGTGAGTTGAGTTTACAATCACAGCCTTTTCCTGAATGTTAAGAGAAACTTCTTCCTCTTGCCAAAAGCCACCTCCTTCCAAATAGAGACATAACCAGTCAGCTCCCACCTTCCATCAAAGCCAAGGGAAACGAGCCTATGGGTTCAAAAGCTCCTAGCAGAGATGCACAGTGCTAGGCTAGTCTGTCACGTGGAGAACTGCAATTAGTTTCCTCCCTTACTACGCATGCCACCAAATTTCAGAGTTTTCACCTCCCTGATGTTACACTTCTCCTCTTGTCATCACTGGCCTCCAGTGAAGCTGGCCAGAGCACTTTGGCATCCAGATCTGTGGAAGAAAGCTCTGAATATTAAAATGCAGTCTTTTAATGGTTCTTTGAGGAAATGAAAGATTTTTACAAAAAGTCAAAGGCAGTAGTCCTTGCCCAGGATAAGAGCCTGTCGAGGCCTTGGTTGACATGGCCAAAGGCAATAGTCTTCAAAAAGATCTCACACCTGACCTTTTAAAGTGAGGTATTTTTGCCAGATCCAAAGAGAATATTAATGAATCAGGGCCACGTAAGGCTCCGTGTGACACATGTCTGAAACCAGGCTGACAGGACCCAGTAATCTGGGGATGAAAAGCAGTAAAGGGAAACTCACAGTATTCCTGCTTGCAAGCCATTAAAAAAAAAAGTTTATGAACATTATTTCAGTCTATGACTTGTTTGCAAGCTGTCAGCTTTGTGCTACTTGCCATTCTTGTGATGCAATTAGTCATCAGCATCACTTGGCTTCTTGATATAGTGACATTCAAAACAAAAGCAAAAAGAATAACAAACAGGACAGCAACTAATGAGCAATAAAAGCATGTCTATGAGCCAGTATTTTTGCATTCAGCAGAACACCAATATCAAAGGACAACCGCTTTCCTCCAAATTTATATAATCACACTCTTTTTATGGATAGCAAGCAGCAAAAAAATTTTTTCCATGTTATTTCTTACACAAAAGCAATCATGTGTTTCCATCCCTAACCTATGAAATGGACTCACAAGTAATTTGAGAAAGCCAGATTTGTTTAATTGACTATTCTACAAGAAGAAATCACTGAAGAAATGATCAGAACCATTCGGTGTCCTCGTGTTGTGCAATATTTGCACTGCATAAATATGGCAATTTCATTTTAACCTTGTTTCCACAGAACGCAATGCTTACAGGGCCCTGCTTTCCCTTTGTGCATATGCTTGTTTTTATGCTCTCCCCCGAAATATTCTGAACCCATGGGCAAATTTCAAATCTATTAGAAGAGCAGCTGTCTCCAAGACAGCCCCTTCTTATATATTTTATGAAAACAGATTGCTGGATAGAGACTCACTGATCTCTTCCGCGGAAAGAAAAGTTGCAGGGTGAGCCTTATTAGGGACATCAGAGACCCATAAAGATGATAAGAATGCCCTAATTAACAGAAATACCTCAGCCACAGTTCAAACCTTATTAGGCTGTTGGGAATCCAAGCAAATGACCTAAAACCATAGGAAACCAAGCTTCATTAATGTCACTGCTCATGGCAAGTGTTTGAGGATCAGGGCTTAAAGTCCAAATGACTCCATGTGGACAGACCTTTAGTTTCGGCAGTTAATTCCTCCAGCCTGGGATCTCACTTACTCTGTGCATCTACTGCATCCAACACAACTAAGCCCAGCCTGGGGATACCTCTCGGGACCTCTCCGTGTGATGTGTGTCACCACCCCAACACCGTGCAACCTTGGCTGAACTTCATACGAGCTCAGGGTTTTCACGGGTAGTACACCAGCACTTACTTCACATAATTTATTAAGGCTGTCCTGCCGACTGAGCTTTCCAAAAAAAGTTCAAGGCAAAAGTAGGGGCTCTTCTGGAAGGGGAAAAAGTGGGTCCCTCCAGCCTTCAGTAAAACCCAACACACAATGTTAAAAGTTGCTCTTTCATTATTAAACTTCTTCATATTTTGTGTTCTAGTATCTGATTTCCCATGCCCACACACAATACTGAAGGAGTTTAAATAAATAAATTAAAATTGTTACTCGTGGCCCATGGTTTGAAGCTCTGAGTTAAACACATGCCATTGGAGTCCACAGAAGAACTGGATGAAATTCCAGGAGATCAGATTGATCAGTCTAACGGTCTCTTCTGGCATTAACAGTTTTGAGACTATCTCCTGAGATTTTTTATTGACTGAAACAATCTTTCAAATACTCACAATCATCTGAAATATTATTCATTTTTCTCTTTTTATAAAAAAAGCAAGTGAATGTAGGAGTAAGGAAATTAGTCCCAGATTCTACTAAAATATCAAGGGGAATTTTACCAAATGTCAGTCTCCTCAAGCTGCACGTATTTATTTAAAACATTTTGTTTAACAGCAGACTTGAGGGGGCAACTTTCAGGCTAGAAGTTTTGCAAATATTTTAAGTAGACTTTTAATTGACCCAGTTTGACATTAAAAGCGCTTTTTAAACTCTTGATATTGTTAGCCATTTAAGATAAGTGGCAATAAATACAGATTAATTGTAACACATGAAATGAAACCTTCGACCTGTGGTGGGCCGGTGAAAAGGCCCTTTGTGTGCCGGGGCGGTGGCAGATGGCGTGTTGGGGTTAGGCTAACAGAATACCCCGTCAAGCTCAGTGAGGTTTTTGGTAGCTCACGCTGTGGCCAACTGCAAAGACAACAAACTTTGGGCAAAGGCAAGCAGGGTGATTGGCAGGTATTAAGAAAAACACAAACGCTAGGAGGAAGGGCTGCCTTTTGACGGGAGCGCTGCACAGCGCAGAAGTCAAAGGCAAACCAACACTGGAGCTTTTATTGTGTAGGAGATGATTCAACTGAGAATGTAGATTCAGGAAGACAACTTCTAAGATGCCAGTATTTCAGGGAGAGAATAAATGCTACAGACTCGGTGAGGGCCCCCACAGGGGAGGTTATCTGGTGAGTCTCTCCGTAATACTAAAAACCCCCAAAACAAAACCCCTACCCACTTCCCATTTCTAAGTCTCACATGCAAAAGGACAAGTTATATCAGAAGACTGTTTCGAAAGGTCTCCAGGTCTGAAACACTCTTCACTGACAGCACTTAAACAGATTTGGCCAGGCTGCTGCTTTCAGAGAACAGTGAAAAGAATCAGACACATAGTATGTCAAAACACTATTTTTTTTCTTTTTTTACTGCTTGCTTCTTCCCTTGCAAAAGGGATAACCATCCTTGATGAAAACAGATTGGAACCTGCTTTCCTGTCAGTAGTTCTGTTTCCTTTGCACAGCTCCAGGTGGACCAGGCTTACGAACGACTGCCCTTGCACCAGTGGCTTTCCCTCGCTCCAGCCAAGAGGTGAGAAAAGATGGAAGCGCTTTATGCTGCTACATGTTGGAATCCATCTCTTCTATGCAATCACAAAGATGGCAAGTTTGCTCTGAGCGCTGGGGGGATGCGAACAGTGACCAAAATGGTTGGCTGTCCTCGGGCTTCAACCATACCACGCGATAGGATGCAAAGGCGGCACCCTGCTACGTGGTGGGGACACAGCTTCCTCCCCCACAACAGGGAAGTCCAGCTCTGGATGAATTTTTCTGGATGAGTTTTCCAGAGCTGGTGGCAGTGGGCTTTCTTTTCCCCAGGAGTCCATGCCAAGATGACATGTCATGCTACGGAAAAGCAATCTCCTGCTTACAATTTTTCCTCAGGACTATTAAGGCTCTGCCATTGGCAGCACTGCAGAACATCACTCAGGGAGCTCTTAGTGTGCTAGCAGCTTGCTCAAGGTCAGGTAGAGGTAAGGACAAAACACCCTGAATTCCTGACTCCTGCTCTCAGGGTTTAATTAATCCCACTCATCTGAAAGTCAGGCATCTGTTGGAGGCCAGTTTTCTCAGTTTCCTCTGTAGTCAGTGGAAAGATGTCTCCAGAGGGCAATTCCTTCCATCTTAAAATACACATCTGAGATAAGTGGGAGGATCTGTCCTCTGGGGGGTTTGAAAGGAACCTGATGATCTTACACAGAAGATGCACTGAACTTTCAGACACCTACAGTTCAAGGGGGAGAGTCCCACCCCAGCAGTTATCACTGTTACCAAGATACTAGATACATAATTTTCAATCTCAAGGAAAAACTAAAATGAAGATCTAACCCTGGCTTGGCTTTTCCCATCCCCATCTGTATTTTGCTCTGGAAAGCTTTCAAGTACTCTCCTCATCACAATGTTTTCTGAGCATCTTCTCCAACTGCTAAGTGACAACACCCCTCGTCTGATAAGCTAATGTTGCAAATCTGCTTTCCTCCAGGTCGTGCTTTACTCTTTCCTTTGTCTCTTAATTTTGCTCCCCATTGCCAGTGAGCTGTTTCAGCTCCCAAGGGAATGACCTTCATCCTGGGGAAAGCATTCCTGGACTCTGCACGCAGGAATGCTGCCCCAGGCTGCCTCCTAGACTCACAGGAGTTTCTGATGCTCTTTTCACCCCTTGGCTACTTAAGAGCATTTTTGGGCATGGTTGATGGCACACTTGGCCAATTAGCAGTAGTGAGGCTGCACAGTCTGAGTGCCCATGACTCATTAGGTTTATGGAGAGTCCTGGAGCCATGCCCCAGTCACCGTTACAAATCTGCTCCCTCGTACTGCTCTGGCCATGAGAATGAACACCTCATCAGAGGGCAGCACAGAGGTAACGTGGCTCCTGAGACACTCTAGATAATAACTATTTACTCTAAATGTCATCATTCTGTTCAAACCGTGACTGATGTACGTACTGCATGCTACATCCTCCTGCATGCAAAGGAACCAACAAAGTGTGGTTGTCTATGGAGACGTGTCTCACCTCCCTCTCCCATAGAGATCTTCTGAGATCTAATAAAAGTTGAGCTCATGCTGTGCTCTTTCAGTGGATGCACACTATGAATTTCTTTTTCTACATCCAATCACTTATTTTCATGAAGCATGCAAGAACTTATTATCTTGGAGACTCTAGCCATCTGTCAGGTTCGGTTATAATCAGCCAACAGATGAAAAATTTATGAGGGGGAAAGACATATTCGCACACACCCCCCCCATACACACACACACACTCACAAACACGGTGATTGCTTAAGCCTCATTTCCTTCGGAAACCAGATTAAAAATAGCATTAATGTCAATAATGAAGTCTTTATTTCTTGGGCAGATTTCTGTTCCTTTTAAAGCAATCCTCCCAATGAGAGGTACCGCAAAATTTTCAACTGGAACCAGACCGGATTGCTAAGTGATAAGAACCTCACAGCAGTTTCACTGTACCTCAAACACCTCAAGGAAAAACGCAAAGTGAATGTGAATTCTGTATAAATACTGGAAACTGGTGCCGAATTTCATACTGAGTTAACCCAGTGGTGGCATTTGATTTTTCTCTCCATTTACATTCGGTGTATAAATACAATTTTTAAGTTTGCAAACCTCGGTATTTAAGGTATTTCCCATAATAAAGTACAGAAAAATACTAAAAATGCTCAAGTTATTTATTTTAGATACAAGTCTCATAAGTTTCAGTTCTGCAACGTTATTCCAGGAAAATCACGTAGGTTTCAGTTTTCTGCCAGGGATAGATCCAAAGCTGAGCTCGAAGTGCTGTCTGTAGATTAAAAAGGTGTTTGGAACTTCTCTCGTAGAATAATTTTCAGTTGGTAACAGTTTATCAAAACCAAAGCATGCAGCAGGTCTCATTGAATACCTCTTGAAAAACAGAAGTAGTTCCAAGACTGATTTGTCCGGCTTTTTGCTTACTCACCTGCCTCCACTTTCCCACTGTTCGCCTGGAAGTTGACAGGAGTAAAGCCTGGTAGTTCTGAAATCACGTTTTGCCATGTCAGAACTTTTTAGCTAAATTGCCTACCAAGAGCTAGATCTCCGGGGGCTACCGACCTCCAAGCCAGTCACCTGTGGGCTTCCACCAGCCACAGCTCTGGAGCTTCTACCAAAAGCAGCACCCCATTAGCAGCACACCAGTGTTCTCCATTTTTTCTAAGAATTCCCCCTTAGTTTCAAGTTTTGTTACTCATTCCTTTTAGAAACCGATCTGAAAGAGCAACATTTCCCACGGATTGGAGTTGCTTCTCTTTGCCCATCAGTCAAATCCAGACTTTGGTCTATTGCACAGAGCAGAAAGGGAGCAGAGATTCAGGCATGAACTCGATCTTTTTCCAATTTCAGATGGCAGCTTAGCTATTGGACTTGGGTTTGAGCCCAGTTTTAGTTGCCACCAGAGCGATTCTGTCCAACAGACCTCTTGCTTTCTACAGGCTTCTATAAAATGGCTGAACAGTGGCAGAGTTTGTGCTTTGAATGTCTAAGAGAGGTAACTAAAGTTTACGACATCTCTTCTTGCTGGCTGGAGCTCTAATTATTTCCCCTCTGCCTCTCTAAGTAATTCTACCTTCACTTCACATTTCTGATATTTAAATATTTTATTTTTCTCTTGGCAGAGGTATATTGCACACACGTTTTCTTTTCCTTGACACGTCTTCTGATCTACCAGAGAAAATAACAATGGAACTGGGATTTAATAGGCTTATAACAATGTCATTCATATTTTCCAGTGATGTGAAAGTAGCAGCCTAGATTAAAGACTGAAATGACAAATAAATGTTGACTCATCCAGGTGCACACACCAGTCACCTTGATGTCAGTTGCAGAACTACCATTAATTCAGTGAGAATAGGATCCGATCCCAAACCCATAAATCCTTCCTCAGCGAGTTTGCTCTGATGGTATTCCTGGCATAACCATGACCAAGAAAACCTGGAACTCTCACAAGAACACCCAGTTTAATGAGATTTCCAGTCCCACTTTCCGTACCAGTAAAAATCCTCAAGAAATCCACATAAATTACAGCCAGGCTTTTTAAAGCTTTCAGTTTCACATCTACTTTTGCAAAACAACTCACTCTAGCCAGCAGTCATGCCCTGTCTTTCCAGTGCACCAGGATGATCGCTGGTTCTTCTCCCTATGCAGTCCTCCTGCAGCTTGGCCCTAAAACTGGTCAGAAATGGCTTGAACCCATGGGAGACTGACACCATGAGCAGTACAAACAGGTTCCTTGTTCTGCTAAATCCTCTTCCCACCTCCTGCTCTGACAGCAGAGCTGCAGGGGATGTGGCTGTGGAGGCCTAGGGTGCTTGGGACATCCATGGTCCTCCACTGGAGCAAGTACCCAGGCAGGAGGGGTAGCAGAATGGAACATGAAGCCACATCAACCCCACCAACATGCATTAATGTGAAACACTACTGAAGGATTTGGGCTAGCATACCAGGCTCTGAATTTAAGGAAACCGAGTAGCCAAATTTCCTTCTGCTCTGGGAACCACCACACAGCAGGGTGGCTGGAAGTACACTGGGGTGCGCAGACACCTTAATGACCGCAGGTAGCACACGAAGGTCCCCAGCTGAGACAAGATCCTTGGATCCTGTCTGCCGTTTCACACGAGCATCCCACAGAAGCCTCAGTGTTAGGGGAACACTGCCGGTCGTGGGGTTCTCAGAGGGCATACCCTGCCCTTTCAAACTCTTCCCAACAGCACAGTTAATGCTGGTTGGGAATATTCTGATGAAACGTTTTGGGGATGGAAAGTGATAAATTATCTGGCATCCGTACATTGATTTCAACACCCTTGTTATGTAATCTAGAGTTATATGGGACCTCTGCCTGGTCTCCTGAGAGCTTACAGGGTGGCCTGTGGAATCCACAGCAAGCTAGTGTGCGTGTGTGGGTGAAAGAGTATTTCATCCCACGTTTAAGCCCATTCCTGTTCAGCAGAGTGCTTAAGCCTGGGTGTAAATCTCTCATGATTCTTTGCAGTTCTGAAAAGAGAAAATTTCCTGAATTATGTCTACATTTTTACATCTCAAATGTTGAGGAGAAATGCAGCAAGGGCATAGCCAAAATCTCTGTATTATAGGACAGGAGGGGCCAATATAGCTTTCTTTTCTTTGAGAACAGGCAGGCAGAATTAGACTTACACAGTAGAACTTGGCACAAGCGTAATAATAAATACGATATGAAAATGTCAGGGACCCAGAGGAGCTGACATTAGTGTATGCATGTCTTTAAACCAAAATCCTACTGCGTACAGGCAACTTTCCCCATTCATCATGGGAAGAATTACACCAGAGATGGTAAACGCATACACTGTGGTTTGCAAGGCCCGTTTTACTTGCTTTTAACATTTACTTGAATACGTGCAACCAGCAAACATAACTGCCTGGATCTGGGGCTGTACCCTCCTTCAGTGGAGGGACGATGGAAGCAGGAGTGGGAAGCAGCCGGGCAGGGCTCCCTGTTGAGCACAAGGAATTCTCCACCAGACCACGCAAGGGAGTCCAGGGCTGGTGCACCTTCCCTCCGCAGTTTCTGTGGTGACACACCAGAAGAAAAAGCAAACTGCAAACCTAATTACACGAACCTGTCCTCTTTCATGCTGCATCTCTTGCCTGCCTTGGTTGGTACAGGTGACAGCAGCCTCAAGATAGCTCTCGCCATTACCTATGCTATACTGTGTTTCTACAATTAATATCTTGTTATACAACAGGAGTTTTTCTTTAAATCCGAATCGCAGGAATCAGCCTTCAGAGGAGCAGCTCCCTTTTGACAATAGGGTAGTGCAGGCAGGTTTATTTTGGCCTCCCTAACTCGGGTGCTGTCTCTTCGCCAACTTAAGCTTCAGGTGAAAAGCAAATATTCAGGGGCTTCCAAACCTCCATACTATACAAGATCAATGTAAGTTTTTAAAAAAAAAATAATTGGGGGAACTTTTTTTATTTATTTTAAACCGCTACAGGCTGGATTTGCACTTGGAACAAGCCTTCCCCCAGTGGAGTATCTCCTGATTTACAACAGTGTCTGAAAAGCGAATCGGGCATTGCCTGTTTAATGCAGACTTTTAAATGAATCAATTACATGGGTTTGGTCAAAATTAGCACGCTAGTCTATTTTTAAAAGCCAAGTGATACTTTGCCTTAAAACCTAACAGTAAAAGAAGCCCAAACACAAAAACAGGCCGACCTCACTATAAGCATCTGGATGCCCAAATAAACACGAGCAGAGGGAATTCTAGCATCTGCAAACTGTTAATTCACCCTTTTCTTCTCTTTTGTAGGCTCGCCAAGTTCAATCTCCTGGTCGCCAACTTCTTGCTCCACCGAGACAACCCGTTGATGAACTGTGCTAGTGATGTCAGTAGCACCACTAATCAGTGTTGGACCAGGATGCCTGACTCGGGGGATAAAGTCTCTTTATATCCCAGCCTGCAAGTGTTTTTTCTTCCCTCTCCCCCCTCCCCCCCTTTATTTTCTTTTATGTTTTACAGAGGATCCAAGACTAAGAAAAGAGCTACACAATCCTGGAAGACAGAAGGCTGGACTTCCAATGCCAGGCTGAGTTGGTTCCCAGCGGCACAATGGCGGGTGTAACTTCGTATCCGATTTACACACAACATTGCATCCGCCGGGAGTGCAAAACGGCTATTTGTATACTCAGCATCTGCAGATCCCCAGCCCTCAGTGTGCAGTTGGATGGCAGCCTCAAGGCATTTCCCTTTTGAAAAAACACTTTCAAGTAACATGTGTGAACCTGAGTGCCAGACCTGGTGGCAGGTGCTAATGGCTTTCACAAAGGCTCCCTGGATTTTAATTACTTGTGTTTAAGCTGTGTATAGTATCCATCACTTCCTTTCCTTTCCCAAAATACTGAGTCAAAATATGGTTTCCAGTAACAAAAATAATCCCACCTCCACCTCCCCTCATCCTCCCCCGCCACAATCAACAGCCATCATGTTCCATCTCAGTTGTAGTCACCTTTTTAGCTGTGGATGAAGCATATTCACGACACGCTACATCATCTGGGTATCTCCCCAGGAGCTCTTTAGTTTTTGGAGAAAAATACGCACCTCTCACATCTTGCTGTGTTCTCGCACTAACCCCATCCTATAGAAAAGTTGCTCAATTCTCTCTTTCCCTAGTGAAAACAGCGCAACCTGCTTCTGAGTCCCATGATGAAGAGCCACCAGATAATTTACTAAAGATTTTGGAAACAGTATGGAACAGTATTGTTTGAGAGGTCGGACTGGATGACCTTTAAAGGTCCCTTCTAACCCAAACTATTCTATGATTCTATGATTATTGTTAGCAGTGTGATTACGATGATTGGAATCATTGCTGATGACGCTGACTGCCCAAGGCTGGCTGAGAAAACTCTGCGGGACGGGGAGGGAATTCACCTGTTCTGAGCACAGAAATGTTCAAAATCTGCTGCTGCTGTTTCTCCTCTGGGATGAATTCCTTTGTTTTCATGGGAGCCCACAGACATCTACAACAAAGCCTGGATCTTTTTTTCTTGCAGAATGCCTCAGAAATTTAAACCTAATCCTTCAACCAGCAGGTACCTGATCTCAGCAGCCTAAGCCTACAGCTGAGCAGAAGGGGTCCCACCCTCACAGGCATCGACCCCTCTTAACACACCCACTTCACCAGGAGCTGCGGCCACCAGCACGCCCTGGCTTCAGCCACACCATAGACAACAGCCTGGGTCTCCCCTGACCTCTCGGACACAGGGGGCTGCCTGGACCCGGTGGGGTGGGGAGACACATGCTTCCCTCCACCGCAGGACTGTGGTCCAGAGGCAGTCTGATTCCCCTCCTGCTGCGGGAGATGCTATGGTACTTACATTTCAGCTCTCTCTTCCAGCACTAAAAGAATATTCTCCATAATATGTTTATTATTTTAAATAACCAAAAGCACTGCCTTAAAGCCTACTGATTTGGCTGCTAATAAACATCATCAACTGGAGCAGCATCCGAATTTCTGAAGCAGTAAATCCAGCTCTCTGCTACAAAACTGACAGTTCTCATAAAATAAATAAAGAAAGAAATGCATGCAAGTAAAACATCCTAAGGAAATTATCGTTCAAATTAACTGCAGACATAAATTTATCCATCTGTTATCATAAGTGTTACTCAAAAATTATTTGCCCATAAAAATGAAATAAACCAGAGTGATTTTTTTTTCTTAAACACTGACTTCATGTGCATAGACTTAGTTGCCAAAATATTAACTCTTTTTAACAGCCCATGTGCTCTTGGCTGTGTCTCTTTCTTGACTGTAAATGGACCTTTATAAATTGCCAGTGCTTGTTTGCTCTAAGGTGCTTCACTGTTATTATGGATCAATAATTCCTAGCAATCCAGGATGGATTTTCAAAACACAAAACCCAAGCAAACCTCCCCCCCCGATTTTACTTGCAAGTACTCTATTTAGCTACCTTTATTCATTCAAAGGGAAAAGTTACGACGCCTGTTACCTGAAAAATATCACTTAACTGCACAAACAATAAATGTTGTTTCATTACTAGAGTATAGTTACAGTGAATATGGGTATAGTGAGACTTTCACATTAAGTCTGAATATGGTAAACCCTGGCAGGAGAAGAATGAAGTGTACAGAGCTGGGTATAGAGCTGGGTCCCGTTCTACCCAGGGCCTGTATTTTTCTTGGAGAGGAGAAAGAAATGAAAGTAGAAAGAATAAATGGCTATTTTCACTTCTATGTGTTTTATAAAGGAATAAATTAAAAGTCTGAACTGGTCCAATGCATTTAAATTGTGAGTAATGCCATGGAAGGCAGGGAAGGGGGAAATCTATTGAAAAGTTTACTTTTTATTTTTAAAAATGGCAGAAAACTGAAAAGCTCCATTTAGAATTGTGTAATTTTTTTGTTTTAGTACTGCTAACTGGAACCAAAGAAAAGAAAAAATAAATCTTTCAACAGCATAAAAATGCTTGGCTTTACTTGGTGGATCTGAAAACTGTTTTACCTCAGCTTGCTTGGATATTCCAATGCCTGTCCCCTTACCACTCCTTCTTCCCCAGGACTCGTCTGTTCAATGTTTAACAGCCTTGTGCTCAGTTACGGACCAGATCCTGCACTACCTCCCCTAGGATGCACCAGGAAGTCTTTGCAGCTCAGCTCCAAATGGCACGTAGCAACAGGCTGACTGGGAACCCCAGTTTTCAGAGGGGAACAACGACACCCAAGCACTTGCTATGTCGATTGCTGTCTGGCAGAAGTGGACTTGCTTTTTCAGAAGCAAACAGAAAAATTCTGTTTTCCCCAAACGCCCAATTTTTTACCGAAAAACTATCAGCTGAAAGATTTTAATCAACCTTCGTCTAAAAGCAAAGCAGGATGAAGAAAGAAGAAATTCTGTGTACAAAACAACTAATAGCAAGGCCATAAACATGCAGAGCTGCACAGGCAATGAAATTAATTGCCTGCTATATTCTAATCAGCCCAATGACCATAGCTTTACTGGAAAATAAACATTCTTCAGAAAAAACAGTAATGCTTTTCTCCCAGGGTGACTCCTGCTGTACATGAGCAGCACTCCACACCAATTTCCACACAATTTTTATTTCTTGCACATTTCCGTGTGTTTTATAACAAACTTCCATCTGAAACCAGTAGGGGTGTTTCCAGTGGTGACCTGACCTGCCAGATCTGGTGGGACCAGGGTATGGGATCTTGCACTACTTGAAGGTTATTTAGATCTGGTGACAGGAGTTGCCATGTCCCACTCCAGCCACATGTTTTCATCCAGCCAGGTGGGAACTCAGCTTACACTGGATGAGCTATGGTTTTTCTGATGGCAAAGTACACGCCATGGTTCAACCCAGAAAGGATTTCTGCCAGTCCAAAGCCAGACAGTGGCATCCCCCAGCTCAGCAGCACTGGGTTCCTGCACCACCATGCAGCCAAGATATCATCATTTTGGTTTACAGCTGAAGCCAGCCATGGTTTTCATCCTGTAGAATACTGCTTTTGGTCATGGTGACCCCTGTGCGTGGTCTAGGTTTGGTTTCTTTTGTTCCAAACAACAGTACATACTCCTGGAGGAGTCTATAAAACATCTTGCTGCTGCAGCTGAGAAGGGTACGCTGAACTGAACCAGACTGTAATTTGCAAAGACACCTGCGTGGCGTCTCCTGGCTTAGTCAAGCTCATTATACTAATTTAGTGTTAGATGTTACTGAACTACCCATCCATGGCACTGGCATCTTGA